>NC_080677.1:163374848-163701276 GCF_030445035.2 Dasypus novemcinctus | reverse complement strand
TGCTGGGGGGGGGGGGGGGGGGCGGGGGATGAGTGAAGTTGTTAGGAGGCAGAATGATGTGATGACAGCAGTGCTGTCCTTAGATTCAGAAAACCCCAACTCCATCCCTGGATCTGAAAGTTACCAGCTGCGTTAGCCTGGCCAAGTCCACTAAGCTATCACGTCCCTCGTTGCCTTATTTACATTACATATGTGGTTGGATAAGGCTACCTCAAAGTTCTTTCCTATATCTCTGTGGTGATTCATTTGATGGAGCAGCTTGGCACAGCTGTGGTGCCCAGTCGTTTGGTCAAACACTCATCTCCATGTTGCTATGAAGGTGTTCTGTCGATGTGGGTGATAGCTATAAGCAGTTGACCATAAGGGAAGAGGATGACACTTGAAACTGTGAAGGGCCTCATCCCATCAGTTGAAGGTCTTAAGAGCAAAACCTGTGGTTTCCAGAAGAAGACACCAGATGCCTCCAGTCAGCAGTATCAATGAGTAGTTAGTGCAGAATGACTGTTTGGGGTGAAGGGAAAGTTCTAGGAAAGTATGCTGATGGGGGATCTGCAACATTGTGAATGTGATTCACCCCACTGAATGGTCTGTTTGGGAGGGGTTGGGATGGGATATTTATGTTGTATATATGTTTCCACAATTTTAAAAATAGAGAAACTACAGCAATAATGACAATTAATCCACTACATGATACTGGATAGGATCTAGGAATGGAGAAGAAAAGGCTCCAGAGGACACTATTGGGAAATAAGAAAAAATTAGAATATAGAATGTAAGCTTTAAATCAATGTTAGAGTTCTTCAACTTGATAACTGCACTTGTGAATATTTAAGTGAATATCCTTGTTCATAGGATGTGTACAGAAGTATTCTTTGTTCAAGGAGTATGATGTGTGCAACCTGCTCTCGAATGTTCATAAAATGGTAGACAGATACACATAGATGATAGATAGATAGATAGATAGATAGATAGATAGATAGATAGATAGATAGATAGAAGGAGGAAAGGAAGGAAGGAAGGAAGGAAGGAAGGAAGGAAGGAAGGAAGGAAGGAAGGAAGGAAGGAAGGAAGGAAGGAAGGAAGGAAGGAAGGAAGGAAGGAAGGAAGGAAGGAAGGAGGAGGGAGGGAGGGAAATGACAAATGTGGCAAAATGTTAAAATTGGTGAATCTGGACATCTGAGGGATAGGGGAATATTGGAGTTCTCTGTATGGGGTTTGTATTGTTCTTATAACTGTCCTGTATGTTGAAAAGTATTTCAAAATAAAAGGTCTAATTTTTCTAATTTAAAAAAAGACTGCAGCATCAGCTCTTGCCTAAGTTTCCAGCCTCCCTACAGATTTCAGACTTGCCAACCCCTACAATTTCATGAGTCAATTCCTTAAAATAAAAATAAAGTTCTCATATACACACATTCACACATACATGCTTATATCCTATTGGTTCTGTTTCTCTGGAGAGTATACTATTTTTCTATTAAAATGTCACTGCAAATATTACATAGACGCTGATAGTCCCAAAGTATTTTCACCCCTCAGAGTCTCTCCTGGACACGTCAGGACTCACACCCCGGTAGAGTAAGGCACATACACCAAGCCCCAAGTAAGGACTTCTTGCTGCTTCTAGAACTGCTCTGCCCACCATGCTGCTCTGCTCTCACAAAGAGCTCTCATCAGTATTTTGTTTTCCCACATTCAGTCACACTTACATGGTTTTCTACCTGATACATTTTTTTAAGTATTTCTAAAAAGGTGTCCAAACCAGATTCCAAAAACAAAAGTCTCCCATGGATTCAGGCCTTCGGAAAGTATAAGCCTTCCCAATGCTTGAACATCTCACTTCTCTGACCTGACATTGTTGATTCTATCAGCAAGTCTGCTTTTACGCAATTACAATTCACAAATTGTCAGAATAGAAGAGACTGACAACTTGTTGAAGGTTTTTTTTTTTTAATTACTATTTTAAGGAGTTTCCATGATAGAAGAACTCAAAGAAGAAGAAGAAAAAAGAGAGAATTATACATGCTATCAAGATTACACTGGATAAAGACAACTCTTGATATGCAAGATTCCTACTGCTGGGCTTTGTGTTAAATCACACCTCGTGTGGCCAGCCTGCCAGGAAGTTACCATTCTGGGGGGAATACCTGTTGTTCAAGCTCAATACTCCTACGTAATGAAATAGAACCAGAAATATATTGGAAAAATTACCCAGCCACATAACTTCAGGTCACATTACATGTAAAATAAAGATAGGCATACCAAACCACTGTCAAGAGAAGCAGTAGAAACCACTCCAGACCACCAAATTACGAGTCGAGCCCAGCTGAGTGGCTGAGTAATTCATTTTACTCCTCTGGGTCTCAGATACCACCTTCTTCTAAAGCCTCATCAATTTATCCGGTTTTTCCAGTGGTTCCAGCACCTCTCCCTATTGAACTGTTTTGCATTGGTGCCAAAATCAGTCCCATCCATCTTAGGCCAATATCATAACATCTCCATTAGCAGGTCTTGAAATCAGATTGTATAAGCCCTCCAGCTTTACTATTTTTGCAAGATTGTTTTGACTATTCTAGATCCTTTGCATTTCCACATACATTTTTAAAAGAGCTTTTTCATTTCAGTTTCCCAAATGTGGTACTTACTTTGGACTTGTGTTGCACCTACAGATCAATCTGGGGAGAACTGATATCTTAACAATATTGAATTACCCAACCCATGAATAGCAATGTTTTGGTTTCTAGTAAAACAGTTTTACACATCTTTTGGTAAATTTATCCCTTAGAAGTTGTTTGTATGCTACTACAAATGATTTTTCAAATTTCATTATCCAATTGCATAGGTATATATTTGATTTTTGTATTGTACATTGAATCCTGAGAACTTCCTAGTTCTAGTTGTTTTTTGGCTCATTCCTTAGGGTTTTCTACATACATAAGCATCTCTTCTACAAACAAAGGCAGTTTTATTTCTTCCTTTCCAAACTTTATGCCTTTTACTTATTTTTCTTGCCTTACTGCACTGACTCTGACCTTCAATACAATGTATGGAGATGAGCACAATTTATGTGTGTCTCTCAGCATCAAAGACATAATGAAAACAAGATAAATGGTTAGTGAAAGAAAATTTTTCCTCTCCTTACAGTAGTGTACATACATATCTGTCCTACATTTGGACACAATCCCTCTACTCCCAAGTTCTATCAAATCAACAGCTCCTGTTTCCCTATAGGTCCCATAATCTCAATATGAGGAACCTAACCTTGACTTCAAAAAGTTAACTGTTCTTACTACGCTCCATGGATCACTTAAGACTCGAAATCTCCTTTTTGCTGGACTACAGTCCTGTACCAAGGACATTTGACTAAATTGCTAGTTGTGGCAAAACGCATACTTCTAAAACTACATTTTTCATAATTTTATTACACCTTTGTTTACTAGTGATACCTACATTTAGCTAGGTCCATATTTTATCAGCTGATACACTTTCCCTTTGATTTAATGTACTAATCAAATAAGCTGGAGTTAACAATGTTTCAAAATGCTGTGCAGGTTGACAAGTAATGTCAACCACACCCCAGGAAATACCTGTGCAATGCATGGCATCTGTCTGCCAAGTGTGCACTGGCCATCATGGGCTGTGGGTAATGGAAATGGATTTTCAAATCTCAATGAACCATCTCAAATCTCAATGAGATAGGTGCCTGCTATTGTATCTCTTTTAAATGTGATTACTTTGAGACCATACAGTAATTCTGTTTTGAAAAGGGAACTTGATATTAGGGGTCTATATTCAGAGATCCAAGTGACCCTTCTCACTTCCCCAGGCTATTATGTCTAAAGAGAAAGGATCAGTCTGCCACTGTGTCTTTATTGTCTGCCGGCTTTAGCAGCTTGCTTCCTAGATGCCCGGGGCCTGGAGAGGTGACTGCATTTTCCCAGTGTCTGGAGAGGGCTGAGCTATATAAGCAGCTGCAGTGATGGTGGCAGAACCTCTGAGTTTTCTTACCAGCTCCACCACTAACCAGTTCTCTCATCTTGGGGAAAATACTAAAAATCTTTGCTAAACTAGTTTCCATTCTAGAAGAATTCCCATACCATAAGCACCTCCTAGAGAGGTGCAGAGGTGTTTATAGTGCCAACACTTACCAGTTACTTCCTGGACCTGTTTTTTCCATGAATTATTGTTTGAGATAACTATTCTTCAGGACGCTCGTTTGGGATCCATTAATCTGTCAGGTTGCCACAGTCAACGAAGGTCTACAGCATCAGCTACAGAGTAAGCCATGATGGTAATAGTCATGAAACAAAGGTTGGGTCGCTGAGGGCTCAGGACCCCAACTGCAAGGGACTTTGGTTTGAACTTTTGGTTTGTAGAGTAAATGCAGAATTCTATGAATGCCAACGTTTCCAGATATATTAGAAACTAGGGTTTACCATTAGCCAGGACGAGCAGAAGAAAAGCTAGAAGGACATTGCTAAATCCTACTTGAATGAATGATAGCAAGGTCACTGATAGGAGAAAAGAAAGGCCCAGGGAGGATTTAGACTAGCGTGATTTCCCTTCCTCCTTGGGCAAGCTCCATGCAGGAAAGACACCAAGGTTGTATTTCTTTGGAGAAGCAGAACAATGCAGACCTGCTCTGCCACTTGTTGTGGCTTGTGAAAGGGGTATGCATTATGTTAGGGAAGGGAAGGTCAGGGGGCAGGAGAAGAGCTTAAGGATTTGGACAATTTAGGCAAAGAGGAAAAGGAAGGAAATTTCCAGGAAGAAGAAACAACATAGTTGAAGGTTTCAAAATGCTGAGAGGGTTGGTGTGTTGGAGACACTGAGGGTAGTTTGCTGTGGCAGGGGTTGGAGCTGAGAGAAGAGAAAGGTGAGAAGTAACAGGATGTGGTGGGCCCTTAGCAGATGTGGCTTCTTCCAAAGGACAATGGGTTCCGAGCAGGAGGACCATGTGATTGGGATGTGGCAAGAGAAAGAACTGACTGGACTGTCTGCATGGAACATTAGACATGGGGAGATAGAGGAGAGAAAGGAGAATGGTGTTGTATTAGTCAGCCAAAGGGGCGCTGATGCAAATTACCAGAGATGGGTTGGTTTTTATAAAGGGTATTTATTTGGGGTAGGAACCTACAGATACCAAGCCATTAAGCATAAGTTACTTCCCTCACCAAAGTCTATTTCTATGTATTGGAGCAAGATGTCTGCTGATATCTGTAAGAGTTGAGACTTCCTGAGTTCTTCCCTTCCAGGGTCTTGCTTCTCTCTGGGTTCAAGGTTCCTTTCTTTTCAGGGCTTGCTTCTTCCTGAGGCTGGCTTCTCTTTCCTCTGAGAGCTTACTTCCCGGGGCTCCAGCTTAAGGCTTCAGCATCAAACTCCAACAGCAAAACTCCAACATCAAAAACCCTCAACTCTGTCCTTTGCATTCCTTTTATCTGTGAGTCCCCACCCTCCAAGAGGTGGAGACTCAATGCCCTAATCATAACTCAATCATGCCCAGGTTAAAGATCAGATTACAAACACAATCTATTATCTATTTTTGGAACTCATAACCATATCAAACTGCTACCAGGGTCCAATTTTCTGTATTAGGCAACTGAGTGGGAGCAAAAGCTGGAATGCAGGTGATAAGTCAAAGAGGCAAAGCTGTAATCGAGTAAGTCAGATTCCAAAGCAGGAGCTGCTGGTGGTGATGGCAGAAGCAAGAATTATAGATAAACAAATCAGTCTTCTGCAGCTGCCTGAAAACACAAGCAACTCATCAATAACTTTAAGAAGTGAAATGCACACCACAGGAAGGCGTTCAGTGTTATTCAAATGAAACAATTTAGAAATGGGGTCAGTTGGGTATCCTTCCAAAAGACCATGGCATCTAGAAAGTATTTGCAGCATTAAGGAGTATTTTAGAAGCCAAACACTACGTTGCCTGCTTAACACGAGAAATTCTATGGGCCAAGAAAAGTTCAGCCGCACCAGCTGAAGTGTTGCAATTCCCAAAGGGTGAAAGTCGCTGGAGGTGAAAGTAAATTTTCAGCTGCTGATTGTTGAGCTTAGTAAGAATGCCATGAAGTCCTCGGAGACCTTAAAAATGGAACTTGGAAGCAGCGTCGGCAGTGACTACACTTTCTACAGGGCACTGGTTTTATAAGGAATAGAGCCCTGAAGCCTTTGGCTTATTTTACCGGTATTGACCCAGGACTGATGGGACTGCCTGTCCTTCCTGCGAGGAAATCCCGGGGGTGTAGTTCAGGAGGTGAGCACCCTCTGAAGGGCAGCTGCCTTTGCCCAACGCTTCTGTGATTCAAAAGAATGTGCTCCAGCCAAGTCCCCGAAAAACTCCTGAAATACATGGTTTCTCTGCAGCCTTTCACCCAGGTGCTTCTGTATGGTTTGGTTTTTGATGGCCTTGAGGTTCCATTGTAGTTTGGATTTATCTAACTCAGGAACCTAAGATGCCCCCAGGATTTTAAAAATGGGGCCTCTTTTACTGCCTTGCAACTCGGGCTCCTTGCTTTTCCCTCCACCACTGCAAACCGAGTTGCCTTGAACTACAGCCCACATGGGCTAACTCAAATCAAGACCCCTCAGTGTCCCGTGGACCATCCTCATGAAGCCACGTGGTGGTTCTGCTTATACATTTATCAGGTATCAAGTCACACCAAAGGAACCAAAACGTACTTAGACGTTAAACTCTGGAAACCTGAAATGTGACTGCCTAATTGAAACACAATATTGAATAACAACATTTAAAGCTTTGTGCAGTAGCTTTTAACCACTGATTTTAGAGGTTTCTTTCCATAACCACCTATTCCCATAGCGGAATCTCTACTGCATTGTGCAATCAGAGTTCCAGGAAAGATGCTCATTGTGGGTGTTGAGGACACATAGTTTCTTCCAATGCCTCAGCAGTAACCTGCTGAAACAATCAGCCCTTTAGTGACTCTTGTTCCCTGGAAAACAGGAAGCTGCAATAAATCTACATGCAGAGGCCAGGTCTACATCAGCAAAGTGAAGCAGAGAAATAAAGCAATTATCTAAATAATGTACCATGAGCCTGGGCTAGGCAGCCGAATTTCTTAAATGAATATTTCAGGGAGAAAATACATTTTTGGAAAAAGGTCTTTGAAGACAGGATCTTGGCTCATTGCACACAGAACATGAAGATAATTACAATGATGAAGGCTGGGTGTATTTGCTTTGAAAATGCAGAATCATTTAAAAAAAAAAAACTTTTACTGTGGTTTAGAATTGAAAAAGGAACGTGGAGAAGGAACCAACAGTGACGGCCCTGCATGCTTCAGTCTCACCCTTCCCCTTCCTGCATGGAGCTCCAGGAGGCTTCCTCTGGGCATTCCATCCCCTCACTTCTCAGGCTGACACCAGCGCCCCCTGCAGGCCACAGAGGGACTTAGGGAGGCTTCTCTACCTCCTTCAGCGCTCAGCACTGGGCAGAGGCTTTCTATGGGATCTGACTCTGCTCCCCTAAGAGAGGGCCAGAAGCCCCCAAGGCAGGAAGCACGCTCCCCAGCCTTCAGGGGGCTGCAGATCCCTTGTGCCTATGGGTGCTGGGCATGATGTAGGCTGCAGTGCAGAGTCTCAGGCAGAACCCAGTGCTGGCGCACAATCCGACCAGCTCCCAACAAGGGTCTGGGAGAGCAAGGGGGAAAGGGGATGGAAAGGGGGATCCTGGAGGATCACAGAGGCTGGCAGAGTCCTGAGCTCAGAGGCCTGGAAAGAAGCCAGTGCCACCTAACGAGGCAGGTGTGGAAAGAGACTCCCAAGCTGCGGGCGGCAGCCAGCTGAGAGCCAACGCCTGGGGGTCTTATTTAGGGCCTGGGGGAACCGTCCCCTGCAGAAGAGCCCAGCATCCCTGTTCCTGGCTTCCTCCCTGAAAAGCCTGCGATCTACTGGGAGGAGGCGGCCAGCTGAGGCTGGATGAGAAACTTCGCTCTTAAAACCTCCTCACCTGGTTGGAGCGCCATGCAAGCGCACTGCTCCCACGGTCAGTATTGCGCTCGCTTCTACCTGAACGTGGCAGTGCCGCCGTTCACTTAATTCTCTTTCTTATTGACCGGGTGCCTGCCCGGGGCTGCATCCTGTGAGCAGCAAGCTCGCTTCAGAAGGAATGCGCAGATTCCACACGTGGCCAAAGCCCATTCCCTCTTGTTTGGTCCTCAGAAAAGATGGAAAGCAGCTGGCTGGCCTTGCCCACGTCTCTTTGAAGAGCCTGACTTGGACCCACGGAGGCTGGAGCCTCCTCCAGGGTTGCCCCAGGGCGGCCGGTCCTCAGGCACCGGGCACTCGCCCCACATGCTCCAGCCGGGGCGAAGCGCTCCGCTGAGGCTTGGCGGGGATGCATCGCCTGGGCTTGCCCGGCCCCTCTTACATGCCATTTTTAAAACTTAGACACTTCCGCAGCTACAGAAAAATGCACAGAACGTACAGAGAGCCTGCTCCCTCCTGACACCCACACAGCCCCTCTAATATCCTGAATTCGTGCAGTATATTTGTTACAGTTGATGACCAACGTAGATACATTTAGTGTCAACCGAAGCCCACAGACGTCGTTAGCACTCACGCGTTGTGTCGGATGGGTCAGTGGGTTTTTAGAAATCCATAATGTAATGCACTCACCATTACGGTATCACACAGGATGGTTTCACTGCCCTAAAAAACGCCCTGTGCTTCACCAGCTGACCCCTTCCATCCCCAGAACCCTGGCAACCACTGATGTCACATCTTTTCAGGGTTTCTTTACTTTTCCACAATGTCATATAGTTGGAATCAAACAGTTCATTGTCTTTTCAGACTGGTTTCCTTTGCTAAGTCATATGCACTGAAGTTTCCTCCATGACTTGACAGCTCATTCAGTTTTAACACAGAATAATATTTCATCGTATGGCTATCCCAGTTGTCCATAAATTGGTTGCTTCCAGTTTTTGGTGATTATGAACAAAGTGGCTATAATGATTGTGTGCAGGTTTCTGTGTGAACAGATGTTTTTAACTCCTTTGGGTAAATACCTAGGAGTACAACTGCTGAATCGAATGGTAAACCTGTGTTTAGCTTTGTAAGAAAAGCAAATTGTCTTCCAAAGTGGCTGCACCATTTTGCATTCCCACCAGCAATGGATGAGAGTTCCTGTTGCTCCACCTCCTCACCAGCATTTGGCCTTGTCAGTGTTTTGCGTTTTAGCCTTTCTAATAGGTGTGTAGTGATAACTCTTTGTTGTTTCATTTTTTTTTAAGATTTATTTTTATTTATTTCTCTCCCCTTCCTCTGCCTTCACACCCCCCGTTGTCTGTTCTCTGTGTCCATTTGCTGTGTGTTCTTCTCTTGTCCGCTTGCATTCTTGTCAGTGGCACCAGGAATCTGTGTCTCTCTTTGTTGCATCATCTTGCTGCATCAGCTCTCCATGTGTGCAGCGCCACTCCTGGGCAGGCTGCGCTGTTTTTACTCAGGACGGCTCTCCTTGAGGGGTGCACTCCTTGCCATGGGGCTCCTCTATGCAGGGGTCACCCCTGTGTGGCACTGCACTCCTTGTGTGCATCAACGCTGCTTGTGGGCCAGCTCACCACCTGGGTCAGGAGGCCCTGGGTTTGAACCCTGGACCTCCTATGTGGTAGGCAGATGCTCTATCAGTTGAGCCAAATCCGTTTCTTTCTTTGTTGTTTTAGTTTGCACTTCCCTAATGACAAATGATGTTGAGCATCTTTTCATTGCTTATTTTCCATCTGCATATCTTCCTTGGTGTCTGCTCAGATCTTTTGCCTACTTTTAATTGGGTTGTTTGTTTTCTTATTGTTGAGTTTCAAGGATTCTTTGTGTATTTTTGACACAAGTTCTTTGTCATACATGTGTTCTGAAAATATTTTCTCCCACTCCATGGTTTGGCCTTCATTCTCTTAACAGTGTGTTTCACAGAGCAGAAGATTTTAATTTTAATGAGGTCTAATTTTTCAATTTTTTTCTTCCATGGATTGTACTTTTAGTATTGTAGCTAAAAATTCATTGCCAAACCTGGGTCCTCTAGATTCTTCCCTAGGTCATCCTCTAGAAGTTGCAGAGTTTTGTGTTTTACACTTAGGTCTATGGTCCATTTTGAGTTAATTTTTGTGAGACCTGTGTAGAGATACTTTTTTTTGCAAATGGATATCCCATTGTTCTGGCACCATTTGTGGAAAAAACTCCTCCTTCACCATGGAATCACCTTTGCTCCTTCCTCTAAGATCAGTTGACTGTATTTGTGTGGGTCTGTTTCTAGGCTCTCTATCCTGTTCCATTGATCTTCGTGTCTATTCTTTCACCAATACCACACTGTCTTGATTACTGGATCATTATAATAAGTCTTGAGGTTGGGTGGTGTCAGTCCTCCAAATTTGTTCTTCCTCAATATAGTGTTAGCCCTTCTGAGTCTTTTGCCATTCCATATAAACTTTAGATTTGGTTTGTCAATATCCACAAAATAATTTGCTGGGATTTTTTTTTTATTGGAATTGGGTTGAATCTCTAGATCAAGTTAGGAAGAACTCATATTTTAACAATATTGACCCTCCTATCCACGAACTTAGAATATCTTTCCATTTATTCAGGTTTTTAAAATTCCTTTCATTGGATCCAAAGTTCCAACCATATCATTTTCTTTCTTTCTAAAGAACTTCTTTCAATGTTTTTTGCAAGGCAGGTCTAAAAAACAGAGGCAACAGAGTCCCTCAATTTTTCTCTGAAAAAGTCATTATTTTTCCCTTCATTTGTGAAGAATAATTTCTTTAGATACAGAATCCTAGATTGGATTTTTTTTCCTTTCAATACATTAAATATGTCACTGCACTCTCTTTTTGCTTGCATGGGACCTGAAGAGAAGCCTGCTTTAGTTCTTCTCCTTGTTCCTCTATAAGTAAGGTATTTCCGCCCTCTGGCTTCCTTCAGATTTTTTCCATTCTCCTTGATTTTCTGCTGTTTGAACACACTATGCCTAAGAATAGACTTTTTGGTGTTTTCTGAACTTCCTGGATCTATGGTTTGGTGTCTATTTATTTTGGAAAGTTCTCAGCCACTATTACCTCAAGTATTTCTTCTCCTTTTTCTTTTTTCTCCTTCTGGAATCCCAATTACATACCTGTGAGCACAGCTCACAGTTCTTGAGTATTCCGATTTGGTGGGATTTTTTTCCCCATTTTCTTCCTCTGCTCTTCAGTTTGAGAAGATTCTATTGACATGTCTTCAAGCTCACAGATTCTTTCCTTGGCTGTGCCAAATTTAATGATAAGCTCATCAAAAGCATCCTTCAGTTCTATTATAGTGATTTTTATTTCTGGCATTTCCTTTTGATCCTTGCTTAGAGTTTCCATCTCTATGCTTTCATTTCCTATCTGTTCTTGCAGGATGTACACTTTTTCCATTAGAGCCCTTGTGTCTGGTCTGATAATTCCAAAATCTGAGCCTGGTTCTGATGCTTTCTTTGTCCATTCAGAGGATTTTTTTTTTTTTGCCTTTCAGAATATATATATACGTGTGTGTATATAGATATTTTGCTGAAAGCTGGACATGACATACCTGATAAAAAGAACTGAAGTAAATAGGCCCTTAGTGTGAGGTTTTAAGTTTATCTAGATAGGAGTTAGTCTGTGTTTACTGTTTGCTGTAGTTGTGGCGTCAGATGCTAACTCCCCCAACCCCCCCTTGCTTTGGGTCCCTTTAAATCGAGCCTGAGCCTCATGTCTTTCCAGCCGCCATCCCTGTTGGGAGGCAGGAGCCCTCTTGATGCTGGGGGTGCTATTATAATCATATAATCCTGTGGTCTGGGCTGTGCCTTTCACGGTGTCTCAGCCCCTGAACCCTTAGGTGACCCAAGAGGAGAAGCAGAGGACCTGGGAGCTGGGCGATCACCTCTCAAGCCCCTCCCTTGTGGAAGGCAAGAGGGGGCTGGCAAAAGCGAAGCCAGGCCCTTCTAAAGGAGTTTTCCTGGATGGCAGGCATTTGTAAAGAAGGAAATATTTCATAATGGTTGTTTCTCCTTCCCCCTGTTGGAAGGTTTGGGAGATGTTTTAGTTTGCTAAAAACTTCCGGGAACATCGAACCAGAAATGGGTTGGCTTTTACGATGGGAATCTGTTAGGCTACAGGCTGACAGTTCCTGTTACCGCTGATGTGGAGACACTGTCACCCCCCCCGCCTCGGACATCGGCCCCTGGAGGTTCTGAGGGGAGGGAGAGGGAAAAAGAGGTGCAATGTGGGGGCACTTTTGGGACTTGGGAACTGTTCTGCATGGCTTTGCAATGACAGATAGAGGCCATTATATATGTTGTCATAACTTATAAAATTGTGTGGGAGAGAGCATAAACTACAGTGTAAACTACAATCCACATTCAGTGGCAATGCTCCAAAATGTGTTCATCGATCGTAACAAATGTACCACACTAACGAGCAATGTCGTTCATGTGCGGGGGGGGGGGGGAGCGGGGCACGTGGGAATCCCCTGTATTTTTTACATAACATTTATGTAATCTAAGTACTTTTTTTAATAATAAAAAGTATATTATTTTTTTAAAAAAGCTTACAGTTCCAAGGCTGAGAAAATGTCCAGATCAAGACTTTAGTCTCAGCTCTCTCACCGAAGGCGGCTGCTGACCATCCTGGACTCCCGCCACGTGGCAAGGCACGACGCTGGCTCCGTGGCCTCTGCCCTCTCCCCCAGGCTCGCTTTCTCCCCGAGCTCAGCTGTGGCGATCAGCCCGTGGCTGTGTCTGCACACCTGTCCCCTCTCCAGCCTCTTCTCTATTAGCTTCTGGCTGAAGCGGCTTCCTCTCGGCTTCTCTGCTCTTGATTCTGGCTTCTGGTCCCTAGGAGCGTCCCTGTGGCTTTTTCTGTGTCTGTGGCTTTTATACCCCCATTTATGGAGGGCTCCAAAAAGAGGATTCAGACCCACCCTCGGGCACACTCTCTAATCCAAGACCCTCAACTGAGGTGATTTAATAAAACCTCCCATCTACGATAGGTTCACATGCACAGGAATGGATCCACTCTATGGACGTGATCTTCTGGGATCCACCCAGCTTCACGCTGCACAGGAGGCATGATTCTCTCCCATCTTCACCTCTAGAACCTGGTGGGCTCCTGGAGGTAAAACTCAAGATAGTGTGACAGTGTGAAACGAGTGATCGTGTGACACTCGCTCAGGAGCTTCTATCCCTCGAGCTAGCCCACATGCCATCTCCAGCAATTAGAAAACTGCCTTTAATTAATTGTCTCTACCAGGCTCCAGCAGCGGCGTCTGCTCCCGAGAAGCTGTGATTCTCGTATCTGCCTGTCTCTCCAGTGCTCAGGGCAGCAGTTTGCCCTATGACCCCAATTCTCTGATGGAACAAGGAAAGTTGTTGATTTTCAGTTTGTTCAGCTTTCTTCTTATTGTCAGTGATCACTTCTGAGTTGTTACATATTGGGTTCTAGTCTCAGGTCCAAACTCTCCGTCACTGAACTTCTCTGTGCCTCAGTTTACCCCTCCTACAAGGTTGTAGCACTGCCTGCCCAGCTGCACGTAAGAGCTGTTTGGAGCAGGCGCCGATGGAGGGGCTCGTCATTCCCAGAGAAACTTCCCTTTCCCCCTGGATCTTCTTGAGGCCCGCCGTGAAGATTTAAGTTGTAGAAACCAGAAGCAGTGCTGCGGCCTGCAGCGCATGAGGTCCACCTTAGCGCTTCTCGTTCCGCTTAGAGGACACCCCCCAGATCCCAGCCCAGGCTTTGGCTTGCCCTCTGCTACTCATCGCTAAGCTTGCCGACCTTTAGAATTACTCCCAGCCCTGCCTTCCCCCAGGCAGCCCCACACAGCCAACGGTGGGCATGTTATCCCAGAAGCCCCCGGGCCATGCCACCCACACTTCAGGTACGTCCTTCACCCACCAACAGCAAGGGAGTTTAATTTATTCGAACACTGAGTGTCTTGGGAATTCTGCTCCACTGCAACATGCCCAGTCAATTTTCACATTCTCGGGGGTGAGAATCCAGCTTCCAGTGAACCGATCCAAATGCTTAAAGTTCTGACTCGCTGTGATGTTTATTAAACAGCACCTCCTCCCCATCACGTCATATGCCACATTTTTTTCACCTGGATTGTGTTATTTAATCCTTACTATAATCTTGTGAGATAAATATCAATATCCCAACTCTTCTGTTAAGGAAAGAGAGACTTGGAGAGGTTGAATAACTTGCCCAAACATGGTGCTACTTGGAGAAACTCAAGTTCAAACCCAGAATTCTAAATACCAAGTCCAGATGTTTTTCTACCATCCCACAGCTACCAGTAAGAACAAGGTGCAAGAAACATTTGCAGGATCTTATAAAGCCTTCCCTCTATAATTTCCAGGGGTTTTGTAAGAGTTCTTGGGGAGCCTGAAGGGGAACATCACTTGCTTGATTTAGCTGAAGATCTAGTTGCTTCTCAAGGGTGTAGACCACATGACGTTCTGGCTGCAAGGCTTGACGGCCCCCGTTTCAAATGACGAGGTGTTACTTCATGTTTGGCAGTGACAAGCACATTCTGTCGGCCTGAAAGAATTTTTGGCCAACAGGTTCGTTTGGACCCGCAGTTGTTAACTATTACAAATGTCTGAGAAGATCTTCAGATTGGGCTGGCTGACATATTTACCTGACGGCTATGGTCTCCAGTTCCTACATTGCCACTGGTGTTGGAAAGCAAAAGAGAATTGAATTTTCTCTCACTTCTCAAGCCTTAGCTTTCTTGAAATGAATTCAGCCTTTATGTTCAGAAGATTAGCTGTGTATACAGCATCATCCTACAAATTTACACTCTTCATTCTGGTGAAGGATTTATCATGTACAAGAAAAATCCAAGTTAACTGCCTCACTGAGAATTTTAATTCAGCTACTGGCAACAAAGACCAGAAACAACTTCATTTCATTTATTTCTTTTCACACAAAAAGTCTTGGGGTAGGCAGTGTGGGAGCTTGACCCTGCCATCAGCAACCCAGGTTCCTTCTATTTTCCTAGCAACCTTTGCATCTGGCTTCCATTGTTAATGTGGGTTCTTGGTCCACGGCAGCTGCTGGGGCTCCAGTCAATAGTTCTACATTCCACATAGGAAGCAGGAGGAGATAAGGGCAAAAGGGGGCCTGAAGCCTGCCATCTGACCCTGAAGGAGCCTTCCCAGAAGTTCCACAAAAGCTTCCATGTACATCTCCTAGCTTTAAGAAAAGCCAGGGACGCATCTTTTAGTTCAAAGCTGGGGTTTGTTAGCCAGGAAGGAAGAGTGGATGGGTATTGCCTGGTCCACACGCTGCCTCTGCCACTGTGGCCAGCAGGTAGAGGACGTCCTATCCATTTGGAGTCTCCTTTGGGAATCATGAATTCATAAGCCAAAAAGCCTGAAAGATCAACTAGTTGAAAACCTGCATTTTAAAGTGAAGCAAACTGAGCATCAGAAAAACCACTGGACTTGCCCAAAACAGCAAAGCTTCAGAGCTTTAGCCAATGCTGTTCCAGGCTTTCCCATCCTGAGAACCACTTTCTACATGGAGGTTTCCACAATTTTAAGACTCATCCTTTCTTCAAAAGTGACAACACCCAGAGCCTGACAGGTGGAGCTGCTCTCCCGCCTGGCTGCACCTGTCCCCACCCCCCTCCTTGGCAGCCCTTGAGCTACGACCCAAGAAGATGCTGGGAAGAACACTCAGTCTGCACTGGCTTGTGAGGACTGTTTGGCTTCAGCAATCTGATGGGACCCTCTCTGCTGGATGGTCCTCTTGATTGTCCCCTCCTCACCAAGTCTGGGGAGGGTGGGGTGCGGGTGAATGTCCAGCAGCCACAATTCCTTCCCTTGCTTTCTGTAAATGATCCATCTCGGGCCCCTGCAGTGCTGTTGATGATCCGGTTCCAGGATCGTCAGAACAGATGGAGCTACAGGGTCCCACTGTCTAAAATCCCCAAGCCCTCATCAGAAGCACACCTTTTTACTTATTTTTTGTCTTTATTTATTTTTTTAATATTACATTCAAAAAAATATGAGGTCCCCATATACCCCCCACCCCACTCCTCCCCGCTTAACAACAACCTCCTCCATCATCACAAGACATTCATTGCATTTGGTGAATACATCTCTGAGCACCGCTGTACCTCATGGTCAATGGTCCACACCATAGCCCACCCTCTACCACAGTCCACCCAGTGGGCCATGGGAGGACATACAATGTCCTGTAACTTACTGAAGCATCACCCAGGACAACTCCAAGTCCCGCCTTTTTAAATGAACTAGTAAGTACAACACAATTCCTATAACGAGCATATGCTTTACATGCTTTCTCAGTATCTTGAGTATTTCCTCCTGGATATTCTCCCATTTGCCAGGGTCTTTTCTAAGAAAAACAAAATCAAAAACTTTAGAATACAATTTAATTCTCCATTACTGGAGGGCAGAAGAATAAGGGCATTTGGGGTGGAGAAAGGATGGACAGGGGGCAAACATTCCGTGATGGCTTCCCGTGTGCTGGCATTTCACATGTATTTCATCTTCTAATCTTTGAGTGTCAGGTAAGATAAAAGTAGGCTACCAGCAACAGAAAAATGTAAATTATCAGGGTCTTTCTCTGCCAGTTTAGCCTTCTTAAAAAAAAAAAAACAACCACAAAAGAGAAAAACAGTATCCCAGCATAGGGTTCTCCGTGGGCCCACAGGGACCCAGCTCCTCCAGCTCACTATTCTGCCACCCCCACCCTCATTGTTCCAGGGAACACTCACCCACCAGGTGACAATGCTGAGGAAGAGAAGAAAAGGAAGAGAGGGGCAGAGGGACACAGCCATGCGAACCTTCTCTCCATTCCCACTGGCCAGAATTTTGTCACATGACCACACCTAACTGCAAAGGAACCTGGGAAATTTATACTTTTTTCTCATGGCCAAGGCACAACTAAAATTAATTTTACTCAGGAAGAGGAAAGAACAGATACTGAGGGACAGTCATCCGTGCCTTCCATCCGTGGAGCAGGTATCATTCAATTCATCCAACCAATGGGGGAAACTGACATGCAGAATGTTTAAGTGATTTGCCAGAGGTCAAACATCTAGAAGATGTCAGGTTGGAATGGGAGTATTTTATAGAGCAGACCTGCGGTCACCCCTCGGGCTGAAGTGTGGTTTGCTGGCCTGGCGGGGGAGCAGCCGCGGCAGGCCAAGCCGCTGCCCCCATAATAGGGTGGGTGGTCGGACTCACCGCCACCCCTGAAGGAAGCTCGGCATGGGCGCAGAGTGCCCTCGGGTCTCCCCTTCTCGGCAGCCATGCTTCCGCGGCCGCCCCTCCTCCCGGATGGCGCCACACGATGCCTGTGGGGCGGCACCCTTCTTCTTCCTTCTCCCTGCGCAGGCGCAGGGTGGAAAATTCCAGTCTGCCCTTTTCCCCTCCCCCGACAGCAGCAACAGCCAGGCGTGGGCGGAAAAATCCAGTCTGCCCTTTTCCCTCCCCCCGACAGCAGCAACAGCCAGGCGTGGGCGGGAAACTCAAGTCTGCCCTCTACCCCAGCAACAGCAGCCACCAATCCCTAAACCCTGCCCCTTCCCCCAGCAACAGCAACAGCCAATCCCTAACCACCACCCCTCCCCCGTCCAGTACCGCCCACTGACCTTTTGCCGGCAACCAATCAGAACAGGGCGTGGCTTCGACCAATCAGCCTTCCCCAGCCCCTATAAAACTGTTGCCTCTCCCTCAGTAAAGTGGACTTGCGTGTTTACCTTGTCTCCGCGGTAGTTCTTCTGCCGTGCGCCCTCCGGGCGACCCCTTCGTCGCCGGCTTCGCCGGGCGACCCCGTCAGCCGAACCGCGCAACCCCTTGTGAGACCGATCCCTCGTCTGCTGCCGGACCGACCCCTCGTCCCAAGCGGGACCGACCCCTCGTCCAGAGCTGGACCGACCCCTCGTCCGCAGCCAGACCCCACCTCTACCGACCGAGCAAACCGTTGCACAAACCATTGCATTTCCTCCATGATAGAAGTAGAAAGACACAGGTATGAAGCTACTCTGTCTGCCATGTTTTCTAGCCATTGTATCACATCCGTGGCTTATGGCCAACTAAGTCACTCATCTATATTTCTCTCACCACTGCCACCAGCCTCATACAAACAACAGCATCTGGTCACTGCCATAGCCTTGTAATTGGATTCCCTATCCTTTGCTTATCCCCCTCCAATTCATTCTCCACAGAGCCAAGAGAGTGACCTTTTAAAAACTCAGGTCTAATAATTTGCCTGTAACGGCACAAAGGACATGGATGGTAATAAAGCTGTATTTGACTAAGGAAATGATTACAGATGGTAAAATAGTGTAAAATAGTATAATTATAGCAATGCATTGCTAGGTTTGTAACACTACTATATGTATGTGTGTGGATGTGTATATTTGTGTGTGTGTATATATAAATATATATATATATCCCCAAAAGGGGGGAGTAAATAGAGCTATATAGGAGCAATATTTCTATGCCACTGGAGTTAAGCTAGTATAAATTTGAAACTGATTTTGCTAAGTTAAAATATATAGAGGAAACCCTAGAGCAACCACCAAATGTGTGTGTGTATAATCTAATTAAAGAAATCAAACAGTTACATTAGAAAATATCCTTGTAATGCAAAAGAAAACAGTAAAGGAAGAATATAGAAACAAAAAGATAAATATATGAGGCATATAGAGGATAAAAAGTAAAAAGGAGAGATCAATCCTATTATATCTATAATGACATTAAATATGAATGAATTAAACAATCCAACCAAAAGGCAGAGATTGTCAGACTGGATTAAAAAAATTCATGACCCAACTATATGCTGTCTATGGGAGACACATTGTAGACTCAAAAATGCACATAGATTTAATGTAGATGGATGGAAAATGATATGTCATGCAAACAGCAACCACAAGAGCGCTGCACTGGGTATACCGATATGAGAAAAAATAGACTTTTAACAAAAAAATGTTACTAGAAATAGAGAGGAATGTTTGTTTAAGAATGATAAAAGGGCCAATCCATCTGGAAGCTATGACATATAAGCACTAATTAAAGTGTATCAAAATACATGAAACAAAAACTCACTAAAACTAAGCAAGAAATAGATAATTCAGAAAGACCTGTAGACTGCAATACTCGACTTTCAGTATGGCTGGAAATTGAGACAGAACATCATCAAGGAAAGAGATGACTTGAGCAACACTATAAATACACCAACTCTCACAGACATCTATAAAATACTCACCCAACAACAGAATATACATTCTTATAATGTTCACATGGAACTTTCTCTAGGATAGACCATATCTTAGGCCATAAAACAAACAACAATAAAATTAAAGTGATAGGAACTCTGACCACAATGGAATACAATAAGAAATTGATAGCAGAAAATAATTTGGAAATCCTTTAAGTATGTGGAAATGAACAACATAGTCCTAAATAGCAAATGGGTCAGAGGAGAATTTGAAAGGGAAATCAGAAAATACTCTGAGATGAATGAAAATGAAGACAGACTATACCAAAACTCATGGGATGCAATTACAGCAGTGTTTGGAAGGAAATGTGTGTCATAAATGCCTATCTTAAGAAAGAAGGAAGATCTGAAATTAATAACATAATCATCCACTTAAGACACTGGGGAAAAAGAGCAAACTAAATCTAAAGAAAACAGAAGGAAAGAAATAATAAAAATTAGAGCAGAAATTAATGTAATAGAATATAGAAAAACAATAGAGAAAACCAAAGCAACCAAAAGCTGGTTCTTTGAAAAGATCAATAAAATTGGCGAGTCTTTAGTTAGATTGACCAAGAAAAGAAAGAAAACTCAAATTAACAGAATAAAAATGAAGGAAGGGACATTACTAATGACCTTAAAGAAATAAAAAAGGATTATAGGGCGTCGGACTTGGCCCAGTGGTTAGGGCATCCGTCTACCACATGGGAGGTCCACGGTTCAAACCCCAGACCTCCTCGACCCATGTGCAGCTGGCCCATGCACAGTGCTGATGCGCGCAAGGAGTGCCCTGCCACGCAGGGGTGTCCCCAGCATAGGGGAGCCCCATGTGCAAGGAATGCACCCAGTAAAGAGAGTTGCCAGGAAACGGACTTTGGCCCAGTGGTTAGGGCGTCCGTCTACCATATGGGAGGTCCGCGGTTCAAACCCCGGGCCTCCTTGACCCGTGTGGAGCTGGCCATGCGCAGTGCTGGTGCGCGCGGGGAGTGCCGTGCCACGCAAGGGTGTCCCCCGCGTGGGGAGCCCCACGCGCAAGGAGTGCGCCCGTGAGGAAAGCCGCCCAGCGTGAAAAGAAAGAGCAGCCTGCCCAGGAATGGCGCCGCCCACACTTCCCGTGCTGCTGACGACAACAGAAGCGGACAAAGAAACAAGACGCAGCAAATAGACACCAAGAACAGACAACCAGGGGAGGGGGGGAAATTAAAATAAATAAATAAATCTTTAAAAAAAAAAAAAAGAGAGTTGCCTAGTGCGAAAGAAAGTGCAGCCTGCCCAGGAATGGCTCCACACACGGAGAGAGCCAACACAGCAAGATGACCCAACAAAAAGAAACAGATTCCTGTGCCGCTGATGACAACAGAAGCGGACAAAAGAAGAAGACACAGAATAAAGACACAGAGAACAGACAACTGGGGTGGGGGTGGTCGGGGAGAGAAATAAATAAATAAAAATCTTAAAAAAAAAAAAAAGGATTATAAAGGAATACTATGAACAATTGTATGCCAACAAATTAGATAACTTAGAAGAAAAGGACAAATTCCTAAAAAGGTTCAAGCTAATGAAACTGACTCATGAATAAATTGAATTAATAATTTAAAGACTACTCACAAAGAAAAGGCCAGGAGGCTTCACCATTGAAATTTACCAAACATTTAAAGAAGAATTAATACCAGTATTTCACAAAGTCTTCCAAAAATAGAAGAGAAAGGATGACTCTCCAACTCATTTTATTAGGCCAGTATTGCCCTAATACACAAACCAGACAAAGATATCACAGTAAAAGAAAACTGCAGACCAATATTTCTTATGAATTTGGATGCAAGAATCCTCAAAATATAACAGCAAACTGAATCCAGCAATATATAAAAAGAATTTTGCACAATGACCAACTGGGAACAATCCTAGAAATGCAGTGCTGGTTTAACATCTGAAAATCAATAATGTAATGCATTATATCAATAAAAAAGAAAAAAATCACATGGTCAACTCAGTAAATTCAGAAAGGCCACTTGACAACATACAAATCTCTTTCATAATAAAAGCACTCAAACTAGAAAAGAGAGAACTTCCTCAGGCAGATAAAGGGCGTCTATGAAAACTCACAGCCAACATCATACTTAATGTTGAAAGATCAGGTATTTTCCTACTAATTGGGAACAAGACAAAGAAGTCCGCCCTCACCACTTCTATTCAAGACTGTAAAAGAGGGTCTAGCAAGGGCAATTAGGCAGGGAAAAAGAAATAAAATGTACCCATATTATAAAGGAAGAAGTGAAACTACCTCTATTCACAGATGACATGATCTTGTACATAGAAAATCCAAAGGAATCTATTTAAAAACCTATTAGAACTAATAAACACGTTCACCAAGGTTGCAGGATGCAAGATGAATATATAAAAATCAGTTGTATTCAGAATATATAAGGAACTCTTACAACTCAATAATAAAGATAACCCAATTTAAAAAGGAGTTCAGATCTGAATATAGTTTCCTGAATTTCTCCAAAAGATTTCTCTTAAATATCTCCAAGGAAGATACAGGAATGGCCAATAAGCACATGAAAAAGTGCTTGACATCACTAGCCCTGGGGGAAAGGCAAACCAACACTACAGGAACGTACCATTTCACACCCACTAGGGATGGCTGGAATCTAAATGTCAGATCAGTGTTGATGAAGATGTGAAGAAATCAGGACTCATATATACTGCTGGTGGGAATATAAAATAATTCAGCTACTTTAGAAAACAGTCTGGTCATTTCTCAAACAATTAAACAGATGTAGCATAGCCAGCAATCCCACTCCTAGATATATACACAAGATAAATGAAAGTATGTCCATGCAGAAATATGTTGGGAACATTTATAGCAACATTATTCATAATATTCAAAAGGTAGAAACAATCAAAATGTCTATCAACTGACAAATGGATAAATAAAATGTGGTATATCCATTCAGTGGAATATTATTCACCCATAAGAAGGAATGAAGTACTCAAACATGCTACAACATGGATGAACCTTGAAAGAATTACACTAAAAAGCTAGTCACAAAAAAACCTTATATTATATGAGTCCATTCATATGAAATGTACGAAACAGGGAAATCTATAAAGATAGAATATAGATTAATGGTTGCTTAGGGTTGGAGTAAAATGAGGGGCTAGAAAAATGTTAGCTAAAGGGTGCGAAGTTTCTTTGTGAGGTGATGAAAATGTTCTAAAATTGACTATGCTGATGGCTGAACATAACTGACTATACTGGAAACCATTGTACTGCACACTTTAAATGGATAACTTATATGTGAATTATCAATAAATCTATTTTTTTAAATGAGATCCCACTACATTATGATAAGAGTGGCTAAAATCCCCAAAACCGACAATGCCAGATGCTGGTTAAGATGTAAAGCAATGCAAACTCTCATTTATTCCTGGTGGAAATACAAACTGGTGCAGTCACTTTGGAAGGAAGCCTGGCAGTTTCTTAAAACCTAAACACAGTCTTATCATACAATTCAGTAATTGCATTCCTAGGTATTATCATGCAATTCAGTAATTGCATTCCTAGATGAGTTGAAACCCTACATCCAAGCAAAACCCTGCACATGAATGTTTATAGCATCTTTATTCATAATCACCAAAAATTGGAAGCAACCAAGATATCCTTCAATAGGTGAATAGATAAACTGTCATAAATCCATACAATGGAATATTATTCAACAATTAAAAGAAATGAACTAAAAAATCACAAAGACATGGATAAAACTTAAATGCATATCACTAAGTAAAAAAAAAAAGTCTGAAAAGGCTATATATTTTACAACTCCAATTATATAATATTCTGGAAAAGGAAATCTACAGAGACAATAAAAAGAGCAGTGGTTGGGGAAGTGGGAAGCACAAATACATGGAGCCCAGGGCATTTTCAGAGCAGTGAAATGTTTCTGTATGATAGTGTCACAGTGACTATATGACATTATACCTATTCATAACTAAAAACACTCAGAAAAATAGGAGTAAAGGGGAACTTCAACTTCATAAAAAAATCCACAAAATACTTGAAGTTAAAATTGTACTTAATGGGAGAAGACAAAGGTATCCCTGTAAGATTGGAAACAGGGTACATATATCCACTCTATTCACTCTTATTTAATATGGTGCTGGAAGTTAGAGCCAGTAGGAGAAGATATGAAGGAAGAGAAAAGGCATAAACGTAGGAAAGGAAGAAATAAAACTGACTCTCTCTGCCAGTGATATGCTTATCTATATAGAAAATCCCAAGGAATCTGCAAAAGAAATTCCTAGAGCTAATTAGTGAGTTCAGGAAGTCCTCAGGGTACAAGATAAACACTTAAAAAAAATCTATTGTATTTTCCATATGCTATCAGAGACCATGTGTACAAGAAAATTAAAAATACAATGCTATTTATGGTTGCTCAAAACCTAAAATATTTAGGTGCAAACCTAGCAAAACACAGATGAGAATTGTATGGTATAAATTATAAAACACTAGTTAAACAAATCAAAGAATATCTAAATAAATGGAAAGAGATACCATGTTCATGGATTCAAAGACACAACATAGCAGAGAAATCAATTCTCTCCAAAATTAATGTATACATTTAACGTAATTCCCATCAAAATCCCATCAAGACTTTTTGTGGATATACATAAGGTTATTTTAAAATATACCCATAGAAAGGTAGAGGAATTAGAATAGCTAAAACAATTTTTTAAATAAAGGATCAAGTGGGAGGAATCAGTTTATCCTATTTCAAGTTTATCATATGGCCACAGTAATCAAGACATGGTAATAGCAGAGGGATAGACACTAGAAAAATGCTGCAGAATACAGAACCCAGAAATACCCTCACACAAATACACTCAAATGACTTTTGGCAAAAGTGCAAAAGAATTCAACAGAAGAAGATAGCCTTTTCAACAAATGGTGCTGGAACAACTGGACATCCATCAGCGAAAAAAAGAGAACTCAACCTAAACTTCACACCTTTTAAAAAATATATAAACTTAACCCAAAATGGACCATGGACTGTGGTGGTGTGAAGCTGTACATGCTCCAGAAACACATATTCTCAAATCTAGTCCAGTCCTGAGGGTGTGGACCCGTTATCAGTCGGACCTTATGATGAGGTTACTTTAGTTAAGGTGTGGCCCAACTCATTCAGTATTGGTCTTAATCTTCTTACTGGAGTCTTTTATAAACAGAATGGAAAAAAGAGAAAGAGAAAGAGAGAAGAGAAAGCAAGAAGCTAAAAACAATGAATCCCAGAAGAGAAGGGAGAGACCAGTAGACACCACCAGGTGCCTGGCCTTGGGCAGAGGTGCCCAGGGTCACCAGCTGCCAGTCTTCAGGAAGAAAGCATCACCTTGATGATGGCTTACTTTGGACATTTTCATGGATTCTAACTATAAATGAATAAATTCCCATTGTTTAAGCCAAACCCATTTCATGGTATTGCTTTAAGCAGCCTAGGAAACTAAAACAGGGACTTAAATGTAAAATATAATATATGAAATAATAAGGCATAAAACATTTGTGAAAAAAATGGAGGAGAAAACCTTTGGGCACTAAGCCTAGGCAGAGTTCTTAGATTTGACACCAAAACCATGCTTCATAAAAGGAACAATTGATAAACTGGACTTCATCAAATTAAAAACTTTGCTCTGTAAAATATCTGTAAAGAAAATGAAAAGCTAAAGATAGAGAAAAGAATGTTTGCAAGGCCAGAAATGATACATATTAATTCCAAAATATATTAGTGACAGTTTTCTTAGCCATTCTCATGGTTTCCTTTTCTAGATGCACTTAAAATCTTTTTGTCTTTTTCAAAAAAGAAATTTGTGGTTATTTTGTTTAGGGTCCATTAACATATAATTAATTAGGAAGAATTAACATATTTACCATGTTTAATCTTCCCACACAGGAATGAGGTTCTCCATGTATGTGTAACTTCTTTTGTCCTGCTCAGCAGAGCTTTACAATCTTCTTCTCATGGGTCCACTTATTTCTTGATAGCACTATTCCTTGGTGGTGTCGTCTTGGGACGGGAGTCTCTGCTACTATGTGGTGGGGGCGGTGCCCAGTTTCCTAGTCCATATAGATTCCATGTTTTTAAACAGGGCTCAGGCAGTGAAGGAAGAAAGGGTCTTTCTGCCCTTTGTTTAGGTGACCATGTATAGGTCACTGGTTATCATTTTGTCACCTTCTGTATTAGTCAGCCAAACAGGGTGCTGATGCAAAGTACCAGAAATCTTTTGGCTTTTATAAAGGGTATTTATTGGGGGTAGAAACTTTCAGTTACAAGGCTAGAAAGCCTAAGTTACTTCCCTCACCAAAATCTATTGCCACGGATGAAGCAAGATGGCTGCTGATCTCGCGAGGGTTCAGCCTCCCTCTTCTTAATGCTCTGTGGGTGCAGCTTCTTCCCATCTCAGCTGTAGGCTGGAGGGCTCATTTCTTTCTGGGCCTTCTCAGCCGCTCAGGGTTCTGATCTCTTGAGCTGCAAACTATCAGGTGAATGGCTCATCTCTCTCCCTGGGGCTTTAGTTGTTTGAGCCTTCTCCTTTCTGTCACATGGCAGGATGGCAATGACCAAGTTCTCTCCTCTGCCGTGTCTATGGAGCTCTTTTCTTGTGTCTTCTTCTGTGTATATCTGTTTACATAGCCCACCAAGGGGGTGGGGAATTAACCCTGAGTTACACCCTACTGAGGTGGTCGAACCAAAGCCCTAACCTTAACATCATTTAATCAAAGATATCGCAGCTGAATCTAATACAATCAAAGGGGATCACACTCAGAGGAACAGACCCGTTTACAAGCATAATCTCTCCTTTCGAAATTCATAGATAATCTCAAATTGGCATGCCCTTGAATTTATCAGAGTCCACCCTGACACTGCACCTGTCAGTCCTTATTTCAGACTTTATCTTTCCTATGTCTTCACTGGTGCTTTAGAGAGAACTTGCCATAAACTGCCGGTGGACACTCTCCAAAATAGCATCATGCGTGGAACAATGAATGGTTTAAATTCTCCCATCCTGTACAGTTTTCAGCCAGGTCCCCAGCCTCCCAAAAGGGCTCTCACGCCACATACATTTCACCATACCATCCACAGTGGTATCTGGACAGAATTTACCACCTGCTTTCCTAGAACCAAGAAATACTATATCGAGGTCCCGCTCCCGGTCGACTCAGTCGTTCTCACAAAAGGAACTGAGGTCGGTCTGGCATGATTTGCTGTCAGTTGCTGCATGTCATCTTGGAGTCAACACATTCTGTTCCACACACTCGTGGCCATGTGCTTAGAATCCACTCTATGAGTTGACCAAATGCCTGGCCCAGCGTGTGTAGCTTCAGGGCCCACCCCTTTTCAAAACTTGTGACCTGTGCTTGTCATCTGTTTCCTGGTGCCCTGCTTGCTGCACACAGTATTCTTGTGTGTTATTTATTTATTTTTAATTTATTGAAGTATATCACTCACACATAAACATACATAAACAGTAAGTGTGTAGTAATACTTGTGAACTTACCAAAACAACATACATGATATCATACAAGACTCTCATAACTCACCCTACCACCAATACTTTGCATTGTCGTTAAACATTTTAAACTAAACTAATGATTAAAGAGCATTGTCAAAATATTACTATTAACCAAAGTATTTTTCCCCAACCCACCCTATTATTATTTTTATATCATTTCTATATGAATATACATAAACAATAAGTGTACAGTAAAAGTTGTGAACTTACAAAGCAAACATGCATAACATCTCACAGGGGTCACATACATCAACCCTCCACCAACGCCTTCATTGTCATGAGACATTTGTTACAGATTATAAAAGAATATTGTCAAAATCTTACCACTAATTATAGTTGTTATCTTATATTTGGTGTATTTTTCCCCCAAACTGCCCTATTATTTTTTTATTATGTTTTTTTATGACAGAAGTTGTAAACTTATAAAACAATCATGAACATGTACAGAATCCCCAAACAACATTCATTATTCAACACACCACACTGTTGTGGAACATTTGTTACAGATAAAATAATATAATCTGATTGCTACCATGTCCACAGTGTATATTTGACACACATTTTCCATACTCCCCCATTAACACAGTACATCTTTGGCATGAGTGCAAGAATATTACATTATTACTGCTAACCACTGTCCATAGGTCTCTCCAGTTATATTTTTCCCATGCTTCTCCACATTCCCAACACCCTGTAGCAGTGATGTACATTTGCTCTAGCTCACAGAGAACACTCATGCATTTCTACCATCAACCACAATTCTCATCCACCTCTTGGTTTACTGTGCTATTCAGTTCCTAGATTATTCTCTAGCATTCTGTCAATTGGCATTTACATACCTAGACTACCATTTTCAGCCACATCCCATTTTAAACTAGCTATTAACTATTTGCTACCATTCACTCTATACACTTCCACACTTTTACAGTAAAGCTAATTAAAACTTCCACATACATTAAACATCAGGAGTCTATTATAGTTCTCCTCTTATCTCCTTTAAAAATCTACCACCTACTACCAGGGCTTGAAGATATTTTCCTACAGTTTCTTCTAGAAGCTTTATGGTTCTTGCTTTTATATTTAGATTTGTTATCCATTTTGAGTTAATCTTGAGTTAATGCCAATGTTTTTTAAATTTCATTTATTGTGCCTTTAATTCCCATAAGATCTGCTATTTTTTATGTATGCTTTCAAATTCTTTTTTGTGCTCATCCAGTGTCTTTTTAATATCTTTACTCTCTTTAACAATCTCATGGAATTTATTAAGGAGATTTGTTTGAACATCTATGATTAGTTGTCTCAATTCCTTTAGGTCATCTGGAGGCTTATCTTGTTCCTTTTACTGGGTCATAGCTTCCTGTTTCTTGGTGTGGATTGTAATTTTTTGTTGGTGTCTTGCTTCCTGCCCTTTCTCCCTTGCTGTTTGTGCAGTAGGAGTCAAGGATGTAGTTGGTGCTATAAGCTGTGGAGTCTCAAGCTGCCCTCATTGCCCCAAGGACAAAAGAAGCTTCTCCCATCTTTCTCCTATGCCAGGGGTAGGACAGAGTCACAGCTGTGTGGAGTAATCCAAGTCATGCAGGCCTAGACTGTAGTTACCCAAAGAGACTGATGAGACTTCATGCCCCTTTCTCCCCTGCCTGGGGCAGGGATGGAGCTGCAGGTGTGGGCAGCAATCTATGTAGTGCAGGTTCAAGATGACCGCAATTGCCCCATAGACTTCTGATTATTCAGTCTGTGCCAGCCAAAAGGCACCTGCAGTTAGCTGGATAGGCCGGTGCAGGGCCCGCTGGCCTCCTCCCTGCCAGAGGCAGGGCTGAAGCCTAGACTAGGGCTACTGACCAATCTGGGTGAAAGAAACCGGTTCCTACCACCACTGTGATTTTCAGTCCTGGCTTCCCCTCAGGCTGGGAGTGGAGTCAAAATGGCAGCCAGTGGCCTCTTTCTGACTTGGACAGATTCACACCCTAGCTGTTCCTACAGTTATTCCTTAGCTAGCCCAGTCTACTAATCAGTAGCCAAAATCAGTGGCCAATCATCTCCTCCCATTTTTGGGAAAGGGAGCTTCCAATTCCAGCCACGGAATAGCTCC
The DNA here is from genome assembly GCF_030445035.2 of Dasypus novemcinctus. Taxonomy (NCBI): domain Eukaryota; kingdom Metazoa; phylum Chordata; class Mammalia; order Cingulata; family Dasypodidae; genus Dasypus; species Dasypus novemcinctus. Next base: position 163,672,383 of record NC_080677.1, on the reverse strand, counting down.
TGGGGCAGCTTGTGCTACCAAAGTAGGACAATCACTGGCATCTGTGACTTGGCTGATAATTTCCCAGAGAGGCTGGTGCAGGTCCCCCAGCTTCCTCCCTGCCAGGGTGGGGCTGGGCCTAGGCTAGACCTGCAATCTGATCTGGATGGAAAGAAGCTGTCCCCACCAGCACTGTGATTTTCAGTCCGCCCCACGTCCCCTTGTGCCAGACATGGAGTTAAGATGGTGGCCACCAGCCTCTTTCTGACTTGGACAGGCTCAAACATCAGCTGTTCTCAGGATTATATTCTAGCCCACCAAATTTACCCCTCAGTAGCTGAAGTTGGTGCCCAACTGTCTCTTCCTCCCCCATTTTTGGGAAGTGGAGCTTCCAATTCCAGCCATGGAACAGCTCCCAAGGTGGCTTGTGTCTCCAGTGGAGGATGGGCACTGGCCTCTGGGGTGTGGAACACTCTACTTATGAGTCTTCTCTGCAGGTGGACATTCTCCTGCTTCCATTCCTTTGGGGATGTGGCAGGATGCTCTTCTGGCCTCCTGGAGCCCCAAAACAGGTGCTTCAGTGAGCTCCAGAGAGCTCTGGGTGTTTACTAACTGCCCTGGAGCAGGAGCTGAATCTAGGAGCTCCTTACTCCACCACCATCTTGCTGGTTCTATTGCACGTGGTTTTTGAAAGATTACCAGCAGTGACTCCCGGGTTATATATCTAAATTCCTTGAACTGTGATGAAGCTTGGCTGCCCCCGCCAGCATGAACTCATGACATAAATTAAGGCCTACTCTTCCTCTCCAGCCACCTTGGGTTGCAATTCCTCTTTTATAGACTGCTCTGCTCTGTTAGAATTCTGAGACTCGTGCGAGAACTTCTTGAGAGAAGAAGGATGTTTTTTGCCCATACCAGGAACATTAAAACAAGCACAGAAAGTAAACTGCTTCCTGACCTGCAGTCGGCAATTACATCCAGTCTCGTGGCAGCGCCGGTTTGCTGTCTGACCTGGGTGCCCCTGATTTCCCCATGTCAGTGTCGCCACCTGCCTGTTTCCCTCGTTGGACACCCCACCCCACCTCTACCCCACCCCATGACCAGTTCAAAGTTCCTGACCAAGTCCCTGGCTTGAACTTCTGGATGTTTATCTCATCCCCACCCCTGAGATGCGGCACTTGCTCAAAGCGTGCGGTGGAACTGGCACGAAGCCTGGACGACACGCGCCCCTGCATGGCTCTCCTGGAGGAAGCCCCCACAGCCGGGTCTTGAGGATCCAGCACTCCACCTTCCGGCCTGCCCTTGCTGCCGGGACTGGGACCGCTGGCTGGTGTCCCGCTGCACTCCCCATCCTCCCGGGGTCCCAGGCGCCCTCACCCAGGCTCTGTGGGCATCACAGGTACAATACACGAGACTGCGCCCATCACGGAACATCCTGGGCACACCTTGGGGCCCATGGCCTGGGGCTTACACCATCCCACCCCACTCGATCAACCTGGCATAAGGCCCCACCGAGACTGGACCTGCCACAGGTAGATGATCCATCAAGGAGTGTTGCAATGAAGTGAGTAGGCGTGGCATTCTCCCTGAGCAGTGGGGAGGGGACTCGCTCTGGAGCTGCCCCTTTTTAAAAAGCATAGCCTCTTTCCAAAGCCAGTGCCCTCTTGCTGGTGCAGTGGGGGTCCCTGATAGCCCCATTCCTGGCCCATGCTGGGACACAGCCCCTCCCCACCCCCGACCCACAGAGCTGCAGGAGCCCCTTAAACGGGAAGGGATTCCCACCTGCACCGCTCCTTAGCTCGGGGTGCATGAGCCCAGGGACCCTCTGAGGCTTCACATGGGGGACCTCCCAGGTGTCTACTGCCGGGGGTCTCACAAGAGCACCCCGGAGCTCCCCGGCCCAAGCAGCTCCTAGGTCTGTGCAAACATCGCAGCCGAGCCCTTCCTACCGAACCACACGGCTGTGCGCTAGGCCCGGGATGCCTGTCCATTCCAGCCCCGGCCCAGGCAGCCCAACGCACCCCGCCTGCCCACTGCCACCAAAAGGTTTGGGACATCCCGACACTCTGCGGAAACGCGCTAAGGAGGGCCGTTGTGTCGGATGTCAGCGGCATCCTTACTTACTGTAGCAGTTTGATATAATCAATGAATTCCAAAAAGAAATATTGGATTATGCTTGGAATCTGATCTGCACCTGGGCATGACTGAGTTATGATTAGGGTGTAGAGTCCCCGCCCCTTGGTGGGTGGAGACTCACAGATAAAAGGCATGGCAAAGGACAGAGTGGGGGCTTCTAATCTTGGAGTTTTGATGTTGGAGTTTGATGCTGAAGCCTTAAGCTGGAGCCCGGGGAAGTCAGCACGCAGAGGAAAGAGAAGCCAGCCCCAGGAAGAGAGGAACCTTGAACCCAGAGAGAAGCAAGACCCTGGAATGGAGGAACCCAGGAAGCCTGAACCCTGGCAGATGTCAACAGCCATCTTGCTCCAACATGTGAAAATAGACTTTGGTGAGGGAAGTAACTTATGCTTTATGGCCTGGTGTCTGTAAGCTCCTATCCCAAATTAATACCCTTTATAAAAACCAGCCAATTTCTGGTATTTTGCAAAGCACCTCTTTGGCTGACTAATACACTTACCAAAAGGCCTCGAGCTGACGAGGTAGAATGAACTTACTTCTATGTAAGAGATTTTCATTTCACCGCTATCATAAGAAGTTCCTTAAAGACAATTGTCACCATTCTGAGTAGTCACATACTCGCTTTCAGCCTAAGTCGCAGCAAACGGCACTCAGCAGCAGAGCACAGCTGCCCCCTGGTGTCGCTCGGTGCAGTGAGACCCACCACCGGCTGCCGGGCTCCATCAGCAGCGCAGCTTGGGGCACCAGTACCTTCCCCTCCCCTCCCCTCCTCTCCCCTTGTCCCCCTCCCCTTCCCTCCCTCCTCCTCTCCTCTGAAAGTGACGTCCCAAACGGTGCTTTGCAGAGCACGACCTGGGAAAATATGCCAGCTTGCTCTCTGTCCCCTTAAATGTAACCATTGGCACAAACACCTAAATATTTAGAAGGTGATGGAACTTGCCCAGGCCCTCTCCTAATCCCAGTGCCGGGGAGTCGGAACACGCTTTTGCGTGGGCTCACTACGCTCCGCTAATATTCCATGAATACTTAACCCGCTCTCATTGAGTGTAGGAGTCGCACGAATCCAGCAGCCGGTCCCCGCAGGACTCGCAGGAGGCGGCGTGGACGCGAGCTGGAGTCCCAGCCTTCCCCAGGGGACCCCAGCGGGGACCGCCTGTGGCCTGCCATTGGTGAAGCACCTGCTAGAAGCCAAGTTCTTTAGAGCCCTGAGGCCCCGCGCAGGGGGGAGGCGAGGAGGCAGCCCCCCCGGAGCCCCGCAACCCCCTCAGCTGCAGAGCAGCTGCCCCCGCAGCTCCCCGCAGGTGCCGCCTGGCCCGCAGCCCACCCTGGGGGGGCAGCGCCTTGCCCGCTGAACACGCTGCTTTACGCAGGACCCCGCTACAGTTCCTCAGGACTGGGGGGCCATGTGGGGGTCGCACCAGCCAGAACGAGCCCCTTGGTGATGCAAGAGCGCGACCCCGCCGCACAGCCCCAGCCCCAGCGGTGGGGGGAGAGCGCTGCAGAGCGACGGGCGCGCTGGGCTGGAGGCCTGAGCTGCCACCTGCAAAGGCTGCGGGGGAGGGAGAGGCGGGGGGGCTGGGGGGCGGGTGGGGGGCGGCAGGAGGAGGAGCCCCCCCCCCCCGCATCGGGTGGACCCAGAAGCCAGCCCTGCCACAAGCGGGTGAGCCCTGCAGAGGCGCCGGTGGGCAGGGCTCCTGCCACCCCGCGGGCCCCAGTTTGTTACAGGAGAGAGAACACTGCCGTGGGGCCTTGGGGTGTCATTTAGAACAGCGTGGGGGGTGGGTGGGGCCTGTGGCCCAGGATTTCTGGGTCAGAGGAGGGAGGCCGCAGGTGAGAGGGAAACGCCTAGAGCAGGGTCCCGTGCCCATTGGCCCAGCCCCGCAGCCAGGTGGCCGTGGCCTGCAGCCACCTCCAGTTTCAGGGCCTTTTTTTTTTTTTTTAATATTTATTTATTTATTCCCCTCCCCCGCCCCGTTGTCTGTTCTTCATGTCTATTTGCCATATGTTCTTCTGTTCCACTTGCATTCCTGTCAGCGGCACTGGGAATCTGTGTTTCTTTTTTTTGCGTCATCTTGCTGCATCAGCTCTCTGTGTGTGTGGCACCACTCCTGGGCAGGCTGCACTTTCTTTTGCGCGGGGCGGCTCTCCTTACGGGGAGCACTCCTTGCGGGTGAGGCTCCCCTACACAGGGACACCCCTGCGTGGCGCGGCACTCCTTGAGTGGCACCAGCACTGCGCATGGGTCAGCTCCACACGAGTCAGGAGGCCCGGGGCTTGAACCCTGGACCTCCCATGTGGTAGGCAGGTGCTCCATCAGTTGAGCCACGTCAGGGTCCTCTGCAGGCTGCAGATGCCCCAGGCTTCACGCCCTTCCAGCTGGCCCCGGCTGCACAGGCTGCCCAGCGCGGCGGTGTTTGTGCCACGCTCCTTCCCGCCCTCTCTGCACCTTTTAAAACACGCCCTCTCACCCAGCAACCTTAAACGGCCCCTTGTCCGCGCAGACCCCGCGGCCCGGTCCTGCCTCCCCTGCCTGCTGTTTACTGTCTGAGTTTCCACTCACAGCAGCGGGAGGTGTGGAAACGACGGCGGCAGCGCTTGCCATCAATAAAGCAGTTCCTGGGGTGAAAAGGAGCACTCCCAAAATTAAAACAAACGCCTTGTGAAAGAAGCACTCAGACCAGGGGGTGGGGGGCTGTAGACGGTTAGGAACTTCCTGGGGGGCATTTTGGCTTTCAAAGCATTCATACTCAAACGAGGACTATCCCGGCAGGAAAACGGAGGGCGAGGCCGTGCCAGGAAGACGACTGCAAATGACCAGCAAGCGTGCGGGCCCGAGGTTCAGCCTCACCAGCGAGCACACAAAGGGGAAACACAAGGAGCATCCCTCTACCAGCGGCAGGTGTCTGCCCAGGTGAGCCCTCGCCGATGGACAAACTAATATTTATATAAAGCCTTAAAACTGTATGTTCCTTTAGTCCCAGCAATTCCATTTAGAGGGATTCAGCCCAAGAAAATAACGATGGAAATACCAATGATAGGAAAATATTTACTGCAACACGTTGAGGGGGAAACAATTTAAATGTTCCGTAAGAGGGTGAAAGAACTCTTTATCCATAAGATGTAATATTTTACTAAAGAAGTTGCTCAATGATCAATGAACTTTTCATGATGCAGTACTCAATGGGAAAAGGCACACGCAATGGCCGTGAAGACAGCTCTCCTGAGAAGACGCCCGCCCGTGTGTGAAGACCCTGAAGGAGCATCGGCGTCGAGGTGGGCTGATGGCGGGCTAAGGGGGCAGATTTTCTCCTCTGCCCTTCCTGGGTGTTCTACTGTGGCATGACTTACCTCTATAAATAGGGAACCAGACATTCTTTAACGACAGGAAACAGAAGGGATGGGGAAGGAAGAGGAGGAAAGTGTGTGTGGACCTGGCCGTTGCAACTGGGAAGGGGGTGATTTGTCCCAGCACCCGCACTCCCTCTGACCGTCGGTCTGAGCTCTGCTGGTGGCATGTGTGGGACCCCGCCTTGGGGGGCTAAGCCTGCCTCTTAAAATGACGTGTAAAAAGCTGACTGGTAAGTGCGTGAGGAGCCCAGAGGCTATCGATGACAACCCCAAACCCCAACTGCAGGGGGCTTGAGTCTGGATAGGGCGGCGCCCTCATTGGCTGTCCTGAACTCTCCCCGTGAGCAGGTGCGGGCTTGTATCAGCCCCTGGAGACCCTGCTCTCCTTTTATCCTGTTAGTAGCTGCAGCATCTGAGAGCACATGAGCTGATGACTTCCCAGCCTGCAAGGAGGGAGGCGGGTGCTCACGTGTGGGCACAGCACCCTTGCCAGGCTCAGCTGATGGGGTGGCTGCCTGGGAGCTGCCATCGCGTCAATGGAGCAGGAAGCACAGCAGCGGAGCCTTCTCCTCCTCCCTTCCCTCGTTAAATAGACTTAGAGCCATCGGGAAATCCAGGGTAGAGGCCCCCAGAAGGCAGAACTGGGGTTTTAGTCACCCTTCAGTTATCAGCCATTTGATTAGGACAATCACCCATTTCCTCATTTGAAAAATGGAACAAATGTGAGAGTCTCCCTGAAGGTGCTGAAAACTCGCAGTCTATACATGCTGAGCGCTAGTCAGATGCCTGCCAGGTGCCTCCTCAGTAGTGGGGCTCCCCAAGAACTCAACAGATGGCAGAGGCTCTGCTCCACTTCCTTGTGACAAACCTAACTCTCTTGGACTTAAAAAATATCTAGGTAGGGGACAAGCAGCAAGATGGCAGTGGAGTAAGGAGCTCTTAGAGTCAACTCCTGCCACAGGGCAGTTAGCAAACACCCAGAGCTCTCTGGCACTAGCTGAAGCACCTGTTTGGGGGCTCCAGGAGGCCAGAAGAGCATCCTGCCACATCCTTGAAGGAATGGAAGGAGGAGGCTGCCCATCTGCAGAGAAGACTCATAAGTAGAGCCTCCATCCCCTGGAGGCCAGAGCCATCCTCCACTGGAGGCACAAGCCACCTTGGGAGCTGTTCTGCAGCTGAAATTGGAAGCTCCACTTCCCAGAAATGGGTAGGAGATGATTGGGCACCAACTTCAGCTACTGAGGGGTAAATTTGGTGGGCTAAAATATAATCCTGAGAACAGCTGACGTTTGAGCCTGTCCAAGTCAGAAAGAGGCTGGTGGCCACCATCTTAACTCCATGTCTGGCACAAGGGGAAGCAGGATGGACTGAAAATCACAGTGCTGGTGGGGACAGCTTCTTTCCATCCAGATCAGATTGCAGCTCTAGCCTAGGCCAGCCCCACCTCCGGAAAAGAGGAGGCTGCGGTGACGTGCGCCAGCCTCTCTGGGAAATTACTGGTCAGGTCTCAGAGGCCGGTGATTATCAAACTCTGGCAATGCGGGCCACCCCAGGAGCGGTTCTGTGGCTGGAATTGGAAGCTCCATTTCCCAGGAATGGGGGAGGGAGAGACTGTTGACTGCCAATTTCGGCTACTGATTGGGACACTCGGCTGACTAATAAATAACCCTGGGAACAGGTGGGATGTGAATCTGTCTGGGTTGGGGGGATGCCGGTGGTCACCATTTTGACTTTGCCCCCAGCATGAGGCTAAGCTGGGCTGACCAGAAATCACAGTGACCGTAGGAACTGGTTTCTTTCACCCAGATCGGCCTGCAGCCCTAGCCTAGGCTTCAGCCCCACCTCTGGCAGGGAGGAGGCTGGTGGGCCCTGCACCAGCCTGTACAGGTAACTGCAGGCACCTTTGACTGGCACAGACTGAATAATCGCAAATCTACTGGGGCAACTGTGGGCATCTTGGACCTGCACTGCATAGATTCCTGCCCACATCTGCAGCTACATCCCCACCCCAGGCAGGGGAGAAAGGGGCATGAAGCTTCAACAGTCTCTCTGGGCAACTACAGTCTAGGCCTGCATGACTTGGATTATTCCACATAGCTGTGACTCTGTCCTACCCCTGGCAAAGGAGAAAGTTGGGAGAAGCTTCATTGGTCTCTGGGGCAATGAGTGCAGCTTGAGCCTCCACAGCTTATAGCACCAACTACATACTTGGCTTCTACTGCACAACCAGCAAAGAAGAAAGGGCAGGAAGCACTAAACTAAAGAGAAAACTGTACCCAGAATAAATACTCTAGTAAGCCAGATGCCAAGACACAACCAAAAGTTACAATCCACACCAAGAAACAGGAAGATATGGCCCAGTTAAAGGAACAAGATAAGCCTCCAGATGACATAAAGTAGTTGAGACAACTAATCATAGATGTTCAAACAAATCTTCATAAATTCAATGTGATGACTAAAGAGATTAAGGATATTAAGAAGACACTGGATGCGCACAAAAAAGAATTTGAAAGCATAGCAGAACTTATGGGAATGAAAGGTGAAATAAAGGAAATTTTAAAACATTGGAATCATATAATAGTGGATTTGTGGAGGCAGAAGAAAGGATTGGTGAGCTTGAAGAAATGGCCTCTGAAAGTGAACACACAAAAGACAGATGAAGAAAAAGAATGGAAAAAATTGAATGAAGTCTCCAGGAACTTAAAAACCACAAAAGACGTGCAAATATACATGTGATGGGTGTCCCAGAAGGAGAAGAGAAGAGAAGAGGGGCAGAAGGAATATTTGAAGAAATAATCATAGAAAATTTTCCAACCCTATTAAAGGACATAGATATCCATGTCCAAGAAGCAAAACTTACTCCCATCTGAAAAAATCTGAATAGACCAACTCCAAGACACATACTAATCAGAATGCCCAAGGCAAAGAGAGAATACTGAGACTAGCAAGAGAAAAGCAATGCATAACATATAAGGGATATCCAATTAGATTAAGTGCTGATTTCTCACCAGAAACCATGGAGGCAAGAAAACAGTGGTATGATATATTTAAGATACTACAAGAGAAAAACTTCCAACCAAGAATCTTATATCCAGCAAGACCATCTTTCAAAAATGAGGGCGAGATTAGAATATTCACAGATAGACAGAAACTGAGACAATTTCTAAGCAAGAGACCAGATTCTCAGGAAATACTAAAGGGTATGCTAGAGCCTGAAAAGAAAAGACATGAGAGAGAGGCCTGTAAGAGAGTCTAGAAATGAAGATTATATCAATAAAAGTAACTAAGAGAGTCAAAAGAGTGGTGAAAATAAAAACATGACATAAAACTCAAATAGTCAGGAATAAACTTAACCAACAATGTAAAGCACTTGTATTCAGAAAACTGCAACTCAATTTGTTAAATCAAAACAGCCTAAATAACTGGAAGAACACTCCATGCTCATGGATTGAAGACTAAATATCATTAAGATGTCAATTCTACTCAAATTGATATACAGATTCAATGCAATTCCAATAAAAATTCCACCAGCATTTTTTAAAAAATGGAAAACATGAATATCAAATTTATTTGAAAGAGTAAGTGGTCCTGAATAGCCAGAAACACCATAAAAAGGGAAAATGAACTCTCATCTCCAGACTTTAAATCATATTACCTAGCTATTATGGTAAAAACAGCATAGTACTGGCATAAAGACACACACATAGATCAACGGAATCAAACTGATGGTTCAGAAATAGACCTTCACATATATGGCCACGTGACTTTTGACTAGCCTGTCAAACCCACACAGCTTGGGCAGAATAGTCCATTCAACTAATGGTGCTGAAAGAACTGGATATTCATAGCCAAAAGAAGGAAGGAGGACCCCTTCTCAAACCTTATCCAAAAATTAACTCAAAATAGAGAAAAAAAAAACAAAACTAAAAATAAAAGCAAGAACCATAAAGCTTCTAGAAGAAATTGTAGGAAAATATCTTCAAGCCCTAGTGGTATGCGGTGGATTCTTAAAGGAGATAAGAGGACTGAGATGGACTACTGATGTTTAATAAATGTAGAAGGGAAGAGGACTTGGCCCAATGGACAGGGTACCCGCCTACCACATGGGAGGTCCACAGTTCAAACCCTGGGCCTCCTTGACCTGTGTGAAGCTGGCCCATGCGCAGCGCTGATGCGCACAAGGAGTGCCATGCCACGCAGGGGTGTCCCCCGTGTAGGGGAGCCCCACATGCAAGGAGTGCGCCCTGTAAGGAGAGCAGCCCAGCATCAAAGAAAGTGCAGCCTGCCCAAGAATGGCACTACACACATGGAGAGCTGACACAACAAGATGATGCAACAAAAAGAAACACAGATTCCTGGTGCCACTGATAAGGATAGAAGTGGTCACAGAAGAACATACAGCGAATGGACACAGAGAGCAGACAACTGGGGAGGGTGGTGGAAGGAGAGAGAAATAAATAAAAAATAAATCTTAAAAAAATGTATGTAGACATTTTAATTAACTTTACTGTAAAAATGTTTAAATGTTTAGAGTGGATGGTAACACATAGTGAGAAACAGTAGACTATAAATGGGGAAGTGACCGAAAATGGTAGTCTAGGTAGGTAAATGCCAATTGACAGAATGCTAACCTTGGAACTGAATAGCACAGTAAACCAAGAGGTGGATGAGAATTGTGGTTGATGGTACAGATGCAAGAGTGTCTTTTGTGAGCTAGAGCAAATGTACATCACTACTGCAGGTAGTTGGGAATGTGGAGAAACATGGGAAAAATACAACTGGAGTGACCTATGGACTGTGGTTAGCAGGAATAATATTCTTGCATCTATGCCAAAGTTGTACTATGTGGATAATGGGGCAGTATGGAAAATGTGAGCCAAATATACACTATGGACATGGTGATAATCAGATGGCATTAACTTATCTGTAACAAATGTTCCATCACAGTGTGGTGTGTTGATGGAGGGGTGTCGTTTAGGAATTCTGCACATATGCATGATTGTTTTATAAGTTTACAACTTCTGTAATAAAAAATATATTTAAAAAATAGTAATAGGGTGGGTTGGGGGTAAAATATACCAAATGTAAGATAAGGACTATAATTAGCAGTAAGATTGTAACACTATTCTTTCATAATTTGTAACAAACATCTCACAACAATGCAAGGAGGGTTGATGTATGGGACCCCTGTATTATGTCATGTATGTTTGCTTTGTAAGTTCACAACTTTTACTATACATTTGTTTATGTATGCTCATATATAAATGATATAAAAATAATAATAGGGTTGGTTGGGTGAAAATACTTTGGTTAGTAGTAATATTTTGACAATGCTCTTTAATCATTATAAAAAGGTTTCACAACAATGCAAGTTATTGGTGGTAGGGTGAGTTATGAGAGTCGTGTATGATGTTATATATGTTTGTTTTGTAAGTTTACAACTATTACTATACACTTACTATTTATGTGTGTTTATGGATGAGTGATATACATGGGCTACCAAAGGCATCACACCATCCTAAACTCAAGGATTCCACCCTAACATGCCCTCACGTGAACCGGGTTCCAGCATGTTCCGGGTGTGTTGGTTTTGGACGGGTAGGCTACTAGACAGAGCAGAGCGTTGGTTTAGGGACATCCCCAAATGGCCGACATGAAACGACCTGCGACTCCCTGATCCCGAGGCAATTCTGAAACTCCAATTCCGCTTGAAGCTACACTTTTGAATTTTTCATGGTTTTCTGCGGGCGTCCACCATTCCCTCTCTCCCGGCCCCGCGGCGGTGCCACCGCCCACCGCTGCCCACGTACGGTGTGGCCATCCTGGACAGGAGGGCTCCTTTCTGGTAAGCCCATGGCACCCCCCTCGTGCCCCCATTAGCTATGGTCGAGATCTTTGAATATAATGAATATAGTGAAATTGAATCTGTCACATTCTGAAGGCTTACATGCTATGGAATGTAAATTTTAGGGTCAGTCGCCACCAAGTAACTCATGTGGAGACCAGAAGCTTGCAGGTGATGTTCTGGAAGGGTGCGGAGCCCGGCTGGGTGGGAACGCCGAGCGGTACCCTGAGGAGGCAGGATGGGGCCGTTGCTTTCCTGACAAAAGCAATGTTTGTGTGCTTGTTTTAAAAATAATAGTTAGACCTACCTTTATTTTTCCTGCAGTATGTGAAGTATTGTACCAGAATATTAAAAGCTATGTAATATTTTATTGATGAACTTATCCTCAAAAAGGAATATATTTCAGGATGCCATCTTTGTGATGTAAATCATGTAAATACTGATAATATGCACCATTTATTACACATTTAGTCTTTCAAGAGATTCACTTAATTGCCTTTTTACCATGTATTTATGTAGTCTATTTACGGTTTTAAAAATGACAGTGAAAGAACAGCTTATGTAGAGAAACGTTAGTGGATGTTAATTGTCTCCCCACCTGTATTTATGGGTGTTAGTCCAACCGCTTTGCTGGTTGCAAAGCTGTATGATCAGAATAAAACTGTGTTTGTAAACTGTACGGGAAGTGAAAATTAGGAATAAAACCTTTTCTTTAAAAATAAGCAATCGTTTTTAAATTATTTTTTAATGACGCCCACCCCCATGCCTTCCCAGGACGAAACTCGGCCTGCACTTGCCCTTGCCACCGGCCGGGGGATGGCTGCAGCCGTGTCATCGGCTGGCGGCTCCAGCTGGAGCCTGGACGCTCCTGGAAGGTGCCTTCAGAGGTGCGGCACACAGAGCAGGTGTGTTCCCCGCAGCACCTCTTCCCCCGGCCACACCAGAGTGACCTCAGACCATGGGTGGATAAATACGATTTGTGAACAGAAGCAACCGTGGGTTGCAGTGTGACCCGCGCCCCCCCAGCTGAAACAGGAGAGCTACCCCTTTTATTTTTAAAGCAAAACACCAGAAAGTTGTGTTCTAATGGCACCATCTTAAGAGGCGAAACATTCTTTTTCAGAAGGCGTGTGCGCCAGAAAGGTGCACTGTCAGCGAGGGTCCCCCATCAAGCATCTCGCTAGGTCCCGACTGTGGAACCACCCGTGATAAAATTTCATCAGCCATCGACTAAAGGGGCAGGGCGCCCGGATGAAGGGCGCAGGCCAAGGGGTAGGCTTTTCAAGAGGAGCGGTGCTAGACACTTGCTGGGGTCTACAGGCTGGAGGACATTCTCTCGTTTTGAGCCATTCCTGCCTGGGTTGCCAGCTAAGGTGGCACAGCTAACGGCTGTCGCGGGGTACATGGGACCGCCAAGCCCAGCCCTGTGCACCCTGCATCGGGAGAGAGCATTTCAGCCCATGTCAGTGCTGCAGACTTTACTGCAATAAACCCTAGCGAGCACCCACTTTCCAAAAATATCCAAGTTAGTACCAGTTGCCTGAAAACGGAAGTGAAGTACAATCCTTCTGCATCCCTGAGATTTTATTTATATCATTAACGCTTTCCAAGCTGCTGAATTTTTAAAGTGGAATCAGTCATTTTAGAATGATAAAAGGGTAACACATACACTAAACTTCATTTACAGGCATAGCTGTATTTTTCTCCCAGAGTGTAGCTTTATTAAAAATATGAAGAGATAGTACCTTTTTGGTGCACCTAATGCTAACCCCCCACACACTCCCGGGAAGCCTTTCAGGGCTCAGGTGGGACAGAAACCCTCAGCACCTGCCTCCAGGTGCAGTGCCACCGCCAGGTACAAGCCCACAGGGGTGCTGGCTTGCCTTCCACATCCGCGGCACTGGAGTTGAATCTAACCGTAAAAGCCTGTAATTTGTTGTTTAATGTCAGTCTTTCCTACCAGGTTGTAAGTGCTGTAAAGAAAGTACCTGCTTTCCCTGCCTTGAAATGAATAAATACTGAATATACCTATGTTGAATGAGTAATTTACTTACTTCTCCATCCATCTCGATCAAGAACTGTCCTGAAACCAAATCAAGAACCTCACGTCTATGGTCAAGTGATTTTTGACAAGTCTGTTATGTCCACCCAGTTGGGACAGAGGAACCTACTCAACAAATGGTGCTGGGAGAACTGGACATCCACAGCTAAAAGAAAGAAAGAGGACCCCTGTCTCACAGTTTATATAAAAAATGAACTCAAAATGGATCACGGGCCTAAATATAAAATTCAAAATCATAAATCTCCTAGAAGACAATGTAGAAAAACATCTTCAAGAGCTTGTAGTAGGTGGTAGTTTCTTAAACCTTACACCCAAAGCATGATCAACAAAAGAAAAAACGAAATGGCAGCTCCTCAAAATTAAATACTTTCATTCTTCAAAAGACCTTGTCAAGAAAGTAAAGAGGCAGCCTACTCAATGGGAGAAAATATTTGGAAACCACTTATCCAATAAGAGTTTGATACCTATGTTTTATAAAGAGATCATATAACTCAATGATAAAAAGACAAGCAACCCAATTAAAAAATGGGCAAAAGACTTGATATTTTTCCAGAGGAAATGAAAATGGCCAAAAGCACATGAAAAAAATGTTCAACATCACTATTAGGGAAATTGCAGGTCAAAACTACATGAGAAAGGAGCTAGTGTAGCTCAGTGGCTGAGCATCTGCTTCGCATGTACAAGGTCCCAGGTTCAATCTGTGGTACCTCCTTAGAAAAAAAAAAATAGGAACATTCCTTCACTGTTGGTGGGATTGTAAAATCGTGCAGCCTCTGTGGAAGTCAGTGTGGGGATACCTCAGGAAGCTAAATATAGAACTGCCACATGATCCAGTAATACCTTTACTAGGAATATATTCATGAGAAGTGAAAGCAAGGATGTAAGCTACATGCACTGATGTTCACACAGCGCTATTCACAATTGCTAAAATACAGGACCAGCCGACTGACGAATGGATAAACAATGTGTGGTCTGTACATAGAATGGAATCCTATGCTGCTGTGGGAAAAAATGAACTTGGGGTGCATATGACCACGTGGATATACCTTGAGAATATTATGTTCAGTGAAATAAGTCAGACACAAAAGGACAAATACTGTGCCTCACTGATATATGATGAGTATACTCACAGAGTTAAACTACAGAGGTTCCTAGGGATAGAATGTGGATGAGAAGGAAGAGCTGATGCTGAATGTTTGTGGAATGTTTAACAAGGGGTTGTAAATGTGGGGAAATGGTTAGAGTTGATGGTAACACATTATAGTATCACTAGCACTGCTGATTTCTAAATGTGATTCTGGCTGAAAGGGATAGTCCACAGAGGTTAATACCAATTGAACAAAAGTTGGAGGATAACCTAGAGATTGTATAACAATGACTTCCATGGTGGAAGATTGTGGTTAATAGTATAAATATAGGAATGTTCTTTTACCAAGTGGTAAGACTATGGTGATACGTGGGAAAATTACAACTAATGAAACTTATGGATGGATAATAGTTTAACACTAATATTGCAATATTTTGCAGCAATAGAAAAGAAGATATATCAATTCTTGGGGTGTATAAGGGGATATGGGATTTTTCCTAGTGGAGTAACGAAAATGTTCTAAAATTGAGGTGATACAACACAACTCTGTGATGAAACTGCAAGCCACTGAGCGTATAGTTGGGATGAATTGTACAAATTATGGGACCGTAGAGCTCAGGGAATCCAGTGGTGGGAGATGGACTGTGGTTAACAAATATGAGAACGTGCTCTCATAAACGATAACAAATCTGTAACATTAATACAGGGTGTTAATAATCGGGTGGTTGGGGGAAAATACACCGACTGTAAGATGTTGGCTATAGTTAGCTCATAGTTTGTAACAAACGTTTCACAACAATGCAAGTTGGTGGTGGTGGGGTAAAGTAGTGGGAGCCCTGTACGATGCTGTGCGGGTTTGCTTTGCAAATTCACAACTTTTACTGTACACTTGTGTATGTGTATTCATGTTTAACTGACATATTTTAATGAAATTCTATTAAGGAAAAAAAAACTACCAAGTAAGCCTGGAGTGAAACAATTCTGCTTTTGCCGTGTCCCCGCAGCACACCCAACACCTTCTAGGCCCCAGTTATCCCCTGCCATGGCCAAAATTTAGAAGCCGACGAGAATGTCCCCTGAAAGCCCCCACCCCGTCTTTGTACACAGGTCCCGGCTGAAGTGACGTTCCCTTGATATTAACTATCGACGCCCTTCAGCAAGTCAGGGAAGCATCTCCTGACTAGAGAGATTTTTATATAACTGATGTTATATAGAGCGAAATATTACAGAGAATATATTACAAAACACTTAAGACAACCTGTAAGGTTTTAACCAGAATGATCTAACTGGCAATTTCAATTACGTTTACCGTTACGTGTGCAGCTTGGCGCGCACTGTGCAGATCTCTCCATCGGTCCTGAGGACGGGTCTTTGTTGAGGCCGGGTCTCCTATGATTTAGTTGGTCAGGCGAGAAAAGCCTGAATCCTGTACCTGTGCTGGCGGCAAAACCAGGGGCTGTGAAGTTGAGCCTTGGTTGCGAGGTACAGCCCCAGAGGCACGCGTGCAAACGTGGCCGTGACAACAGGACCCCTGCCTCCTAGGGGACCCCAGAGGGCAAGTGGGTGGCCTCACGGGAGGGGGCAGCTGGGCCAGGTTGGAGGCCCACCCCTGGCACAGTGGGCAGCCCTGCCCAATGCCCTGGGCACTCAGGGAGCCAGAGCGCGATGGCCTCTTCCTCCTGTCCAGGCTCCAGCCGCCCCGGTGGTACCCTTGACCTCTTAGCCATCCACGCTATCGTCTCCTGTCTCCTGGCCCCTTCTCGCGCTCACTTCCTGCTCTCACCTCTTGGGCTCACGCCTGACATCCTCCTTCCCCCTGTGCCCTGTTGTTCTTAATAATACAACCGTCGACCAGCTTGCTGCCCTCTGCTCAGGCAGCCTCCGCCGTGCCCGCCGGCCACCCCAGGCCAGGGAGGTGGGCCCACAGTGGGTGAAAAGAATCAAGGAGGGCGGCCACACTCCTCAGCCAATGGTCCTGGTAGGAACCCTCTGGAGAAAAGCCATAAGCCTGGTGCTGCTGAGCCAAGAATCAGAAACTAGCTCACTTGAAGAGCAATCTCAGAGCCGCAAGTGGGGGGCAGAAGAGGCCCAGGGGCTCCTCCAGGGAGTAACAGCAGCACAGACTGTGTTCACTTCTACTTCAATCTACTGTTCTGCTCTACGTTGGCAACTCAAAAAAAGAAGTCAAAGGCGACGAAATGCCAAGCTGGAAACACAAAATCAGCAACTAGCCCTTTGTCCTAATCTTGACTTTTCACCCTTCAAGTCCACTGTCCCATTCTATTTTTTATCAGAACTCTGCTTGCTCCCAAGTACAAAAATAATAGACAAAGTCCTGAGAATTTTGCCTAGAACTGCAGAAGGCTGCTGAAGTTCACGCTTGGACCATCTCCAGTTTGCTGCCAGCACAAAACTCTTGTTCAGAGCCCCGAGTCGACGAGGGCTGCGTAAAGAAAGGAACAAGAGTCCCACTGTGTCTACACTGGATTGTCTGAGAAGTTTTGTAGAAAGTCATTTTGGGGATCACGTGGGTTCGATTACCTAGAAAATTAACTTCATAAGTCTTTTAAGTTAGGACGGTGGGAATTATAAGCATATTTTGTATACTATGCCTAAACTAAAAAATCTTGTGAAGCTATTTATTTCTTCTGTGGCCTGCGTTCCAGAGGGTAAATTTGTAATTATGGAGGGAGAAAAAAGCTATTGTCTTAGAAGGAAAAGGAGTACATTCTTCTAAATAAATAAATGTTCTTTCTTGTCATTTTAAATATCATCGGAATGCCTGACTATTAAGACCAATAAAATATTCATTTCAGTGTTTTAGGAGTGTGAAAAACAGAAAATTCAAAGATTTTATTCTGTGGGCAAGCGTACTAAAATGTGTCATCTGCGAAGTTTATCAGTTTACTATTACAAGGGATTATGCACCATCAAGGGGAAACTTGTACAAAATAATATAATAAGGCTAAGTCCCGAGTCTCAACAGACTGGCATGAGGGGAAAACGAGGTACTAACTCACTTTATCAACCATAGGCAGATGAGAGTAAAAGGGTACTAAGTTCCATGATAAACTATTCTTGGCTGGGAAATCAGGGCCTCTGCCGGCTTCGTGTACTTAGTTCTTGTATTTTCTGTTTTTTATTCTAAGCAGGTTCTTTCAGTTTACAAATACTAGGTAATTAAAAGCATACCACAGAGGACATGTGAGGAATTTACTCTCAAAAGACGTTAGGGCCAAAGACGTGTCGTTGTTGCACTCTGATATAAACTTGAGTGGATGCCGAGCTCGTGAAAGTGTAATGTTGCTACTGCTGAAAACGACCGGTTTCGGGGGAGGAAAGACATTCGCGGGAGCTGCCAGGTCGGGGTGCTACGCAGGGCACACTCGTGCCGCCCAGGGTCCTTGGATGGCCGTGCTCCGAAGAGCCAAGGGGAGAGCCAAGAAGTAGAACCACTGTGTTACATCCTGCGTTTATTGAAGCAAACCAATCGTGGAGAGGAAATGAATGCGTTCGTGACGTGTTACAAATACAGAAAGAAGACAGAGAATACCAACAGCTGCAGGGAGTCAGCTCCCCCCACCCCCCAGGAGAACAGACGCCGTGGCCATGTGGGAACCACGTGGGAGCCACGTGGCGCGCCCACCCGCAGCCTTTCTCTGACACCCATAAACCAGCGCCCGGCTTTTCAACAAATGCTCACACTAATGGTGCTTGAAGGGTCTGTGAGTGACCGTGCTATGCAGACAGGACCCTGGGGTCACGTGCTCTTCCAGCGCCGGGGTCCATCGCGTGGGGGGCCGTGTCTCCTCCCGCTCGCGGCCACCGCCGCTCGGCCCCTGGGGCGGGAACTAGTTTGCATAGGTTAGTCCTCTGGGCGGCACGATGTTGCTCAGTCCACCAAGGCTCAGAGAGTCACAGTGTAGAGGAAAGAAACAGGAATTAAAGCATTTCTACTAAAATATATTTTAATAGCTGGTGTTAACACTTTGCATAACAAAAGCCAAATTATGCCGATAACATTTTGTCCTTCTGGAAGCCCCTTTGTTTGCAAAGAATGTCGTTTCCTTCAAGCCCATATGCTTTCGAAGTTTGTACTCTCGCAAAAGAACCATAAGTACTGATGCTACCTGTTTTGAAGAAAATATAAGCCAGACTGCACCATGATCTATTTTGTGCATTTTTATCATAGGTCAAACACCAACAGTTCCATATCAGGCCGTAACACTCATTCCTAAACATTCAGCTATTCATCATGTGGGCATCACGGTCAATCACTGTGGACAGCAACTGGGTTACAAAAGAAGTGTGTACTATGCAAACCAGACACCATACATCAAACACAGAAAAGCATCTGGAATTCCTAAGAACATACTGAAGTAAAGTGGACACCTGGGGAGGAAATCTGCCCTGGGGATTCTTTAAGCCTTGGGGTTCCAGAGCCTATACCTCATGGAGTAATTAGAAGCCTCTGCAAGCCTTGAGCTCTTGGACCACCAGTGGTTGACCCAGTGGCCCGGAAAGTGTCCTCAAGGGCCTGGAACCTTTCGGAGGGAGACTTTCATTTCAGCCTCCCTACCTTAGTTTACACAGCTTCTCGCTTCACCAAAGCTTTCCCATCCTCCTGCCAGTTACCCACAAGAACCCAGTCCAGCATGTGCAGATTGTCAGAAGCAATGGCTAAGGTAAAAAGAATTTACGAAGCGAATTTCATCTTGTGTTGTGAGCTCAGCCTCGTAACATAATTCTTCTATCTTACAATAGGTTTTTAAAATCCCAAGCCTAAGGTTAATGTTTATATATCTCAACTCTATATAAATCCACAAAGAGCCTTTCAGAAATAGAAGTCAGCCTTTTCTAAACTTCTAAATCTGTACAGGTAAAATAAAGTGAGTTGTCACCTTTAATAAGTCAGGAGCACCCACTTCCCTACCCCCAAAATACCAATTATGTGTAATAAAATATCACTATAGAATAGGCAGAAGCTTGCTTGCTTGCTTGCTTTTCTTTCCAAGGCCATAATGGCTAAACAACGGTAATCAAAAAGGCACCTATTTTTGTACACATCTGTATTATACTTTTGGTATAAACTATATCCACTTTATAGAGGGGTGTGTTATTAGAGAATCACATACATTTTCTAGTATCTTTGTATTCAAAAATATTCCATTGGAGACGGATGAGCCTGAAAATGAGGTGTGGCCTTGGATTTCCAAACATCTTTTAGAAAAGTCTCCTCCCCAGCCCCCAGAATGTCAAAAAGCTCAACAGGGAGAGAAAGAGCGAAGACAGACCAACAAAACTGGCAACACCGCCTCTTCCAGCTCTGGCAGGTCCTTCAGTGCAACCAGCGGCAAGAGGGGGGCGGGCCGGCCTCGTCCACATTCACGCACATTCGCAAAATTTGTGCTTCCAAATTTTGCGCGGTCTGCCGAGGCCGGGAAGGCCTGCGAAGGTTCGGGCTTCCCAGGAAGCTCAGCCAACCAGGTAAGATTTCAAACTGGGCTATGCAGCTTTGTAAACGAGACCAAGAAGGCATGAAGAATTCATTTTGCCACGGGTTAGAAATAGAAAGCTTTCCTAAAGAACAAGAATTAGTAAAAAACTTCTACTACAAAAACTCACAACAAAAGCAATATTCTGCTGCTACACTTTTCTAAGAGAAGACCCCACATGCAGGTTAGTTTCCGCAGCTTCCGAAAAGTGCATTGAACTGCTCCTTGTGCTCTCAGGGGCCTGGGGACACACACGACATGGGAAAGCACGTGCCAGCTCTGTGCGTGCGCCCGGACGCCGGCGTCTCTACCAGGACTTTTTAAAGACTTGCTTTCAAGTCCTTTAGACGTCAGCGTTTCTTTCATCTGCAGCAGGGGCATGTGGAAAGGATGTTTGAGAATGTAGTTTTTAAATGTGATGCGGTAAAAATAGCACTTTGGTATTTTACACACACCTCCTATAATTCTTCTGCAATGCTTAAATTTTAATAACGACGCTGACACTGCTGGCTCATGTAACCTCCAGAGCACAGGACGGCTTCCCTGCCTCAGCCCTCCAGGCAAATTCCAATCAGATCTTACTTCCTAAAGGCTGGCAGCAGAAACAGCCTGCTTTGCAAACATTGTGTGAAGCTTAAAATATTAGAAGCCTTTTTCCCTAAATATGAATTGACTTTTACATTCAATAAATCTGATCTTAAAATCAAAGGAGGAGGAAAAATATGAAACGTCACGCTGCTACTTCAGCTTCACTTTCCTGATTATACTCATCATTTTAAGTCCATTTTCTTTGGGCCTCCGATAAATATGCTATTTATCAAAATTTGTACCTGGCCTACATTGAGTCTGAAAATTCAATCAACTACTCTTTTTATGACAAAAAAATGGTCAGGGTGAAACAAATATTTACTTAACAATATAATAAACATTGAACAGGCTTATTGTCCCTCAGTTTATATGCACATTTTTTTTTTAAAGACTACTGGAAGCTCAGTTTGTCTTTATAGTTTGTATACAAGACATAAAAACGAAAGGGGGTTAAATTTAAACATGACTAGTCATTCTAGCGCCAGAAAATCAGTTAAGCTGGTCATTTGGGAATCTGTAAAGCCCCTCAAAAAAATCTCTAGTTATTTGCCTGACTTGTTCCCTTTTCAACTTGTATGCCAGTGTCAGGTGCATTCATTGAATGTAATAAAGCTTCTTTTGCTCTTTTATGCTAATAAAACAAAAATACAGATTTTCAGAAGTAGAAGGTAACTTTTCAAAGGTGTCACCACGTCAATAAACATTTGCTTTGGCCTAATAAACATTTCACGAGAGAGCATTTACAGGCTGTTCTGTAAGTTTCCTTGACCGTCTCATATAAGGTGCAACCCCAGGACCTTGGGTACAGGTTTAGTGTAACTCTGCTTGTTGCATTGTATCACAGCTGGAGTCAGGCCCTCTGTGACTTCTACCAGGAAAAGGCAGAGGGGCCGGCGGCTGCTGGGGATCGGGGGGCACAGACACGGGGGGCTGCGCTCACAGCCGAGCACCCAGCCAGTGCCTGCACAGCCGCTCACCTCAAAATCAAAACTTGACAACAATTTCCTTCCTCCTGAGCGGCCTCCTGAGCCGGTACTGGAGATCTCGGGTGAAGCTCCAACCTCACTCCCTGAATTTGATTTAGAAAATAAAACCCAGAAAGTGGAAGAGAAGTCTCTTGATGAACCAACTTCAGGGGCTCAATTTCCAGTCCAAAATCCAAAGGCCACCTTCCAAAGTCAGCCACCAGATGCCTTTGTCCAGGCGGAGCTGGCATGCGTGCTCTTCTGTCCAGCACACTTCCTGGTCCATTTTTTCACTGGCCCTCATTTTCTTTACTTTGAAATCAACAGCGGAATTAGTTTAATGAATGCTGTTTGATAAATGTCTCAATCACTTACTTGAATATATATCTATATCCTAGGGTATAAATCCTTCAGAACTAGAGTATGATGCAGCAGAAGAACCTCAAGCAGCTTCTGAAACAGGCTTTCCTGATGAGGGGGCACCTAGAGGAAAGCTTTCAGATGTCAGCTCCACTTTTTGCTAATAGCAGGAATGGGCTGTGCAGCTACATATGTTACAGATGCTCGACCCTACATGACATGCGACAGCTAAGGGCTTTGGGGGAATCAGTACGTGAAGTTGATATTCGCCCTTTGCAGAGTAGCTGGGAAGTTATTTGGTCCTGGCGTCCCGTGGAACCAAGGATATACTGGGGCCTACAGAATGTGAATGGAGTGTAGGATCTGCCTTGGTACAAACAAGAAAGAAAGTGACTCAAGCGAGCTTGGGGAACAGGGACATTTCATTGTTAAGTTTCTTGGTCCCTAAGGCCCCCAGTCAATACATGAATTTCAGCAGATTGCCATTCTGCTGCTTACATTTATTAAAATTAGGCCATTTGCACCTGAACTGCAGATTGCCTAATGCCTCCAAAGCAAAACAGTTTTTAAGTTATTGGCTGCGTTACTGGATTAAAGGAATTGTCTTCCAGGGATTCCAAAGTAACAGCTAAGAAGTTTCATATACTTTAAGGGACATCAACACCTCTAATAAAGTCTACAAAATCCATCTCCCAGGAGGGTTCGATGGGCAATCAGAGGAAACCATTAACCCAGTAAGCAGCCCCGGGCCTGCCGTGATTCTTCTGTTTGTAGGAATTCCTGAAAATGCTGCCCATTTCGACCCAGAGCCCGCCCTCCTCCCCTGGTACCCGTGCGTCTAAGTGCCAAAGCAAGCAGAGTGCGCCATAAAGCCACTACCAGACCACCTGAAAGCCTCTCCTATCTTAGGAAGACGGGGTGTGGAGCCGGTGAGGGGGCGCGGGCGGCGCCGGCGGCCTCAGTTGACCGACTCGATGTAGTTGGCCGGCAGCATGCCCGACCTGCCCGTCCGCTGCACCGTGCCGTACATCCAGCCGTCGTCGATGGGCTGCACGTTGACGATGTAGTCGCCGTCCCGGAAGGAGACCTCGTCTTCATCCTGGGCACTGTAATCGTACATGGCGCGGTACGTCCGCTGGCAGGGGAGAGAAGGGGGCACACGGTGACTACCGCAACGGTGGCGGCCGTGAGTTCCCGCGCATGGGTGCCACGCGCCAGAGCCAGCCTCTGAGTGCCATGACCTCAAGCTTCCTGGTTGCAAAGGGCCAAACTGCACCCCCAAAAGACACATTCAAGTCCTAACCCCCAGGCCCTGTGAAGGTGGCCTCCTTTGGAAACAGATAAGAGCGGGCAGACGGTGCTGGTGGGCCCTAGTCAGCCAGACCGATGCCCTTCTAGGGAGGATGGGGCTCAGTGGCTGGGCGCCGGCTTCCAGGTACGAGGTGCCAGGTTTGAACGCCCGTACCTCCTAAAAACCAATGAAAAAAAACAACTCTGCCTGGGGAGCGGATGTGCTCAGCGGCTGGGCTCAGAGTCCCAGCTCATCCCCCATACCTCCTAAAATCAAGCGGCTGAGCACCTGCTACCCATGTGCAAAGCCCAGGTTTGATCCCCCGTACCTCCTAAAAATAAAAAGATAAAATAAAAAGGAGGAGACAGACTGGGAGAGAGGCCAGCCACGGGGTCCCCGAGGCAGCGGCCGATGTGCTGCCACAGCAGGCCAGAGACGGCCGGCAGGCACCAGGCTCAGGCCGGCAAGGACTGGCGCCTCTAACTCTGGTCTTCCGGCCTCCTCCAGAAACGCGAGGGCAAACACTCCTGCTGTCTAAGTTACTCCATTGGGGCAGTTTGTTACGGCAGCCCTGGGAAGCAAAGAGACCAGGACCTAGCTGGACGAGCGCCCGCGGCCCTCCGGCTCGAGGTGGGCGCTGCAGCAGCCAGGCCACCTCCCCGCTGGACCCTCGCCCAGGCACAGGGGTCGTGTCCATCCTCCCCGCCCCTTGCTGCTCCGAGATCAGAGCCCGCCCTGCTGGCAGCCGGGCCAAGCCATGGCCACGGGCCGAGGCCACTTCATCCTCTTTAAGAGGCAGTAAGAACGTTTTTAGTGCCTCAAAAAATAAGTGAAACAAGGAACAGGAACACTCCGTGATATATCCCTTTCTCAGGGTTCCGTGACACCGCGGTGGAAACAGCCTCTAAGGACTCTGAATAGCGAGGTGGAAGGTCACGGAGTCCCTGTGATTATGAGGACATTGTAAATGGAGTTTCCCTGCATTTGTCTCGTTTAAGGCTCGTATTCACAGCAGACGATCCCAAAATCCAGCCTGTTCCTCCAGGGAGGAAGCTGGCCAAGACCCAAAGCCCTGGAGGAGGGCCGGCGGCCACATCTGCATGTCCGGGCAGAGGCGCGGGACCGTGTCGCCGACCGGACGCCGCCAACGCCGCTTCCAAACCCCGTGCCCAGCGCATCAGCACCTACGCTTCCCCCGAGGGGTTCGAGCCCACCCAGAAGCGGCGACCCCGTTACCCGCCCCCCGAGGGGCGCAAGTCTTCTGTCTTGCGATTCCGTACCGTGTTCCTTAACGCCTGCCCTTCTCAACCGCTCACCTTGTTACCTGTTTCGTTTCCTTCAAAAGGGCTGTGCCAGCCAAGGGCAGCATGTCGTCATTTATCTTCACATGAACGGGGACAACACCCCCTCCACGTGCGTGTCTGTTTCTGAGATGACGGCATTTCCAACGGCACTTACCAGATTTGGTGAGTGCTGCATCGGCCTCGGGGGCGCCACGCCGGCGGGGTGCACGTACCCATAGCCCTGGGGCAGGCCCTGCTGGTAGGCTCCTCGAAGGACAGGGGCTGTGCGGGCAGAAACACACGGTGCCTTAGTGTGACCCTCGAGACATCCCTCCCAGCCTTCACGGGAGCGCGTGCTCTACCAGACGCCACGGTCAGGGCCAGGTGCGGTTTGCGCGGTGGTGTTAGAAGCAGCCGCGGGTTAGCGGGACATTCAGTCGCTAAGGACTCACGTGGGAATCAATTTAGCGTGCAGTTAAATATTTTTATTACTCTATTCTGATGCCGTGGTAAAACAAAAATTGCCCATAATCCTTTAGTGAAATCCTGTTTCACTTGACCACATGATCCTTCTAGATGCTTTCCATACTAAAAATAAGAAATTTAAAGGAATTCAATTGCAACACCAAACCCACAAGAGTGTGAAGAGATTCGTAGCTTACTTCTCATATAGCAGGACACTCTCAATATTTTGAGACATACAGCTGACCGTTACCTTTACTAAGAGGAGTAGAACACATGATTAGCGATATACGATATACGTTGGTTTAGCGGTTGATAGAAGGCTTATTCCCATAAAAGAAACCCTTATTTATAATATGCAAGTTCTCCATTTGACTGTTATGATAAATCAAGTGTGACTAAATCAGCTAAATAGATTACAAAAGCCTGAGAAGCCAAACCCACTTAAGGGAATTTCACAAACCTCACCCTTCTGCATTAGAAAGGGTAGCATTCACTCAGTTTGTGCTGTAATTAGGACATTCAAAAGACATGGTTCCTGTTTTGAAGACCACTGAATTCTAGTGAAAACAACAGAGAAGCTAGAGAAAAGCCCCACAAACGCAGCAGGAGAGCTTGTCTCGTTCAGGCGAGCTTGTCTCCGTGGCTGTGGGTTTGTAACTGGAAGCGAGGGCTGGTGCTAAGGGCGTTGCGGGGTGAGCTCCTCATTCTGTTGAGAACAACCACGTGACGCATTAGTAGAACTTGCATGATATATGGGCTGTAAAATCCATAACCAGCTGCCATTTTTGTTCAGTCAGCTTCAGTACATAAAGTTGTTATAATGGTTGATTTATCGAGGACAGATTTTACAATGAAAGGAATAAGGAGAAGTAATTCTTGGATGACATGAATAATTAATATTTTATAATTAGAAAATTCCTTCTAATAATATATGAGGTCACCAATACTTTTAAGAAGTTAAATCATCAGAAAATTGTAAGTCATCAATGTATTCTCCAAACGATAAGGATATTAGGTTGAATAGGGCTGGGTGTTTTTAGTTCTTGAGTTCATTTATATTACAATGTTGTTACAAATGTTTTTATTCAATGTCCAGATGTGGCACCAAAGGAAATTTGGCAATATCTTCACTTGGGCTATAGTACATTATAGACACCAAATACTTCAGAAAATAGTCCTTTTTAATATTATCAACTCAATTTAAATATTTAATGTCAAGAGATGTCAAGAGCATTGTCAAAACTCACTTGTAAATGAAAACAAAATTCCCATAAGTTACAAAACTCTACCTCATGCCTGGTACAACAGAAGTACGCACTTATGGGGGCTACAAAAAACAACCAAGCTCAGGGGAATCAAAACATAGCAGAGGAGGCATAGACACTGCTTTCCTGTTGTTCTGTTACAGGAATGCTCTTACTTGGGTGAAACAAGCCAAAGCAAACTCAAAGCATTGCCTTTGGAGACTGGATGTATTAAGAATTTGGGTGAAACACAGATATTCCATGTGGGTATATGAGATTTTTTTTCCCTGAAAATAGAGAACTCAAGGTATCTTGCTAAAGCATAATGTTAAATGCCATTGTTTTAATACTGAGTAATTTTAATTCATGAGTAGTGTATAATTGGGTGGAATTTTTAATCGACTAGCTTATGTGTGAAGCTCATTAAAACCTATATGTTTAAAAAAATAAAGCAAAATGTTAGACTAATTTTGCAACACACAAGGACTTTTTATCCAAGATAAAATCACATAGTGCCCTCTTTGTGAACGAGTGGCCAGATCCACTACACTGGTAAAGATGGGTGCTGACAGAAGCACAACAGTTTAGCACAGTCTTGATTTCGAGGGATTTCAGCTGCAACAGCATAAAACCCACAAAACAACAGCTTTCGTTAACCTGGGGCAACAACAAAAGGACTCCGTGTGGCTTGACTTTCATGTCACCTCTCCTGGGGCTCAGGGACCTAAGTCCTAAGGGTATCAGACTCTGTCTGGAATGTCCCACAGCATTTATAAAACCAAAATACCCCTTCCACCACACAGCAAAGTCTTCTACTGACTGCCTGCCCTAATACTTCCCATTTAATATGTATTCTTACAAAATGGAAGGAGAAAAAATCAAGATGCAGAAGTAGATATGAAGATCATACAATAGAAGATGAAAAAGGAGAAAGAGAGAATTTGTAAGTGGCCTAATAACTCTGAAACTGGAAAAAATGAAGAAATGTGAGTGTATATACAAGGATAAGAATAAAGGTCTGGATGATCCAAAAAAGACAAGCACACACAAAAAGGGAGAAAATGACCCAAAAGGAAGCCAGCTTTGGTGGACATGCCCAGAGAGTGTGGGAGAAGGGAACCAGAATGCTCTAAGTGTCCCAGGTGCGTGTGCTTTGGACATCGCCCTCTGGTCATCATAAAACTCTAAGGTGGGAAATACCCGTTTACAAGGATAAAAAAAGCGAGGGTCCAGGTTGAAGCAGAAAGGCCGCTGGGTCACTGGAGCCAGGCTGGAGGTTCTGCCAGCCCCACAATGATCACTAGAGGAAAAGGAGTGCTTCACTGAGCAATTATAGACATGACAGGAACAGAAAAAGTATTTTTGAGTTTTTGTCATAGGCCTGTTTTTTAAAAGTCCATAATAAGGGAGACTTCCAGGGTGAAGACATCAGATTAGAGCAGCAGGGCTCACCTTTCTTACAAAAACAACAGAGGAAAGGCAAAAAGCTGTCTGAGGGAGCTGCTTTGAGGGTTTGCAGACAAGGAGAGAACTGCTCCTTGTCCAGGAGGCAGAGGGACAGAGAGATGAAGAGGCTGGAGCAGAAACCTTGACCTACTCAGCCCCATGGCCAAGAGCAGCACCCATCCCCACACTCGAGGTGCGCAGCCTGGGTAGAACCTGTGGCTCACTGCAGCCAACTGAGGGGGAATGGATGTCTTTTACTCTGGGAGGAGGAAGGGTGTGGCAGAGGATGGAGAGTGGCTTATCTTCAGTAAGCTTGGCCAGCAGAGCCCATTTTGAATCTCGGCTCTGGGAAGACCAGAATTACCAGCAAAGTTAAAAGAGTCACCTCCCTGGAAATGTTCACTGAAGAGTGCCATTAGCTGTCAGGCCAGGAAACCACAAGAAGTAAAAAAGCTTTTTGGAGCTTCTCATGTCCAGGCACTCTTGGATCTGGTCTGTGTCCCATTAGTGGGTCTCTGGCCCTATTCTGATTACTTAAACAGGGCAATCTTAAGGATTTAGAATAAGTTGAACCAAAAAGTAAAGGACAGCCATGAAACAAAACCACTAGAAAAGAGAAAAATTGATCAGAATAGACTCACCAACACAATCAGATGCCTAGATATCATCAAAAAATTACATCATACTAAGAAACAGGAACATATGATCCAGCCAAAGGATCAAATGAAAAATCCTGGTGAGACACAGGATTTAAGACAACTAATCAATGATGTTCACACAAATCTCCTAAATCAATTAATGGAGTTGAAGGAAAATATGGCTAATGAGATAAAGGATATTAGGAAGACAGTGGGTGAATATAAAAAGCAATGTGAAAACCTAGGGAGAAAAGTAACAGAGCTTATGGGAATGAAAGACACAATGGATGAGATTAAAAGTACACTAGAGGAAAGCTGATGTGACTCAACTGACAGAGCTTCTGCCTTCCCCATGGGAAGCCCCGGGTTCAAGCCCTGGGGCCTCCTGGTGAAAAAAGAAGAGAAAGCTGCCTACATGAGTGCCCGCATGGTGAGCCAGTGCCCGCACAAGTGAGTCATGCAGCAAGATGATAACACAACGAAACAGAGACAAGGGGAGAGTCAAGGTGAGGTGCAGCAGAGACCAGGAACTGAGGGGGCACAATTAACAGGAAACCTCTCTCCACATCAGGAGTCTCCAGGATCGAATGCCAGTTAATCCCAGAGGAGAGAAAATGAGAAGACAACACAGACAGCAAGAAACAGCAGGGCAGGAGGAGAGGAACGGGGGAAAATAAATAAAGAAATATTTTTTTTTTAAAGTACATTAGAGGCAAATAACAGCAGATTTGAATTAGGTGAGGACAGAATAAATGAATTGGAGGACAGTGCATCTGAACTTGAAAAGTCAGGAGAAAAGAGAAAAGAAAGGGGAAAAAATGGGATATGGTCTTAGGGAATTGAATCACAATGTGAAACACACAAACATACACATTATCAGTGTCACAGAGAGAAAACAGAATATTTGGGGAAAAAATAATGACTGAAAACTTCCCAACCCTCAGAAAGACATAAATATCAATATCCAAAAATGACAATGCACCCCAAACAGAATAAATCTGAACTGACTTGCTCTAAGACGCCTACTATTCAAAATGTTAAATGCCAGAGATAAAGAGAGGATTCTGAAAGCAGCAAGAGAAAAGTGATACATCACATACAAGGGAAGCTCAATAGGTCTAAGTGCTGATCTCTCATCAAAAACTAAGCAGTTAAGAAGGCAGTGGTATGATATACTCAAGGTTCTGAAAAAAAAAAAAATTGCCAGCCAAGAACTCTTTATTCAGCAAAATTGTCCTTCAAAAATGAAGGTGAGTTTAAAGTCTTCATAGACAAACAAAAACTGAGAGAGTCTGTTACCAAAAGACGAGATTTACAAGAAATCCAACAGGGAGTGCTGCAGGCTGAAAGGAAAAACCAAGGGTGAGAGCCTTGGAGAAGAGTATAGAAATGAAGATTATTAATTATGGTAACTAAAAAGGTAAAAAGACAGATAACAGTAAGATATGAGAACAGAAAGCCAAAGAACAAAGTGGGTGAAGTAAATAATGCCTTCACAATAATAACATTAAACATTAATGGATTGAACTCCCTAACAAAAGACATAGATCAATAGAATGGATAAAAAATATGAGCCATCTATATGCTGTCTACAAGAGACTCACCTTAGATGCAAGGACATAATCAGGCTCAAAATGAAAGGATGGAAAAAAATATTCCATACAAATAGAAACTGAAAAAGATATAGAGTAGTGATACTAATATCAAAGTAGATTTTAAGTGCAAAACTGTTATAAGAGATGAAGAAAGTTATTATAGAATAACAAAAGGAACAATTCACCAAGAAGAAATAACAATCAAATATTTATGCACCTAACGTGTACCCAAAATGCATGAGATGCTGACTGGCAAAACTGAAGGGAGAAATAGACATCTCTACAATAATAGTTGGAGACTTTAATACACCACTCTCAGCATTGGATAGAACATCTGGACAGAGGATGAGTAAGGAAACAGAGAGCTGGAATAATATGATAAATCAAGTAGACCTAACAGATATTATGGAGCATTACACTACAGAACAGCAGGATATACATTCTTCTCAAGTGCTCATGGATCTGTCTCCAGGATAGACCATATGCTGATCACAAGACTAGTCTCCATAAACTTAAAAAGATTGAAATTATACAATGCACCTTCCTTGATTGTAATGGAATGAACTGGAAAAGTAACAAATACATGGAGATTAAACAATATGTTCTTAAATAAGCAGTGGCTCAAAGAAGAAATAGCAAGAGAAATCAGTAAATATCTCAGGACAAATGAAAATGAGAACACAACGTATCAAAACCTATGGGATGCAGTGAAGGTAGTGCTGAGAGGGAAATTTATAGCCTTCAATGCTTACATTTAAAAAGATGAAAGAGCAAAAATCAAAGACCAAACTGCACATCTGGAGGACCTAGAAAAAGAACAACAAACTAATCCCAAAGCAAGCAAAAGGAAAGAAATAACTACATATTAGTGGAGAAATAAATGAAATTGAGAACAGAAAAATAGCAAGAATCAAAACCAAAAGTTGGTTAAGATCAACAAAATCAACAAATCCTTAGCCAGACTGATAAAAAAAAAAAAAAAGAGAGAGAAAAGATATAAATAAATAAAAATCAGAAATGAGCAGGGGGACATTACCCCTGACCCCACAGAAATAAACAGAAACAAATTAAGTCACAAAAAGATACTATGAAGAACTGTAAGCCAACAGACTAGACAGCATTGATGAAATGGACAAATTCCTAGAAACACATGACCAACCTACACTGACCCTAGAAGAAATAAAAGACCTCAACAAGCCAATCATACGTAAAGAGATTCAACAGTCATCAGAAACATCCCCAAAATTAAATACCCAGGACCGATGGCTTCACAGGTAAATTCCATCAATCATTCAAAGATGCTCGAATACCAATCTTGCTCAAACTCTTCCAAAAAATTGAACAGGAGGGAATGCTACTAAACTTATTCTCTGAAACTAACATCACCCTAATACCAAAGCTAGACAAAGATAATACTAAAAAAGAAAAGACCTATTTCTCTAATGAATGCAGATGCAAAAATTCTAAACAAAATACTTGCTAACTGAATCCAAAAGCACATTAAAAGAGTTACACACTATGATCACATGGGTTTTATTCCAGGTATGCAAGGGTGGTTCAACACAAGAAAGTCAAGAAATTAAAGAAGAAAAATCACATGGTCATCTTGATTGATGCAGAAAAGGCATTTGACAAAATCCAGCATCCCTTCTTGAATAAAAAAACTCCAAAAGATAGAAATTGAAGGAAACTTTCTCAACTTTGTCAACATGATAAAGGGCATATATGAAAACCCCACAGCTATATTCAATGGTGAAAGACTCAAAGCTTTCCCGCTGAGATCGGGAACAAAACATGGATGTCCACATCACCACTGTCACTCAACACTGTGTTAGAAATTCTAGCTAGAGGAATTAGCCAAGAAAAAGAAATAAAAGGAACCCAAATAGAAACAGAAGCAGTAAAACTTTCCCTAAATTCACTACATTCACACTTCATCCAACAAAAAGACCAGGCTTGAATCCCAGAGAATTCCTAGAGCTGCAGAAGAGTCTTTTCTGCAGAGAAGAGAAAGAAGCCAATTACCTCTTGTCTGTCTCTTTGTTTAATTACAAGCTGCAAACAGGCAGGTGCAAAGGAACAGGCTGGGAGCATCATAAACTGTGAATCTGGAAACAGACTTTAATGTAAAAGTGAAATTATCCACGACTGAGTAGATAACCAACTTTTAAAAACAAGTATAATCATCAGTGCTGTCATACAAAATAACGGCTCGGATTTGGAAATCAGATGTAAGATGAAAGCACGTGTCACTATTGCATGTGTTCCCTTGTTTTAGCTGCAAAAGGGGCGATAACAGGTGGGGGAGGGGAGAGTCAGGACAGAGGGAAGAGGAGGGTCTCACCCCCGGGGACATATTAAGATGCCGGGGCGGGGCGGGGCAGACCAGTTAAATCAGTCTCTGGTGGGGCCTGGGCACTGGCTGTGCTTGCTTACCATGCAGGTGATTCCAGAGGGGGGCCCTGAGGAAGAGCCACTGCCAGCTCCCCTCCCGCCACCTGCCACGTGCCAGGGGGTGGGGGCACAGATGGCCCTGTCTTAAACCCACTCTCCCGCTCTCCTCACTGCCTTGTTTCCAGCATTCTGGAAGGCAAATGGTTCAGGAAACAACCAGGAAAGGTGGGAGGAAATGGGAGACAAGCCGAGGGTCCCGGCAGGCATGGCCCACCAGGGCAGCCAGCAGAAACAGCGACTCCAGGGAGCAAGACACTTTTGCAAACTCAAGTGGCCTGTCAAGCCCATGTCAGATTCGGAACGTAATTAATTTCTCCTCCTAGACTCCCTCATTAACTTTGCTTTAATTTTCTAGTCTTATACCTATTTTATTACTATAAGATACTGAAAATCTTCTTTCAAGGAAACACAACGTACGCTAAAGAATTTAAGCCCCTAAGTGTGTGCCACTGTGAAAGTGAAGGAGAAAGATGGACCATGGGTTAATGGAACATGCATACAAGAAAACCAGGGAACATAAATGAAGCGCTCACCACCAGGGGAACTGGCTCATCCCGGTTTCCTGGGGACCTCTCCCCCTTCCGGGGAGCCCCTAGGGGCTCGAGTGGCCCACCGTACAGCGTGCTGGGCCCGCACTGGAGGGCGGCTTTGGCTTAGCTGGGGTGACCGTCCCTGTGACCCGCTGCCTACGATGGCAAATTGAAGGGAGGCGAGAGCAGTGCCTCGGCAAACTGCTCCGAGCCGGGTGGGAGCCGCAATTCAAACGCCAGAACCCAAAATCCTGGTGACACTAAGCCAACCCAACCGTGCTGGTGACCAGAGAGGGCGAGGTCAGTTTCCACGTAACACCAGTGACCCTGGAGAGGCAGGCAAGCGCTCTGGGCTGGAGGGCAGGGGAGCCTGTGGGAGCCGTGAGGGCGGAGCTGTGGCCGAAGGGCAGAGCACCAGGAAGAGGCCAGGAGAGGCCCAGAAAGGCCAGGCAGAGGCCCGGGAAGGCCAGGAGAGGCCAGGAAGAGGCCAGGAAAAGGCCTGGAAAGGACGGGAAAAGGTCAGGGAAGGCCAGGGAGAGGCCAGGGAGAGGCCGGGAGAGGCCTGAAGGTGCAAGTGGGGCTGCTGGGTTCACCACCGCCCCGCCCCTGCCGCTACTTTTCCTGTTCACTTTGGGGAATTAACCCAGGAGGAGGTAGGCGGTGGTCAGGGGTGTGCGACCCCAGAGTGGACTTCACGGCGGAAGCAGCCGTTGGCTTTGAGGCGGCATGCTCACACATAAGGCGTTTCCCTGAGGAAGCAGTGGTTTTGGGCTTTTCAATCATTCTGGCATCTGAGAAGTAGCCAGGCTGTGTGTGTGTGTGTGTGTTGTGTGAAAGGTGTGAATGTGTGAGTGGGTGAGGGCATGTGCTGTGTGTGACTGTGACTGTGACGTGTGAGCGTGTATGTGATCTCTTATCTTCCGGTCCCAGTGCTCTCCAGGGCACTCAGGTGTCTGCTCACCTCCGTGGCTCGGTGTTCAACCGCCTTCCGGCTGAGCAGCGAGCGGCCCCAGCGCACCTCCAGGCCCATCCTCCCAAATCTCCCTGCAGGACTCGCCTGGAGACGTCACTGCCCAGGGCAGCTGCAGAATGCGCAGCGCTGCTAGCACGGGCAGTCCCGGAGTTGAGAGTACAACTACAGCCATGAGATGACCTCTCGACTTAGATCACCAGGTTTATAAGACTGCTAAAGTAAAGCAGAATGTGGATATTTAAAGATTCCTCATCACTTGTTAACTGCACAAGGAAGTGTATAGATACGTATACATATATACATATACACACAAACAGTTTTTATAACTACACACACATTATATATGATCATTTTATTTACGTATTTTGCTTAGGTGTCTCAAATAAGAACTTCTAAAATAGTGTTTGGAGGAGTCTGCAATTCCTAAATATTGAAAAAAAGGCAAAATCAGTTATATTTTAAATTATGTACCAGTTAACCTTGATCATCTCACCAGCCCAGAAAAGCTGTACATTTAATTAGCAAGGCTATCTGCATTAGCAAGGCTATCTGCATTTTCCAATAGAAAATGTAAGTGCATGAATGGTCTCTGACAGAACTGAACTAAGACAGAATATGGTTTAAACCGAGCTAGAGAGCTTCAGACTTAAGAATTTCTGAATAATCGAGCTAATTTACGCCTTTGTGTTTAGAGCTGGATTTCAGCTTGCATGTTTCTTCCTCAGATTCCTTCCCCATTTTGAACTATCTAAACCATGACATCTTGCCAAATTGTAACAAACAGGACTGTTGCCAAGGGACCCCTGCCCCAGGACACCCCATGGAGTAATCCATGCAGGAAGTCCCGTGTGTACTGCCCCCCAAGTAGAACAGAAAGAAAACGGAGGAGTATACAGCATGGATAAATGTGCGGTTTCATGACAAGGAAAACATCGTTTTGGACATTCGTTTGATAAAAGGGAAGTAATAAAGGACTTAAGAAGGGCAGGTGGACGGGGTGCTGTTTCCATTTTGGGGGCCACATTCCCAAGATGACCGTTCCCACTTTTCCTGCGTGGGGCTCCCACCCATGAAGCTCCATTGTTCAAGCACAACCACAGAGATTCCCACGACGCCAGCAGCCTGCAGAGGCTTACTGAACGAATGCGCGCAGCAGGTCATCCACGACTTACAACTGCCCTCAGCAACAGGCGCTGAGGCCGAAGGCGCACGGCTCTCAGGACATCCAGGGGTGCGAGGGCAAGGCCAAGAACAAGAGAGTTGGGAAAACGTGGCATGGGAAGCCAGGGTACTGCCGGGGCAGGGGGAGATTAGACAGAGGGCGGGCACCGGCCTCGGGCGGGACCCATGCCGAGGACCTGGGCAGCAGCAGAAGAGAGGCGGGCAAACACGGGCGCTCAGCACGCTGTCGGCCCATCAGCCCACGGACATCTAAGCAGGTCCTGGGACATCTAAGCAGGTCCTGGAAAGTCGTGGCCCGATCCCCGATCCCCGCGAGCCACCAGCCAGGGCCCCTCGGGGGGAAGGACGGGGCACCCGGTGGAAAGGGAAAGTGAGGAGCGCGCAGGCAAACCCCCGCCCAAGGGCTGGCATTGTGACTTGGCAGTTCTCTACATGGAAAGGTGTGGAAATGTATCCACCCAGTTTATTATCCAAGTCGG
This sequence comes from Dasypus novemcinctus, assembly GCF_030445035.2. NCBI lineage: Eukaryota > Metazoa > Chordata > Mammalia > Cingulata > Dasypodidae > Dasypus > Dasypus novemcinctus. The sequence goes on along the minus strand of NC_080677.1, from coordinate 163,636,938 downwards.
ACATCAAATCCGATGTATAAAAACCAAAACTCTTACTTTCATTTTAATTGCTCCAGTTCAACCATTAGGAAGACTGAAACCCCGCCCTCCTGGACCACAGGCCATTCTGTCATTCCTAAGCCCCTCCCAAAGGCATCCCCTGGACACACACAGCAGCCCCGGGTTTATATCCTTCCTACCAGAACCGCTCTGCCTCCACATCTGCTCGGCCTCCCAGGAATCCAGTCTTGATGTTTCATTATTTGCCCCTCTAAGTGCCAGCTGGTTCTCTTTCACACGCAGACGGCGCAGACTGAGTTGGTAAATCAATGAAAGACATATGTGTGCCTTGGAGCTTGAGCCTTTCTCCAACTCCACACTCAGAAAAGGAAACTTATGACATCGCTTTCATTCCACTTCTATGGAGATCAGGAATAAGGGTTTCTCTAGGGGCTTCAAATGCCATCAGAACCCTGAACTTTTTTCTTGGAGGACTACAATTAACCAAAAGTTTCTAACCCTTGCAATGTGTGCTTCTTTCCCAGGCTAGAAGTGGGGCTAGCTGGCTCAACATAATTATGTGATGTTCTATTAATTGGATTTCACATTATAAAGGAACCATTCATTTTCCTATTGATTAGTCTCACCACAGAAACATCAGCCACCAACTCTTTAAATCCTCTTAAATTGAAATGAAGACACTAAAATGTCATTTTCGTGGTAGAGATGAGCAAACTTCTCAAATAGCACGATTGAGATTCTCCTGTTGAATCTATTTTTTCCACAGAAGGCAGGCTAGAGAGGAACTGGATTCTCTTTTTGAAAGTATTGGGGTGGGGGGGTTGTTGGGAGGAGGGTCACCAATCAGTAATCAGAAAATATAAGTAGAAAATACTAGCAAGTTTATTTTAAATGGAGAAAAATAGTTCACAATCAAGAGCGTATTTTCTAATAGGTTGGCCTGGTTATTACTTAATTTTAAAACTATGTTCATGATTAAAAACCAATAACCCTGCACATGGGATAGAAAGGATGCACAAACCAAAAAGCACAAATCCTCAATGGGAAAAGAAAAGCAACAGAAAAATTAATGCAAACACTGTGGCCTCTGGCTACTTTTCCATTAAAAGAAACCCTGTGGGCTGGATGCATATCCATCCCGATCAAATTATACTAGTAGCCTACCGGGTGAGTGTTTGACATCTGTTCTCAAATTAAGGGCACATTTAACTTTCAGCTGATGGCCCCTGTGCTTAGGCACGAGGGGCCCATCCCACTAGTCTTGGCTGAGTTTGGGAAAGTGTTGAGCTGTGTCTGGATCTGTGCCTCCTTCAGCAATCATCAGTGGCACTGTCCGGTCCTGGGCAAGGACCCGGGGGCAAAGTTGACTTCCTGTCTGCACCGAACCCGGGACCTGCCAGCACTGCACCATGGCCCAGGGAAGCCGGAGCCTTGACAGTCTGGGGGGATTTCAGAATTCCAAGGGCACTGCTACTTCTTGGAGTTTCCACCCAGCACAGGTGTCACAGGTGAACTAAGCAAGGGCGGAGACGAGAAGCATGTGGAACGGGAGAGAGCATCAGGCTCGTTTACTGACGTTGCTTCCTGACGTCATTGGATGATGCAGGTTTTACAATGACACTGGTTACGAGGTTACAACAACGTGATGCTTCTTAGAGTACTGCTTCTTTAAAACTCTAAGTATTATTATTGCACTCTTAGCCTCAAATCAAATTAAATTTAACTACTAATTGATTAAATGTTAGGAGCTAATACAAGTAGCAAAGCTGTTTCTTTGTATTTCAGGTCAAACTTTAATTGGAATGTTTGTTTATTCATCAACATTTATTGTCTACTATAATTCTGTTCTAGGGGCTAGAGACAGAACAGAGAACAAAGCAGACAGAGAGATGCTCTTCCTTCAATGGAGTCTATTACGGAGGAAGGATAAACTAGTCAAATAAACTAGTTAGTCCATAAAGAAAGAGCAGGCAGTGCAGAGAGCGCTGGAGAACGACAAAAGACCGTGAGGGGGTAGGGTGGGGGTAGGTGTGGGCTAAGAGCTTTCTAAGCGAAACGTCCAGAAGAGCTTTCTGATGAGTGGATTTTTAATTAGCACTTGAAGGCGAGAGCCACCCATGAAGACACCTGGGGGAATGCTCCAGGTACGGAGACCGGGGACTGCCAAGGCCCGAGGTGGGAGGCGCCTGGCAGGTGGGAGGCGCCTGGCAGGTGGGAGGCGCCTGGCAGGTGGGAGGCGCCGTTTGGGTGGTGGAGCGAGGCTGGCAGGAGAAGCAATGGGAGGGCAAGGGCAAACACCGCCGGCCCGGGTCTTGGTGGGACTAGGAGCTCCCGGAGCACTTGGACCGAGGACGTGATGGGGTGAGACGGAGGTTTGAACAGCTCCCTCTGGCAGGTGGGTGGAGGCCAGGCGGAAGGAGCAGGGACCGGGGCTGCCGGGGCTCCAAGGCTTTGCTGAGCTTTAAGGGGATGGCATGTCGTCAGAGGAGATGGGGCACACACAGACAGGAGCAGGTCTGGGGCGTCTGGGGAGGAGGATTGGAAATTAGGAGCAGGTTCCTGGCACGCACGGTCTATGAGGCATCCAGGGGTTGGACATTTAGTCTGGACGCTGGGGTCTTCGGAGCAGGAAGGGGCTTTGCCCCCAGTGCTTCTGCAATTCTGCAGAAACAACAGAGGGGAGAGAGGGTGCCTGGAGGAAGAACCCACAGTGCTGTCTCCACCTTGCCCTCGTAGCCCCCCAGACGAGGGCTGAAGCTTGCGGCCCCCCACACCCACGCCAGTCCCCGTGGGAGAACCAAAACCGCCCAGCGCAGATGGGGTCCTCAACAACTCCCAGAGGGCACGGACCCCCAAGCCGAGGATGCTGGCCCAAGCCTGAGGACAGGGAGGGCCCTGGGGCTGCACCCAGCTGAACCCCGGGTCTGCAGACGGCAACTCGGTGCTGGCCCGTGCAGCTCTGGTCTCCCCTGTGGCCCCGCGCAGCCCCAGAGCACAGAGGCGGGGGGCACGGGGACGACTCTGCCCGCTCACAGGCTCTTTGCCTGCCCAAGACTCCGTTCTCATGGCCCACCTGACTGATTCTAACCCTGGTGTCACCTGAAGGCGGCTCACCCTCCAGAACGCAGCTCTGTGAAGACGCCAGCCCCTTCTAATGCAGGGTTCCGGCAGCTCAGCCTCCCGGGAGGGGCTAGTGAAGTGGTGGTGAGCGGCCAGGTGGCACAGAGACGCCGGGGCCCAGGCGGTGGGCTGCCCACTGGAGCACAGCCCTGCTGGCAGCGCGGACCCCACACAGCCAGCCGCAGCACGGCCAAAGCAGCTGGTGAGCACACGCCCTTTCACGCCGACGCGGGCAGTGCTTAAGCACAGCCACCTGGCGGCCTGTCTGGAGCTCAGAGACTGCAATCCAGCCCACAGGGCAGGACGGGCCTCCCTAAGAGGTTCGTCTGCAGCAAAACGGCCAAGTGCACAGGGCCCGAGGACTCCAGACGTCTCCGTGGAAGTGTGCTTCTGCTTTTCATTCCCGACACACTCCCACGTCCCCCTCTGCTCCAGAGGAAACAGAAACCACATGAAACGCCTGAAGCAAGAGTGAACACAAGCTCCAACCAGGGAGGGGAACTCAGGTGAGATTCGGGCACAAGAAAAAACAGGAGCAAAACCGAAAACACCAGGCGGAGGAAAACCAAAGAAACGCCAAGTAGCAGCAGAAGGTAAATGGATGTTGGCAGGCAAGTCAACGGAAGACAAACTCGGAGCAGGAAGAAAACATCGCCGCGAAACAGCAGGCACCACGAGGACCATGTCCACAAGAGGAACGTGTCCACTGAAAAGAGGTGAAGCTAACCTACCACCAAAAGGCAACCAAGGTAATTCCAAACCATACTATTCAAACACAAAAACCAAACTGGGTGGAGTTTAAAGAAAAGCCTCCTTTATTAAACCAAAGTAATATATGGAGATGTACAATGAAAACCCCTCGGTAACAGGATACGTTGGAGAGCACACTGGAAAGCAAAGAAAGCCCAAAATAATCGCATCCAAAAACGAAAATATTCAGCAATCAAAGCAAGATGGGAAAATGTCATGAGAAACAAGACAAAAACTTAAAGGAGAAAGCTTATATGTTAATGCTCATGAAAACCAAATGTGAATGAGGAAAATATTATATTTTATGCCTTAAGGAACGAGCTGATAGTTTCACCCTCACAATCAGAATTTCCTCTCACTTCTAAGAAGGACCCTAAAACTGTGACTCTGATAACTGCCTGGCCATTTAATTCACAAGGTAGAAAGCTCCCCATCAGAATATAAACACAGTCTCGTACTTAGGATGGGGAGAAAGAGAAAGGGTTTATAAATACACGTAGGGCACCTAGCTAGGAAATGCAAAATTCTTGGAAAGCTGCTCGCACTCCACTTTTATTGATCTCCATGAAAACTCTGGACCTGGGCTGGTCAGTGAGGGGCTGGGTGTGCAGCCCTGAGCCTCGTCGCCACCTGCCGCACTCACCACCGACTCCACACGGGCACCAAACAGGAAAGCGACACTGATTTACCCTGTAAAATCCCCATCTTTATTAAAATAAGGGAATGGACAACTTCTGGGAGAAAAACAGCATTCTGAATGACCTAAAAATATTTTCTCTTCTGGCTTGCCGCTAACAAGCCATGTTGTAAACGTCTTTTCAACTCCTGGAATGGTTTTGAAACAGAACCTACGACTGGCTCGGTCTGCTGGAGACACTGAGGACCCCCTGAGCAGCTGCCAGGGCCCCGGAAGGCCTCCTGCGAGGTACCCAGCACACTCAGAGGGGACCCCGAACCTCGAAGCGACCGCTTCTTCCCTCCCCCACCAGAAAAAAAGGCCCTGGGAGCTCTCACCTCACAGCATCTTGCAGCTTTCATGTTGGCGAAACATCAAAACAAACCTAAGAATTTCCCCGGAAACCTTCTGCAAGAGAAGACTTTATTTTTAAAAATCATCATCCTTGCCTGGACCTATATACGCGGCTCTCATTTCTGAAATATTCATCCGGCCCTGCGTTCGCGCCGTGCTTCGGCCGAGGCGGCTTCCGGGAGCTGGGGCACAGCGCCACGCCAGCGCCGCCTCTGCCTCCCGGGCTCCTGGTCAGGGGCAGGGCGAGACAAGCAGCCGACCAACCCGCCACGACCGGGTGGTGCCAGGCGCAAGGAGGAAGAAGGGAGCGGGGCAAGGGTGTGGCGGGTGAGGGGCAGGTGCCAGCCGCGCAATGGCAGGGGACGCGGAGGCCCAGCTCTCTCCAGGACGGAGGAAGAGCGCGAGGGCCGCGGGCCCTGCTGGGTGGGGCCTGGGTCTTGGGAGGGTCGTTCTGGCCGAGAGCAGCACCGAGGGCAGGGGCTAGGGGCAGGCAAGCGCCGGGCGAGGGAGCAGCAGAGGAGGGCAGGCCCCAGTCCGGGGTCTCCGCCGTGGCCACCCGGGGATGCTAGGAGGAAACTGGACCTTGCCCGCCGCCCTCGCGGTGAGGACCTGGGAGGGCAGCAGGTTTCGCGGGCAGTGTGGCTGGTCATTCAAATACGGATGACAGGTGGCCGAGGGTGGGGTGTGCTTTGCTTTGTGAATTTAGGACCACATCCTTGGCACCCAGAAACCTTTTCAGGTGGGCACCAGCGAGGCTGTGAATACGCCACCGCTTGTGTTTGCTGTGAACTTACTGCTGCAGCTTCAGCTACTGTGCATCACGCCCGGCGACAGACGCTGTGTCTGAGAACAACCTAGGTTCACCGTGCCCCCGAGAGAGGTGGCTTCTAGTCACGTGGCGTGGCCGGAGTCCCCGGGACAGGCCCTGCCTGCCCCGAAGCTCTCCCCGCCACCACCGCGGGGTCTGACACTGCATTTCCTCCTTCACTTTGCGTTCCTCAAATTCGAGTCTAAATGCAAGAACCTTCTCTCGGGGGTACACGTTCTTGTCCATTCGGGCACCTCGTAGGGCCCCCCTGCTAGAAGAGTTAGGAAAAGACGGGGTGTGGGTGGAGAGGCGGCGGCGGCGCTGGGACTACAGCAGTGGGCCAGGGCAGCCGCGGGGGTGGGGCGGGCGCAAGCGCCCTGGACGGCGCCTCCCCAGGCCTCGTCCACAGGCCTGACCACCCGGGCGCACCTCCCGCGGGGCCCTGTCCCCAAGCCCAGCTGCCCGCGTGGCACCTCACCTGGACGCCTCCAAGGCCTCCAGCCCTGGGCCCTGCTGTCCCTAGAAACAGGGCTGAACAGACTCTCGGCCGCCACGTCCCTTCCTTGGGGAGACCTTCCTGACATCATGACCAGAGGGCTCCCTGCTGCACAACCCGCACCCCCAAAATGAACACTGCCTCTGTCCCTAATTGCACACTACTGTGAGAAGCCCAGTGCCAGCACCCCGACTCCAAGCCCTCTCTGAGGACACACAAGCCCCTGCTGACCGCCCCAGTGTCCAGCGAGCCTTTGGGGACAAGCGGCTGGACGCGTGCGGACGTGCGCCGTCAGGGAGCCAGAGGGTCATGCGCAAACTGCAGTGAGAATGCACTGCGGGCCCCGGGACGCGGGACCTTCAAAAGGCCGTGGACGTGCTCTCGGGCTGCTGTGGGCTTTGTCCCATAGAGCATCTGCAGCCCTGCACATCCCCGCAACTACAGAGGACACCAAAAGAGGAAACCAACAACCCGAATCAAAAAGAAAAAGCATCAGGAATCACTGAACACTCAGAGAGCCAGACGGAGAAGGGGCTACCTCCTTGTGTGTATTTTAACTTCAATAAAGCAAGACTGGCTTGCAAACATGTCACCACTAAAAATTTTCTACCTGGCTAAGGCCAATCTGAATTTATAATTTAAAACTTAGAAAATGCAACTGATTTTATTCTCATGAGTATTTTCTTTTAGTGAAAGAGAGAGAGGAGAGAGAGGGAAGCGAGGGGAGTGAGGGGAGAGAAGGGAGAGAAGGGGGGGAGAGAGAGAGAGGAGGAGGAGGAGGAGAGGGGGAGAGAGAGAGAGGAGGAGGAGAGAGAGAGAGAGGAGAAGAGAGGAGGAGAGAATGGAGGAGGAGAGGAGGAGAGAGGAGGAGAGAGGAGGAGAGAAGAGAAAGCACCGTATAATTACAAGAGCTCCCACAGGCCCCCGCTGCCTCCATTGAGCTGCCTTCTTTCCCCCCTGAGTAAGTGACACAACTTCAAAATGTCCTGCCTGAGGGATTTCAGCAGCAGGTCTCTGAAGCCCACAGGAAACCCAGCTTCCTTTTGCCCTCACACTCCCCCCACCGCTCTGCAATGTGACTGCAAGGCAGGGAAGCAGGACGACACCTTAATCCTAGCTGTCGTCAACCGTTTTACCCACAGGTTAATTTAACATCCAAAAACCTTTCACCCCAATTCTAGAACTAACCCACCAGGTTAGATGCAGAAATAGGAAAAGGTAGGAGAAAAGGGTATATATACAAAATACAGAGAAGATAGCTAACAAGCAACAGTATTTTCCATTTCATAAACTCTCATATACTAAGTATTATACCTGATTTCTTTCGGGTAAGCTCTAGCTCTGTCTAAAAATTTATATCAATATTTAAACACACACAAGCTTACAGCAACCCCTGAGCAACCCAATATTTTGTAACGGTTGATTTTCCTTAATGGCAATCAGATACAAACCATGCACGGCTCAGTTTCTACCAGGGCTGTGTACATCCATCACAAATCGTGCGAGCCAGATGCACCTAGTAAAGCCCAAGACCGTCGGCCTTTACACGGCCATTTCCAGGGTTTAGATGAAAAAAGCAGACACAAATGTGAAGGAGTCATGTTTTCAAAAAAGACTCAACTTTCTGAGCTTAATTTTTCAAATCAGGCTTAAGGCTTGTGCAAAGGTGAGGAACGTGTTCAAGACAGACTTGTGAGACATTCTGAAGGCATTAGTTATCTCTGCAAACAGTTAGCGCACTACCTCCTTCCTCGGACGTTCTCGTCGCGTCGCTGCAGCCTGAAAAGCTAAGGTGAAGCCCCGAGAGTTCTGACTTGTCGTCTCCCGGCCCCGCGCCCAAAGCGCTGCTGGACAGAGACCGAGAGCGGCGCCTCCTACAGTGGCTGGCCTTCTCTAGGGCAGGGGAAAACATCCATATCTGTGATTAAACGACTTCAAGAAAAAATGAAAGTCATTTAAAAGCTTATCGTGGAAGAAAAGCAATCCCTTATCAAAGGACAGTCCAAAATCTCAGCTACTGCAAGGGCCTCCTCACCTATTCCCAAACCGCAGCATATCTCGGGTGAACTAAAGACCACTTGCACTCCTTTGTTAAATCTAGATTTTCAGGGAGAGACAGGGAACAGAAAGTGACTGTTTTTCCTAAGAACTAAGACGACACTGGAAACCTAATAAATGCCTACCAAACCTGGCCTCTGGTTATAAATAGACACTTTAAATCAAACCTGGCATCTGGTTATAAATAAATGCTTTAAAGGATCACCAGGTACACAGATTCTATTGTCTTTATTTCTAGGAGACTAAATGACAGTTTGGCTGATTATATGGATCAAATTGACTATAAAAGTATTAGAACCCTTGCTTTGCCTTGGCATTGTGATGAATGTCAACAGTTAAAGTTAGAGTAGAAATTGGGGCAGGGCAAGAGGGAAGTGCTGTGATTTATCTATTCATATTGCTTAAAATAACTGCATGACTATCAAAGCTTGTGTTTGCTAACACACTGAAAGTCTGAAATGTCAAACCATGCGATCACTATACCCAAATACCTAAGGCAATCATTTTTGCCTTTACTTAAAATGAACACATCATCTAAATTAAAAGTCAGGTAAACTTCCTATGTAAACTATTGTTTTCATGTTACATAAAATCTCAGAGATAAAGTTCAAGAAAACTTGAAAGCCTCTTTTATTTTAAGGCATTTTTGAAGCTATACAGAAAAGCTCCCTACTCCCTTATGCATAATTATTTAAATCTACCTTTAAAATGTTGTCAGAGTGTATTTCACAAATCTCCTTTTTGTCTGAGCAGCATAGTGCAAGCCAAATAACTCCTTTTGTGAACCCAGAAAGCCCATAAAATCACACTTTCTAATAAAAAGCAGATGTAAGGAAGCGCTAGACACCCTTTTAAATGAATCTGGGACAAACTAATCTAGCCTATTTTGTTTTCACCCACGACTAACGGTATTTTTGAGTGGCTCAGCTCTTGGTTTTCCAGATCCTCAGCCCTGGGCCTTGCCCGCCGCAGTGGGCGCAGGGGGTCTCTGCGGCTGCCAGGAGCCTCGCTCTCAGGACCAGGCCGTGGGGCTGGGAAGGAGCTCAGAACGTGCGTGAGATACCGGAGAGCACGCGCAGGCTTCGGGACTGCACATTGTCCTCCAGGGGATCGAGGTCGAAGATGGAGCCAGGATCCGTGCGCCAGACTTTGAGGTCTTTTACCGAAAGAAAGAAAGCCACGAGTCAAGAACAAATGCAGCAGGCAGCCCCACAGAGTCCAGCACAGGCCTGGAAAGGGACGCAGGCAAAAGGCAAACGGGAAATGAAGCCACGCCATAGACTCCCAGGGAGGGGCAGGATGTTTGCTTCCCCAGGAATTTGCTAGGGAAACTTGGCAAGGAGATTCCCGCTGCGCAGGTGACTCCTCAGTGACCTTGCGCGCCGCTGCGCTCCCCACGACACCCCGAGCCCCCGTCACTGGTTTTCCACACTCTCCGAGGGCTAAAATGCTCGACTGAGGAGCCGAGTACCTCATAGGAAACGACTGAGAGGTTTTTGTCTGGAAAAACAACACTTCTCTCCCTATAATTGAGACACGTTTGAAACGTGGGCAAGGCGCAGCCCGAGGGTGCCCTGGTCCAGACGTGCATCGATGCACTCCATCGCTCAGGACAAGGTCGAGGACTACACAGCTGGTGAGTGCAGGGCCTCGGCGGAACCGGAAGCAGCACACGCTGCCTCGGTCTTTGAGGGACTCTGGACATCTCCTGGTTCCCGGGCCTGGTACAGAGCCGGTGCCCGGGAGGGCTTCACGGGTGCTGGATGGACTTTGTTTTGTGCCTTCACGGCCACATCCTCAAAGGAAAATGCTTTCTCCCAAGAAGGAATAACCTGACCTCTGGGTTGCCCACTAAACGAGTGATTAAACAGTATGTTCCCTCTCAAAGGCACACAGGCACTGAACCCCGGGACCCCACCCTCAACCATCGCAGGGGCCAGCAGGGGCCTCGCCACCTCCACTAGGCGAGCTGGGAGACCTGGGCACTTCCGCCGCAGCGGGGCGGGCCACAGCGCCACGCGGCCACTCAGGAGACCTGGGGGAAGCACGCGGCCCCGATTCTGTGTGACGTCCAGAGAGCGCGGCACCGCTCGTCCCTCCACCCAATGCCCCTTTTATGCCATCTCCTTGGGAGATCGGCAAAGCCACCTGCTGCCCACCAATGCTCCTGGAATCTCTTGAAAAGACTTTCGGAGGCACAGGAGTGACCATCTGACTTATCCCCTGGCTCAGGGCCCTCGTTCGGGACTAGGAGACCACCCTGTCCAGCGCGCGCTCACCCAACGCGCCTCCAAGCGGCCTTTCCCTGGTTCCAAAAATACAAGCTCTTCCCTGTGGAGATGAGGATGCGCTGGCACCAGGACGACCGAAGGCAGTTCACTGTCCTGGAACTGTTCTTTTGGCTCCTTAACTGGGCCAGCTATAAAAATCCAGAGGCTAACTGCTCGGGGAGACAGTGGTCCTCTGAAGGGTGGGTTGTAGCCATACGGTGGAAAACCACCCACTTTCCTTCCTAGCCTACCTCGGCCTTCCCTGCTGATGCACCAGCCGCCACCCCACCGTGGCCCCTAGGATTTCCACCCCCCGACTGTAAGGAACAGACACTGAGAAGAGGTGCCCTCTAACTTACGGGGTTCCAGACGGTCCCCAATTATCCCGGTGCTAAAGTTTTATTTTTAAAACATAGGCTGCAATGGGTGCAGAGCTTCTGTGTGGGGAGCTGGCAAGTCTCGGTAGTGGGTGGAGGTGATGGGAGCACCGCCAAGTGAATGCAAGCAAAACCGCTGAACTGTATGTGAAAGCAGTTACCACCGGAAATTGCAATTTGTATATATGTTTCCAGAATAAAAATTTTTAAAAACCATACAACGCAAACAGCGAGCCCTCATAAAACTATGGATATAGTGACTAGCACAATTATAATAATATTGTTTCACCAGGTGTATCAAAAGCACCACGCTAATGCAAAGTGTTCCTAAGAGGGAAGGGGGGCGTATATGTGAACTGGACCTTTCTGCACGGCTTTTCTGTAAACCTGGATCAATACATAGATACCAGCTATTCATATTTCAGAATACTACCAGAAGGCCCAGGCGTGTCCATTTCTGTGAAGTAGGTGCTTCTACCACCCCTGCCCAGGGACCCTGCAGAGCTACTATTGTCGAAGAAGTCCATGAGCTAAAGGAAAACAAAGCAATTGTCCAGCTGCTGGTCTCACCCACGTCCGGTAGGACACGGCTTCTCTGTTTAGCGAGGTTGTTCCCAAGACCAGAAAGCTGTTAAAACCAGAGCGCGTCCGAGAGCCGCAAGGCGCTGCAGGGAGGCTGGGGGCGCGCGCACCCCACCGGCAGGGCACGGGCGCCTCCGTCCGGGCCCGGGAGGCGAGGGGGCGGCGGGCCGCTCGGGGCTTACCCACGATGACGCCCGGCCTCCTGTCCATGTCCACGACGTGGGGGAGCACCCCCCGGTAGGCGGCGTCGCTGGTGACCTGGGCGTTCCTCCTCACGCGCTCCATCACGGGGTCGTCCGCCACGGGCGTGAAGCCCCTGCCCTTCGTCTTCTCAAAGTCTTCGTGGTATTTCACCTGAAAAGCGAAAGGCAACGTGAACGCAGACGGAACTTCCCCATCGTGCCCATCTCGTGAGACGCAGGTAAAACGACAGGCGTTGCCGCACAGGTGCGTTCGGCTCTCTCTTCCGTAGGTCTGTGTCTTTGCTGGATATTCCAAAATTAATGCCAGAAACTCCGGCTTCCTGGCATCGGAAACGAGATGCTGGTATTGTCACAATGCTCTCTTAATCGCCAGGGTGAGCGTCTCTTGCAAGTTAAATACGAAGCCGTGTATTGTTAAGGCGTTTTAATGTAAAGGATATGTCTGTATTTTTAATCCCAATTACTTCCTTAAATATACCAAGTTAACCACAGATTAATTTCCTACCTCTTAATCTTCAATCTGTAATAAAATGAGCCATTTCTACACAAGTATTCAAAAGAAAATGGGATGTAAAAATTAGATAAAGAGAGTTGCAAATAATCACTTAAACATATTTTAAAACATAGGTTTTTCACGTTCTGAAATTTGATCGGGGGATGGCTGCACAAACCTGTAAATGATTCTAGAAACCACCAAACTGTACATTAAAAACAGAAGAGCTTTATGATATATAAATAAATCTCAATGAAACTGTTCCAAAAAAAAAAAAAAACACAACAAACATTGTTATATTCTTTGCAACATGCGAACACATCAAAATCCATCTTAAAATTAACTGGGAAAGAAGTCCAGGCAAATGTCCACAAAATGCACTCGGTGATCATGTTAGAAATAAAAACACACCAACAAATGACTGGGGGAAAATGATTTTATTAGACTAAATACTTCCATGACATTTCAGTGTGATTAGAATCCCACCAAAAGGACAGCGGCACGTCCATGCTTTGTTAGTCATCCAGAGCTGTGGTGAACTCAAGCCCCCGGGCGCCGGCCACACTCGAGAGGGCGGCCGAGGCTGAACCCTACCATCGAGACGTGATTTTGTGCTTCTTTGGCACATCTCAGACCAGGTGTGTCCAAGATGAGACTTGGTTGGCCTCTCAATTGTTGACGGCTCTGAGTATATTTTACCTGCAAAGTCCACAGTAGAAGATATTTATAAGACAAACATCAAACAGAACACAACTTAGTCATGCTTTCAAAAGAGGCAAACATCTATGACACACGCTAAATTATTTCCTGGGTCACTTGTGCAGCAAAGTACATTTTGTTCTAGAATAAGGCCCTAAAATTTTACCTCAAAGGCTACAGCAAAACGACCTCAATCTCTCCACCAACTGAAAACACATGTGCGCGCTGACCGAGATCCACGAGTGATGTCAGAGGAAAACTGGTTTCTGTCTTTAAACTCAGCAGGGAAAATCCACAACTAAACGGAACCAGCATCTCCTCCTCCAAGCCACCCATCTCCTCCGTGGTGCTGCTGAAGAATGCACACAGGCTTCTCTCTACCTCCTTTTACCTTTTCTCCCTCCTTGGAGTATAAGAAACAATGAGGAACAGGTCTAGTTGTCTTTCTAAGCAGCCGCAGCCTAGAGTTAACCTATGACACACCCACACAGCTTCTCCAAACTGGACAGCCACCTTAGAGAGCTGCAAACCGAGAGGCTGAGGTGCTGATCCCAGCAGGGTGCTCTCTGAGGCTCACCAAGGAGCAGGAGCACTGTGTTGGCAAGTCGCCAACAGAGCGCCATCCTGGGCGCAGCTGACCGGGCAGGGCCAGGGCTGGGTGCAGCTGGCACAGCAGCGCTACTGCTCACTAAGGAAAAAAAGACCCTCCCGATGGGACCCTGATCCACACCGCGAACTTTCAAAACCAGCTGCACTCTACATCACCGACGTGTCCAAGATCCCTCTCCTCAGAAGCCCGTGCTTTGGGGTAATGGCTACTTTCTTACTTTGTTTTGCAGGGAGCACAACAATCCACATTCTGTAAAATCCAGGAGTAAAGTAACAGTTATGTAACTTGCACATCAAAGCCTTGGCCACTGTCAACCACACTGGCTAAAATAACATGAGTCTCTGCTTAAGCCAATGTAACGTAAATGAAAACTGAAGTTGGCCACATCTGGAGACGTCAGCAAAGCGTTTCAGGGCAAGGTAAACTGACCCAGTGGCAAGCTTTTGGAGGTCATCTGAAATAACTTCTACTTATTGCACCCATCGCAATTCTTCTCGAAAACAAATTTTATTTTCACAGGAAAAAAAAGGACTGCAAGTAAATAATATAGGACAAAGTCTTGCCATAGCCCCAGATTTTTGGCTCTTATGCTGAAATGTCTCTGAGCAAGTAAATAAATAAATAAATGAGGTCACTTGCCGAGCTGATATTTTCTTGATTCTTCTTCACTCTTTCCATTTCAGGGGTTATGCTTAAGGCAGTAGCTCTCCCCAGCTGATGTTTATAATACACCTATTATTTCAGAGGACAAAAATTAGAGGATTGCTTATCAATGCAACTAAATGGCAGTCCCATAGTACCAGTTTTAAAGGGTTAGTCAAATGATGGAAACTATGAGAAAAAGATACTGGGGTCTATCTTATTTCAGTTGGGCGGGGGAGGGGGGGTTCCACATCACTGTGAATGTAATCAATACTCAGACGTGCCTTCAGCAAAGCTTCAGTGAGTGTCTACACCCGCAGACAGTGATGAGACACCCCCACGTGGATACAGCTTGAAGGTAAAATCCACGGCCCACACCCGGTCAGCTGCCCTGCCGTGGTGGCTGTAATTTTCGCTGAGAATGCGTTTAACCAGACAGCCACACTCACCCACAAAAAGGTCACCCCGTCCCCTCCCCCCGCCATCACCACGTCCCTTTTCGGGAGTGACAGAGTCACGGCAGGTGTCATGGTGAACAGCTGGGGGCAGGTGAGCAGGGACGTCTGGGAAATACAGCTGTGAGGAGACGTACCAAGCAATCTGCCTTTGCTTTATAATCTGGTCAAATGACTTAAAAGGTTTAAGGAACAAATGATTGCTTCACACTTAACAGGTTTCCAAATTTTCTCTCTGAAAGAACCCAATCTATATGTTAATGATTTCAAAAAGGGTTCTCAGGGCCGACAGGTGGAGAGATTGCAGGAGGCTGCAGGAGTCTGCCCGGGGGCCGCTGGGGGCCACGTACAAGCACAGCCGCGACCCCGCTCCCGGGGGCCCGCCCGGGACCACCCGCAGGACTCGCCCGATCATTTCTCTGCGGCATCATCCAAAAGTAGAGCACGAGCCCTGGGTGGGTGGGGGGCGATGGAGGCGAGGGAGGAAGGGCCCACGAGCAGCGGGGGGGAGCGCTGCTCTGCAGAGCCGAGACCCCCAACACACCACACGGAGGGGCACGCCAAGAGTGGCGGGAAAACTCTCCTGGTGCCGCTGCGCCCGAGACCTGAGACCTTCCCAGTAAACACCAGTCAGCTGAGCCCGCACATGGCTCAGGGCGCAAAACGAGTCACACAACCCCCCTCCACACGCGTGACGTCCTAAGAGAAGGGTTATGGAGCAGGGCACACATCACTTAGGTTCTTCTGGTTCTCCTTCACTCTCCTCAGCTCCGGTGGGTCGCAAACGGCAGTCGCCTGTTTCATCTCTCCTTTGTAAAGTACCTAGGGAGGAGAAACAGGAGTTTTACTTGGCAGCAGGTGAGCTCCACCTGGCACTTGGGGAACAGAGGCTGAGCACTGAGGGAACAGCAGGTGAGCTCCACCTGATACTGAGGGGAGAAGGGGAGTGCCACCTGACGGGGGGGGGGGGGGGGGGAGAAGGAGGGGGGAAGCAGGTGAGCTCCACAGGGAGGGGCCACAGTGAGCCATGTCTTTTCGCACATTTCCCCCCCACAGGAGATAACACAGTGACCTTCTAAAGGCGAGCAGCTTGTTGGAAAGTACCTATGCCTGGATTCAGACTCGGGCTGAGAAGCGTGGGGCCTTGCTAGGGCTTCTTTAAAATAAGCTGTCAAAATTTGCTGGCCAATGTTAAAACTGGCTACAAGTTCCATGAAAAAAAGGAGAGGAATTTTAAGGCTCTTGCTGCCAAAAAAACACCAGAATGAAGTTGGCACAAGACCTGGCAGCCCCAGGAGGTCACCGCTCTCTTCCCGGCCACCTTTCAGAACCTTCTGCCAACCCCTCACTCCTTCCACCTTCCAGCAAGAGCCACAGAGTCTCTCCTCCATCCAGGAAAACCTGGGCTTAAATTTCGAAGTCTTTTAAAATGGCTAGTTTGGGAAGCAAGCTACTGCTTAAGGGGAACAAAACAGGAAAAATCCTTTTGGGGCCCTCCCTGCCGTGGGTCCCAGGCCCCAGCTCCCCCCATGCACGGGCCGAGCCCCGCACCCGCCAGCCTCCTGCTGCACCCGGACGCACTTTGCACAGGCTTAGGGTACAGGGCCTCGTGCTTGCTAACTGGTATTGTGTTCTTTGGCAGAACGTTCTGGAAAGACGGGATCCTGTTCTTTTATGTACAGTTCTGGGCCCAACTCTGGGTCCTGAAGCTGCAGGTCTTCTGCCCCAGTCCAATGGTTGCTTTTCTCAGATTCAGGACAGACCCGGCCCCCAGCTCCTCACCTGGGGAGTAGTTAGCAGTTTACCCATAAGCCACCGGGTCCCTGCAGGTGACACCCGCATTGCCTCCGGCCCGTGCTCCAGGGCCCAGGACAGCGCAGGCCACCGTGGCTAATTACAGCCGCACGCCCCCGAATTTCCTAGGCTCCCGTGGAGGGCCGTGGCCGTGCCTGCGATGTGCAGGCGTACAGGAGCCCCACGCGTGGGCGCCCCGCTTTTCAGGGAGCAGCCCCACTTTTCAGGGAGCCTGCCTGGGACAGGCCACGGGCCGGCCCAGCGGGGAAGAGGCCACTTGCCGCGCTCAGCTGCCGCTGGGTCCTCCGCACCCGCTCCATCTCCGGCGTCGAGCTCACTGGGGTGGCCTTGCAGAGTGGCTCTCGGTACTGCAGCTGCGAGACAAGGCACACGGCCGCTGGGGCGACGGAGGACACGCCATGGGGCCGCGGGCGCGCGCCAGGGGTCCCCCGCCTTGGGGTGTCCTCGTGAGCTCTCATGTCCCCAGCAGCTTGCTGCCCAAATGACCTGCGCCGGGTTCCCTCCCACGGTGCTCCTTCCCGCAGCCTCTCCAGCTCGTCGGTCAGTAGCAACACGCTCTCCCGCCCCTGAGGCCCACTCCTCCCAGCACCGAGGCAGCACAGGCCGAACTGCCGCGGTGCGTTTAGAAATTACATTGTGTCCTCTCACCACTGCCAGGCAGGTCACACCCAGAGCCACGAGCCTCTCCATTTGTTCCCTTCAGAGCTCCCCCGGGGCCCTGCACAACTGGGAGCAACTCCTGAGCTGGGGGACCGGACTCAGCGGGTGCCCGGGACCCCCCAGGAAGTAAAAGACCGGCAGGTCCAGCACAGGGATCCCCGACAGGCGGAAACAGAGCCGGGGCTAAAGCCCCACAGGACAGTCAACGACCTAAACTCAGCATCAGGGATTTTCCTTTCGCAAGCCATCGCAAGGCCTGCGGGACCTGCAGGTAAAAGGAGCTTACGACACGCGCTCTCCGCGGTGAACGGGTGAGCAAAGAGGATTCGCTAAGCCTGGAAAGTAAGTGAGGAGGGCCGGCGCCCCCGCTGTGGCCGCCTTCCTCGGGGCGTGGCGAGCTCTGTGCCACGGGGTGGAGCTGGAGGGACGGGCACCTTCTCGTGACTGGAACAGCCACCTGGTAATGTGAGGCCGTCTCAGCGCCGTCAGTGGCAGGACCCGGGGAGGCTCTCCATGGACGGCATGCCTGAGGTAGAGGCACTGGCACAGACGCAAGTTTGTGGGCAGAAATCGGACCTGCAGGACCCCGGGACTGTACTGACCGACGCACAACGTGCCAAGAGCTTTCTCGGCGGGATCTCACTTAACGGCTAAGCCGAACTCAGCACTCAGGCTTGCAGGGGTTGAGGTTTACCGAGACCACGCAGCAAGGAGGTCTGGAGCAGGACTTAGCCCACGAGCACGACGAGGGGCTCCCGCCACCCCTGCCATCTGCACCCCGCTTTCCACAGGCCATGCCCAGAGAGCTGCTGTGCTGGTATTTTTACAGTTGTTTTTTTCATCAAAGTAACTCATACTTATTTTTGAGAAGAAGTCATTTTAAAGGAGTCTTGTGTTTCTAGCACGAGTGGAAAGCCTGGCATCCTTCCTCACGGGAGGACGCACTAGAACAATTCAGTCTCTCGTCGAGGGCTGCGCGACGATGGGCCGTCACGCTTCTTGAATCCCATCACGGCACAAGGATGGGTCTTCGGGGAGCCCTGTCGGCCCCCTGCCTCTCCCCCAGCACTCCCGCACCCCACGACACGGCACCGTAAACCGCCCCTTGCTGGCCAGGCCTCTGGCCCCTCCCGCGGCCCTTTGCTGTGCCAGGAGCACTGTCCTCGCTCAGTCCACCCCAAACCTTCAGCTATTGCGCCTGCTCCGCCGCCAAGGCCCCTGCAGGCCCCTGGGCATTTCGGCCCTGACTTAGCTCCTTCCGCGGCGCTTGGCAACGGGTTGTTACCCTTCTAGCTACGTGAGAGAGTGCACGGAAAGTACTCGAAGCGCAGCCAGTGCGCCCCGCACGCCACGCCACCCGGTGAAACCCAGAACGATACTCAGAGGCCGTGTCCCACATTGCTGACAGCCTTCTGGTTCTCCCGCACGCGCGTCAGTTCCGGGGGGTCGGGGATGGTGGTGGCCCGCGGCATCTCGTCTCTGTACGTCACCTGCACAATTCCAAGGAAAACGTTAGTTCTTCTCTGCAGGGCTTAAGAAAGAGCAAAGAATTCTTGTTTGTTACACAATTGAATTTGTAGCCCCAGCATTAGCTTTCCTTTACCAGGGACGCATGTTTCTATTTTATCTGACACTTTCCCTAAGGTGCAAAGAAGCCGCAACTATTCGCCTCTGCTTCCCTGCAGGAGTCTTTAAATGAAAGAGGCAGAAGTTACTCATGAAAATAAATTTTACTATTAGCCAGCTGCACACACAAAAAACTGAGTAATGTAATGAGCTATTATTTTCTATCAAAAAAAGCAGTTTCTACTTATTAATTAAAATGTGCTCTCTTTAAAGGCAAACTGAGTTAGCAGTAGTGTCACCATAACATCATCTGAACAGGAGCACACAAATATTCCGGATGAGGGAGGGAACTAACGAAGGGGCAGTGACTGCAGTAAGACAACGGGGGTGGGGGGACACGGGGGGCACCGGTCACCCTCAGAGGGACCTCCTCCCCGCCGGCCACGCTGCAGGGAGCCCACCTGAGGCCTGCCTTCCCACGGCTCAGGAGCTGCCTTGCCCTCCACCTCCGCGTCCAGGAAATACTGGCGACGCCAGCCCATGGTCACGCAGGGGACAAGAGAGCTCTGGAGACTCATGAAGTGGCTTGCAGCGCTGCCCCCTCACATGGTATTTTAATGTGTCTAAACTTTGTGGAAGATTGAACGAGGGGGAAAGGGCACTTTATATTTTTATGTGGACTCACAGGCTAGACTTAAGAGGCACACGTTGAAATTTAGCAAAGACCTACATCTAACAAAACAAGTTTTAGAAATCCCTTGGTCATATTGAAGTGATTCAGTTTGAAATCCATGCTAAAAAAATAGTAAAGACCTCAGCTGTCACCCCCGTGTCACCGTCTGTGGATTTAACAAGAGCATCACAGCAGTGTAGGCCCAGATCCGCAATAGTGGAGGGTTCACAGAAATCGCTAACCCTAAATAAAATTCAAGAAATAGCTCCTCACTGAGAAAGCTAATAGCTCAAAGGCTTGTACTCTGGAGGCGGAAAATGTCGAGGTCTTTAAATGTGAGAGAATCCCGTCTTGCTCTGACAGCTCTAGCTCATCTTGAAAGGGCAGCCTTCCATCTGAATACTAAGCAGGAGTTTTATGACTCAACAGCAGAGACAGAAGTATGCATTTATTGTTTACCAAAAGTAGCAGGGGGGTGCTGGGAGAAGACATGATGAAGCGTACCACTTTGTGTGACTTTCCTCGGGTGCAGAGCTAAATGATTAAAGAGGAACATTTCTGTTTTTCATAGGACTCTAAACTCATCAAAATGGCGCAGGCACTTTGCTGTAGACAAGAGAATTGTACCCCACTGAACATTTATAACGCTGCATCACAAGGCACCGATGGGTACATTTCCAAGATTGTCATTTGAAAATGAAGGAAGGAAACATTTTGCACTTCTCCCCCAAACTTACTTCTCCACCAGACCCCAGGGCTGCCCAACGCAGCCGCCCAACGCAGCCGCCCACCGCTGCCAGAGCCTGGCCCCACTGTCCTACTCCTTCAGCTTTTCTTCGGAAGACAGCATCATTCGTGCTACAGAAATTCTGAGGATGTTTTTGGAATCTGGGATCGCACTGTGCTTTACCACAGCCTCCCCTGCCTCCCCTACTCTGTCCAGAATCGCCAGGGTGGGCACGGTGAAGCTCTCAGATTAGTCTCTCACGGAGCCAGTTCCACTTGGATTACTTAAAGGAAAGTTCCAGAAGGCACTCACTCCAAGGGTTAAGGTGTGGGGATAGTTCAGGGAAGGGGATTCACCAAAAAGGGGGCCCCTTTTTGTTTACTGCATCAACAGAAAATGATATATCCTAAACATATAGGGGGATAACTGCACGTAAGGATAGAAAGTCTTCCTTGGTGAACGTCAAGCACTGAATGGAAATGTTTTTACCCACAGCACTGAGCGCCTTCTCCCCTCCCTTAAGGTTACTGAGGGCAAGTTGTTTTGCAAATCGTATTGGAGGTGTGTGTTTTTCTCTGCTGGGAGTTGGCAGAGGGGAAGGCAAAGGGGCTAAAAAGCAGACGGACAACAGACGTACCTGAGACAAAGCTCAGAAACGTGGCGTCAGGGGGTGAAGACAAACCAGCTACTTTTTGTTGTTGTTTTTCCAATCTAAACCTTTGCTTAAGCCACCAAATAAATGCTCTGGGCCTTTCAGAAATTCCAGGGGCTAAAAGTTCTTTCCTCCAAGTTGTAGAGAGGTGCTGAAATTTATCCTTTCTTGGTAAAATTTAATGCAGTTACTATTCTCCTCAAAAAGATTTCATCACTGGACTATTAAAATGATTGATCCCTTACACACTAGGATATATATATCAAATGAAGCACTGCTTTAAGTTCAGGAGAAACAGGAGAGCAATTTTCATCCTGAAAAGTTAGATCTTTGATATTGGTGAAACAGCATTTCAATAAAGTAAAAAAGAAAAGAAAAAGGCAGCCAGTTTAGTAAAGAAGCAGAAACATTTATCTAATTTACATTTGCTTTTGAAAAGGATAATTAATCCTACAGAGAACTTACTGAACTGATATGCTGCTGATTTTTCTTCACTCGTTCAATCTCTGGAGTGTCTTTTACTGCTGTGCCAGCTCCTACTTCTTTCTTATAAAATACCTTTCATTATAGTAGGAAGGAAAAAATATCTATAAGCTTATTAGAAATTCAAGTCCTAGTATAAATTCTTATTAAAGAAAAGCAACTTCCCAGGTTTTATCGCAATTTGAATACAGCTTCTATTTATGAGCACCAACATTACATTTTATTAACCAATTAAATAATCCAACATAATAAATGTCCAACTTAAGCTCCATATTCCATAATCTGACAAGTCATTGCCTAAAACCCTAGCTCACTGTGGATTATTTGCTCAGAGAATATAAGGTGGCTGGAGTTTTCTCCTCCAAATATAAAAATATGCCCCATGTGTAAAGCATTTATAACAAAAGCTCACTAAGCAGTTATCATTTAATTTAAAAACAGCATGAAATTTAAGCACCTGCTGTTGTCTGAACAAGAAAAGGCCCTTGTTCTCCTCAAAGAAACCACTGATTCTATCGTCACATCGACAGGAAGTCAAAGCTGGTTTTCCTCACCCTCCACTCATCCCCACGTCCACCCCCTTCCACACACAGTAAGACAAGCACTGCAGCCGCTGCAGTGAGAGGCACAGGGGGAGAGACATTCCCTCTCCTTACATCTGGTAATCGGGCAGCCCTGAGTGGGGCCGAGACATTGTAGGGGAGATGCTGCCTCTAGAAAACCATTATCCTGGTGTCTCAGGGGCCAAGGGACAGACCCTCTCTCTAGCCCTTTTCCTAGCCCTAACCCTAACCATACCACCACGCTACCCTAACCCTATCCTACCCAAACCTTTTCCCTATCCCGAACATTACCCCTAATGCTATCCCAATTCCTAACTGTATCCCTGCCCCAAGTCCAAGACCAACCCTATCCTATGCTAATCCTAACCCAATGCCTAATGCTATTTCAATCCCTAACTCTACCCCTAACCCTATTCTATCCCCTACCCCATCCCTAAATGTAGCCCTATTCTAACCCTAACCTTCTACTCTAACCCTAACCCTAACCCTACCCTAAATCTATCCCCACCCCTAATGCTGTCCCAATCCCTAACCGTAATCCTAACCCTACCCCATCTCTAAACCTAACCCTCACCCTCACCCTCACCCTAAGCCTCTCCCTACCCCTAGCCCTAATCCCATCCCTGTTCCTCACCCTCACCCTCACCCTCCAGCGAGACGCCCTCATTTCTGCACAGAGCTTGGCCTCCCTGTGAACATCCCAGAGGCATCCAACAGCATCCAAGTAATTAGAAACTGCAATATATTTTGGAAGTCCTCAAACTTAATGGAATTTACATGATGACAATGCACTTGCTTAACTGCTAAATAACTGAACTAATTTTACACTAAAATATTGGCCGTGTGGTCAGTTTTTACCATTTCAGAAGAGAATTCAAGCTTATATCAAAGGTAGACCTGATCTCTTAATGAATGGTGCAGATACAATTCCTGTTCCTCAAAATAAAAATAGGAAGGCTGAGGAATGGGTTAGGAACTAGTAATTCCCTTGACAGATTATCAGGGCGAACAATCATTTATCAGGAAGGAAATCATTTCATATGACTATTTCCACCTCACAGTAAAATCTATGTCTAAGATTAAAATTTCCTGTGTTATATTTTATACACAGTTAAAAACTGACCATTGCAGCTACCAAAGAGGACCAGTTGAATTCGTAACTCCAAAACAACCATGATTGTAATTTGTATTTGGTATTTTTAGCCTTTTAAAGAAGATAATTTAACAAAATCCAAGCAAAGCAGCAAAAAGCCAGATGAAGAGGGGGAAAGACCATGTTTACAAAACATAAAATTTCAAGGTGGTAACTGAGAAGGAAGAATAGCTACTCACTGCACTAATGTTTTGTTGAGTTGTCTTAATTCTCTGAATTTCAGGAGTATCTGCCACAGTAGAATAGTTAGAAAGCATCTTCTCTGCTTCATCCTTATATTTTTTCTAAAAATGAAAACACATAACATGAATCTGAAACTCGATGTGAGTGTGAGACAGAGGAGGAGCCATGCTACCTCCTCCATCTCAGCCAGACCATGCAGATCTAAATTAGTTCTTACCATCCCAAGTAGCTGATGCCACAACAAAACAAAGGGGTGGGAGGAACAGTTTGGCATTTCCTTAGAGAGCTAAGGAAGAATAACTATGCAACCCTAAAGTGCCACTTCTGGGAAGACCCAAAAGAACCTAGACTGATTCTTGTATTCATGATCACCACAGCACTATTCACAGAAGCCAGAAGGTGGATGCCCCCTGAGGGTCCACCAATGGGAGAATGCATAAATACAATGTGTTCTATTCAAACAGTGGAATAGTATTCAACCCTAAAAAGGAGCGAAGTTCTGAGACATGCTGCAACACGGATGAGCCTTGAAAACATTATGCTGAGTGAAATGAGGCACAGAAGGACACGTACTATATGATTCTACTTTTGTGAAATAGAAATAGCAAGTTCATAGAAACAAAGAGATTAGAGGTTAACAGGGGTTGGGGAGAGGGAGGAAAGGGAGTTGTTGCTTCATGGGTACAGAGTGCTTGTAAATTCTGGAAATGTTTCAATAAAATAAATTAAATTAAATAAAAGGAAATGGAGGTGGGGAAGCCAAGATAGCGGCAGAGTAAAGAGCTCCTAGAGTCAGCTCATGTTTCAGGGCAGTTAGTAGCACCCAGATCTACATAAAGCACCTGTTTGGGGACCCAAGGAGACCAGAAAAACATCCTGCAGCATCCCTAAAAGTAAGGAAGGAGGAGACTGCCCATCTGCAGAGAGGATCACCATAGAAGCTGGTACCCTTCCTGAGCTGGTGCCACCTCAGGAGCTATTCTGTGGCTGGAGTTAAGAGGTTCCATTTCCCATAAACAGTGGAGGAAGAGACTTCAGCTACTGATTGGTAGACTCGCCCAGCTAAAAGACAATCCTAGAGACAGCTAGGGTTTGAACCTGTCCAAGAGGGAAAGAGGCCAGTAGCTGCCATTTTAACTCTGCACCCAGCACGAGGGGAAGCCTGGCTGACTGAAATCCAGGGACGTTAGGGACGGGCTTCTTTCCACCAAGATGGGATTGCAGTCCTAGCCTAGGCTCCAGCCCCACCTCCACAGAGAGGAAGCTGGGGGGACCTGCACCAGGCTTTCCAGGCACCTGCAGGTGCTCTCTGCTGGCACAGACCAAATAGTCAGGCACCTGGGGCTGCATCCCCACACCCCAATAGAGTGGAAGAGGTGCTGGGTATCTTCAGCATCTCTGGGCCATGGCAGGCATTTTCAGTGCACACGAACTGGTTTGCTGATTGCCTTCAAGTCCATCTCCACCTCTGCCCCCCCATGGGATAGGACGAGGCTGGTGTTCCCTCAGCCTCTCTGGGTAACTGCAGGCACTTTTGGCCTGCACAAACCCGACCCTTGGGCACCCAGGGCTCCACCCCCATCCCCAAAAGGACAAGAGATGGATTGTATTTGCCTAGCATCTCTGGGCAACTGCAGGTGCTTTTGGCCCACACAGCCTGGACTGATGGGTCCTTGCAGATCCACCCTCACCCCCCAGTAGAATAGGAGGGGACCAGTGCTTCCTTCCTGAGCCTCTCTGGGCAACAGGAGGTATTCTTGGCCACAGGGACTAGAGTGTTGGGTGCTTGTGGATCCAACCCCACCGTCCATAGTCGAGGTGTCTCCTCAGCCTCTCTAGGCAAAAACGGGTACTCTTGGCCTACAGAGACTGAACTGTTGGGCATTAGTGGTTCTGTTCCAGCCCCTGAAGGGCTGAAGGGACAGTACTCCCTCAGTCTCTCAGGGCAACTGCAGGCATATTTGGCCTGGATTAGAGTGTTGGGAACTCAGAGAATTCTAAGAGCAGCAAGAGAAAAGCAATGCATAACATATAAGAGATACCAAATGAGATTAAGTGCTGATTTCTCACCAGAAACCATGGAGGCAGGAAGGCAGTGGTATGATATATTTAAGATACTGTAAGAGAAAAACTGCCAGCCAAAAATTTTATATCCAGCAATATTATCTTTCGAAAATGAGGGCAAGATTAGAATATTCACAGATAAACAGAAACTGAGAGAGTTTATAACTAAAAGACCAGCTTTACAGGAAATACTAAAGGGAATGTTACAGCCAGAAAAGAAAAGACAGGAGAGAGAGGCTTGGAAGAGAGTCTAGAAATGATGACTATATAGGTAACTAACTAAAAGTGCCAAAAATAAAATGACAGATAAAATGCAAAGATCAAAATGGATGAAATAAGAACTGCCTTTACAGTAATAACATTGAATATTAATGGATTAAACTCCCCAATCAAAAGACACAGACTGGCAGAATGGATAAGAAAATATGAGCCATCTATATGCTGTCTGCAAAAGACTCACCTTAGACCCAAGGATACCAATAGATTGAAAGCGAAAGGTTGGAAAAAGATATTCTATGCATGCAGTTATCAAAAAAAAATTCTGGGGTAGCTATACTTATATCAGATGATATAGACTTTAATAGCAAAACTCTTATTAGAGACAAGGAAGGACGTTACATATTAATAAAAGGGATGACTCCCCAGGAAAAAAAAACTATCATAAATGTATATGCACCCAACCAGGATGCCCCAAGATACTTGAGGCAAACCTGGCAAAACTGAAGGGAGAAATAGACTTCTCTACAATAATAGTTGGAGACGTCGATACACCACTCTAAGCATTGGATAGAACATCTGGGCAGAGGATCAACAAAGAAACAGAGAGCCTGAATAATATGATAAATGTAGTAAACCTAAAAGACATATACAGAACATTGCACCCCAAAAGAGCAGAATATACACTCTTTTCAAATGTTCATGGATCTTTCTCCAGGACAGACCATATGTAGATCACAAAGCAGATCTCAATAAATTCAACACAATAGAAATTATACAAAGCAATTTGTCTGATCATAATGGAATAAAGTTGGAAATCAACAAATGACAGAAAAAGGAAAAATGCATATATATATGCAGATTAAACAACACACTCTTAAATCATCAGTGGGTCAAAGAAGAAATTTCAAGAGAAATCAATAAATATTTCAAGATGAATGACAATGAGAATACAACATATCCAAATCTATGAGAGGCAGCAAAGGCAGTGTTGAGAGGAAAATTTATAGCCCTCAATGTTTACATTTAAAAAGAAGAAATAAAAGCAATGATCTAACTACACAGCTGAAGGAACTAGAAAAAGAACAACAAACTAACCCCAAAGCAAACAGAAGGAATGAAAAAAGATCAGAGAAGAAATCAATGAAATTGAGGGGAAAAAAAAGAGAATTGACAAAACCAAAAGTTTGTTCTTTGAGAAGATTAATAAAATTGACAAACCTTTAGCTAGACTAAGAAAAAAAGAGAAAAGATACAAATAAGTGAAATTTAAAAAACAAAAACAGGAACATTACTACTGACCCCAAAGAAATAAGAGAAATCGTAAGAGGATACTATGAACAACTTTATGCCAAAAAAATTTACAATGTAGATGAAATGGAAAAATTCCTAGGAACATACAAACAACCCACACTGACCCTAGAAGAAATAGAAGACCTCAACAAACCAATCACAAGTAAAGATATTGAAACAGTCATCAAAGAGCTCCCCAAAATGATAAGCCCAGGATCAGACAGTTGCACAAGTGAGTTCTACCAAGCATTCAAAGAAGAATTAATACTAACCTCACTCAAGCTCTTCCAAAAAAACTGAACAAGAAGGAACACTACCAAACACATTTTATGAAGCTAATATCACCTTAATACCAAAGCCAGATAAAGATATTATAAAAAGGGGAAGCGGACTTGGCCCAATGGATAGGGCTTCCACCTACCACATGGGAGGTCCACGGTTCAAACCCCGGGCCTCCTTGATCTGTGTGGAGCTGGCCCATGCACAGTGCTGATGCCATGCCATGCAGGGGTGGCCCCCATGCAGGGGTGTCCCCATGCAGGGGAGCCCCATGTGCAAGAAGTATGCCCCATAAGGAGAGCCACCCAGCATGAAAGAAAGTACAGCCTGCCCAAGAATAGCACTGCACACATGAAGAGCTGACACAAGATGACGCAACAAAAAGAAACACAGATTCCTGGTGCTGCTGCTAAGGATAGAAGCGGTCACAGAAGAACGTGCAGTGAGAGCAGACAACTGGGGGAGGGAGGGAAGAGAAATTTTTAAAAAAGATATTATGAAAAAAGAAAATTACAGACCCATTTCTCTAATGAATACAAATGCAAAAATCCTCAATAAAATACTTGCTAATTGAATCCAACAACACATTACAAGAATTATTCATCATGATCAAGTGGGTTTTATACCAAGCATACAAGGTTGACTCAACACAAGGAAATCAATCAGAATAATACACCACATAAATAAATCAAACGAAAAAATCACATGATCTTATCAATTGATGCAGAAAAGGCATTTGACAAAATACAGCATTCTTTCTTGATAAAAATACTACAAAAGATAGGAATTGAAGGAAACTTTCTCAACATGACAAAGACCATATATGAAAAACCTACAGCTAACATTGTATTCAATGGTGAACGACTTGAAAGCTTTCCCATTGAGATCAGAGACAAAGACAAGGATGCCCACTGTCACCACTGCTGTTCAATATAGTGCTAGAGATTCTGGCTAGAGCAGTCAGGCAAGAAAAAGAAATAAAGGGCATCCGAATCAGAAAAGATTTGCTATTCACAGATGATATGCTCCTTTATCTAGAAAGTCCCAAAAAAATCTGTAACAAAGCTGCTAGAGCTAATAAATGATTTCAGTAGAGTGTCAGGGTACAAGATCAATATACAAAAATAAGTGGTGTTTCTATACAATTGTAACGTGCAATCTGAGGAGGAAGTCAGGAAAAAAATTCCATTTACAAAAGCAACTAAAAGAATCAAATATTTAGGAATAAACTTCACCAAGGATGTAAAGCACTTGTATTCAAAAAACTATAATGCATTGCTAAAAGAAATCAAGAGGCCTAAAAAATTGGAAGAACATTCCATGCTCTTGGATTGGAAGACTACATATCACTGTCAACTTCTACCCAAATTGATACACAAATTCAATGCAACCCCAATAAAAATTCCACCAGCATTTTTAAACAAATGGAAAACACAATCATCAAATTAATCCAGAAGGGTAAGAGGCCCTGAATAGCCAGAAACATCTTGAAAAGGAAAAGTGAAGTTGGAGAACTCTTTTTCCAGACTTTAAATCATATTACCTAGTTACAATGGTAAAAACAGCATGGTATTGGCATAAAGATAGACACATAGACCAATGGAACCGAATTTATGGTTCAGAAACAGACCCTCACATCTATGGCCAAGTGATTTTTGACAAGCCTGTCTAACCACCTAGCTGGGACAGAACAGTCTATTCAACAAATGGTGCTGGGAGAACTGGTTATCCATAGCCAAAAGAAAGAAGACCCCTATCTCACACCTTATAAAAAATTTACTCAAAATGGAGCAATGACCAAAATATAAAAGCAAGTACCATAAAGCTCCTGGAAGAAAATACAGGGAAACATCTTCAAGACCTGGTGGTAGGGGGTAGATTTCTAAACCTTACATTGAAAGCACATGCAACAAAAAAAAAACATGGATAAATGGGACCTCCTCAATCTTAAATACTTCTGTGATTCAAAGGACTTCATCAAGAAGGTGAAAAGGCAGCCCACTCAATGGGAGAAAATATTTGGAAACCACTTATCCAATAAAGGTTTGATTTCCACTCTATATAAAGAGATCTTACAACTCAACAATAAAAGAACAAGCAATCCAATTTAAAAATGGGCAAAAGATTTAAATAGACATTTCTCCAAAGAGGAAATACAAATGGCCAAAAAGCACATGAAAAAATGTTCTATATCACTAGCTATTAGGGAAATCCAAATCAAAACAACAATGAGATATCATCTAACACCACATAGAATGGCCACTATTTAAAAAACAGACAACTCTGAGTGCTGGAGAGGATATGGAGAATAGAAGCACTCCTTCACTGTTGGTAAGACTGTAAAATGGTGCAGCCTCTGTGGAAGACAGTTTGGCGGTTCCTCAGGAAGCTAGATACAGAATTTCCATATTATCCAGCAATTCCTCTACTAGGAATATATCCAGAAGAACTAAAAACTATGACACAACCAGACACCTGCACACCAATGTTCACAGAGGCATTATTCACAATTGCCAAAAGATGGAAATAACTCAAGTGCCCATCAATCAATGAATGGACAGACAAAATGTGATATATGCATACAATGGAATATGATGCTGCAGTAAGAAGAAATGAATTTGGGACACATATGAGAGCATGGATGAACTTGAAGACATTATATTAAGCAAAGTAAGCCAGACACAAAAGGACAAATAGCGCAAGACTCATTAATGTGAACTAAATATGAAGAATAAACACATGGAGTTAAAACCTAAAATACAGGTTATTAGGATATAAGAAGAGGGTTGAGAAGAACCACTGATGCTTAATGCATGTAGAAGTTTTAATTAACTTGACTGTAAAGTGTGGAAATAGATAGTTGGTGGTAACACATTATAGTGAGTAGTAACTGGCTGACGAGGGTAGTCTGGGGAAGTACAAGTCAATTGAAAGAAAGCAAAAGAATAATCCAGGGACTGAATAACACAGTTAATGCAGAGGTGGATGAGAATTGTGGTTGAGGGTACAAATGCAAGAGTGTCCTTCTATGAGCTAGAGCAGTTATACATCACTATTGCAGGGTAGTGGGAATGTGGAGAAACATGGGCAAGATACAACTGAAGTGACCTATAGACTGTGGTTAACAGCAATACTATAATATTCTTGCATCAATGCCAAAGATGTACTGTGTTGATAATGGAGCTGTACAGGAAAAGTGTGCCATATGTACACTATGGGCTATGGTTAGTAGTAATAATTTGACAATATTATCTCAAATCTGTAACAAATGTTCCACCATGGTGTGGTGTGTTGGTGAAGGGGTGTTGTATGGGAAATCTACACATGTGTATGATTGTTTTGTAAGTTCACAACCTCTGTAAGAAAAATACATTTTTTAAAAATACTGTGGGTTGGGGGAAAAATACACCAAATATAAGATGGGGACTATAGTTGGTAGTAACATTTTGATGATGCTCTTGCATAGTTTGTAACATGTGTTTCACAACAATGCAAAGTGTTGTGGTGGGGATGTATGAGACCCTTGTATGATGTTTTGTATATTTATTTTCTAAGTTCGCAATCTTTACTATACGCTTATTTTTTTTTATGTACGAATGATATACTTCGATAAAAAATATATTAAAAAATTAACTAATTTAAAAAAAAAAAAAAAGGAAATGGGAGTAAGCAAACAGAGTCTCCAAGTGCCCCGCCCCTGCTCAAGCAACAGGCTTCACCCAGTTCCATCACACCCCTGGCAGGACCTGCCCCCATGCCTGCCCAGTGGCCACACTGCTCTCTGCCGAGCAAGCCCAGTTCATGGGGCCCCACACTCCAGCAAGGTGCCAGGCTCCCAATGTCTCACCTCCTTCATGCTTCTGGATTGATGCTTTGCTTCCTATTCGGGGAAAGATGCATCTGCCTCAGGGAGCCTAAAGGGGCAGGTACTAGCATTTTTGTAGTTGAGATAGAAATCTCAATTTTCTATCTATAACTGTGCTCCTATGAGCTCTTGAATAACCTGGTAGTACTTTGCCGAGTAGGTATTTTTCTAAGTCCTTAACATGCATTAAGTCATTTAGTTAACCTTATCTGTTAGATGGGGGAACTGAGGCATGCACTAGTATATCAGAGTTAAGATTTAAACCCAGGCAGTCAGGTTCCAAGGGCACCACTAAGGCATGGTGCTGCCGCTAAAGAAAAGCAACTACTGCTCCTGGCAAAATGCGCCGGGGACCTTCCAGCGGCTTGGGTGCTCCATGGCGCCCTAAGGTGATCCGAACCCCTGAAGTCGGGTGCAGGTGTGTCAATGAGAGGTCGGCACTGTTGAGCTGGACTAGATGGGGGCGGGAGGGGGGCAGCTCTGAGTCCCCTCCTCTCGGTGCTTTTACTTCCCGGTGGTATTTACTGTGGGGTGTGACCCTACCTTTGTGCGATGATGGCATTTGTAGATTGAAATAAAGCCCCTGCTCCCCAAAGGCAACACCCTGTCTGATTCTGCTGGAAGCAGGTGCTCAGGAAGCAAGTCATGAATGAACAAGCGAGTGGGACCTCTTGGTGGCAGCTCTTCCCCATAGGTGCCCAGGCTACGCGCTCCCTGCGGAGGCAGCAGGGCCAGCCCGCGGCACCCCACACCTCCCAGAGAACGAGACCTGCAGGGCCAGCCCATGGCGCCCCACGCCTCCCGACGCACGAGGACGGAGACCCACACTTTGGAGCATCTCAGCTGCGGGGTCACCCGAAGAGGTGGAGGAGCAGACACTCCCTGCCAGCCGCCCCTGCCACCGCGACTGCCCGCATTTCACCCAGGGGTGCTGAGGCTCCTCGTGGATGTGTGACCGAGAATTTTAACAAACTTGGTAAAGCTTTGTCAAAAAATATTTTCTGCGTGTACTTTGTGAATCAAATTTAATGTTCTATATTCATTTCATTTTTTTCATTCTCCTTTACAACTTTCATTAGGATTCACTATTTTCCACGAAAATTTTATGGCAAAAATATTACTCACTTGTAAACTATTTTTGTCCAAATCAGATCTGGGCAAAATAAACTCTTATTCCTTAAGTGGTTCCTTTCGTAGCCATTATTTTGTCACACAGCCCGTTTTTCTAGGGGATATCTGACAGGTGGATTTTGCAGGTTTGGATTTAACCAAGAAAATGTAATTCCACCCTCCATTTTTAGTTAATACTAACTTTCACCTCGTACAGCCTTGCCCTCTGTCAGTTTTCACTGGGGCTAAATATATTAATAATAATATCCATTATAGAGAGGGCAAAAGGTAAATTGTTTGCAATTACGTTTCTGTAGCATGAGCAAGGAGCATGAGACCTGAGTGTAAAAAAGTCAAAAGAAAAGGTCAGAATATACTGGACTTAAGACAGGGGGCCCCCACAGCACGGGCTTTGGCACTCTCTGATGTCTGTGGAATTGGATCTACAGCAGTTGTGCCTTTCACTGGCGAGGTCAGTCAAGTGTGGCGACTTGCTGTAGGAGGAGGGCGCTGGCATGGGATACAGTATCATCCCGACATGCCACGCCCACGGGGGCTGGAGCCTGGGGGCCTTATCCCAAGCACCCGCCCCCTCTACCCACCTGGCTACAGATTTCCGAAGCTCTCTTGGCTCGAAGCATGTCGGGGGTATCCGTGCTCACTTGCATTCCTCTCCCTTTAATTTCATTTTCTAAATCTTTCTTATATTCTTTCTAAGAGAACAGAAAATAATTTTCAGAGCTGGGCTCAACCTTTGAAGTTAGCAATGTAGCTATTTAAGAGCTTGACCCTCACAGCCCTCGTGTGGAAAGGACACGTCTACAAAGTAACTTATCCCCAGTCCGGGAACCCTGCTGCGCTGCTCGTGCACGTCATTTCTTCACACCGTCATTTCTTCACACCACCGGTGTGTGTCTTCGACTCCTTCCCGGTCTCCTCACCTGGCTGGCCATCTCGGATGCTTTCTTTGCTCTCTGGATGTCAAGAGCATCTGCTCCCACCTGCATCCCCTTCCCTCTGATTTCAGTCTCCAGATCTCTCTTATAATCCCTCTGAAGAAAATAAAATTTCCAGTTAGGGCTCTGCAACAATTTGAAAAAAGAAAAAAAAAACAAA
Source organism: Dasypus novemcinctus (assembly GCF_030445035.2). Classification (NCBI taxonomy): domain Eukaryota; kingdom Metazoa; phylum Chordata; class Mammalia; order Cingulata; family Dasypodidae; genus Dasypus; species Dasypus novemcinctus. The sequence goes on along the minus strand of NC_080677.1, from coordinate 163,603,927 downwards.
ACCATGATGTCATCTGACATTGGAACATGTTTTTTGTAAGTAAATAGGATCCTTCTTTCTTTTTATTTTAATAGAACTAGAAAAATAAACTTTGAATTTGTGGTAGGAATATGACTCGGAGCAATTTATTCTCAAGTAGCCAGGAGACTTTTTTTTTCTATTAACCTGACTTAAGGAAGAAAACAGAGCCAAGGTGGACGTTTTATATTTGAATATGATAAAATGATAAAGTATGGATTACTATGGAACTCAATTGATAAATATCAATAAAATGTGACATAAAATATAAACGTTTTGCTCCGTAGTGAATAATTATGGTTGCCTCACTGGAATGCACCCCTCTTTTTGGCAGCCACACCCCCCAGCTCATCACAGGGCAAGTGATTGCTCCCCTACTCTAGGTCACTCAGCATGAGGGGACCAGCCTGGGCCGTGGTGACATGCTCAAGGATGGATGCATTTCTTTTTCCATAGGAGATCTCAGAATTAACTTTTACTCTTCAAGAAAATTTAATTGAAAGTAAAAAACTCGTCTATAGCCAATTAAATTCCTCCCAATTACATTATTTCCTAATATGCCAACACTAGATTTGTAGATTTCCCAGCTATAAAGTAAATAGTTGTTTTCTTACTGGTAATGTTCTAAATTTAGACAAAAATCTCAACCTCAGAGAAGTATCGTATTGTTTTTCCTATCTTCTACTTATAAACCTGCCTATTTTCACTTAGATCATTTCATGTTTCTGGATAAAAGACCAGGTAATAATTTTTAACTTTCAAAATAATAATTTTTAATATTACCATGTCTGCTATAGCACTCAGGTTTCAGTGATCCTAAAGCCCCAAACAAAGCCTTCCATTCAAAGGACCCTATCTGTCGAAACCGAGGCACGGACTGCAGGCGGCCACTGAAGTCCCACAGGAGAAGAACGTCATTCCGTTTTCCAAAACGAATCTTAAATCCTGGAAACATTCCCTTGCACCAAAATAGGCTTACCTCGGTTGCTTATTGCTGCTAACAAAACACCCCAAACTTGCAAGGCTAGAACAACAGGATGGCATCTACATTCCAAGAGGGCAAGTGCCAGTGACAAGCCTGCACGAGTCACGTTTGCTGCTGTCCCATTAGCTGAAAAGAGTCACACGGTCCAGCCCACAGGTACTGGAAGGTGTGAGTACTGGGGCCACTGGTGTACAAGAGGGCACACCAACTGTACTTGGAAAATAAACTCTGGATGTTAAAAAAAACCATGAGCAATGTATGGCCGAGGCCTCAAACCTGGTTGAAAGCCTCTCACTTGGCAAAACGGGGCATGGCTATGACAATGACATGCAAATGAGGCAAGGCTGTGATGATGATATGCAAATGAGACATGGCTATGATGATGATATGCAAACGGGACATGGCTATGACGGTCATATGCAAATGGAGCATGGCTATGATGGCAACATGCAAATGGTGATGGCTATGATGATGACATGCAAATGGGGCATGGCTATGACAACAACATGCCGATGGGACATGGCTACAGTGATGACATGCAAATGAGGCCTTTAAACAGAAAGGTAACAGTGCCACCAAAACTGGTCTGGGCTGCATGAAATGTTCACACGGCCGATTCCACGAGGCCCATTTCCCCCATAGGTTCTCCACAGCTATATCTGCACTATTTCCCAACTACACAATTCCAAGGAACAGTGGGAAGTACAAGGGTTCTGTTCTCTACACATTCTCTCTCTTGGCTTCACCCTCACTCCGAGGATGGCCGGGAAACCTTCCCTGCTGAGTGCCCCCCGCACGCCAACCTGGCACATTGATCTAGTACAGAATGCCACCCCCTCCTCCTCCTGAGAAAAACTGCAGAGAACTAGAAGCAGGGATTTGAGAGTTACTGGGGAGCTCGTGACTTGGGAGCTCCAGAAGGCCATGATAGAAAAGAGCTAGTTAACCCAAGAAGTGATTAAAACAAAAGAGGTACAAAGAGAAGAACAAGGGGGGAATTCAAGAAGATGGGGGGGCTAGGAAGAGACCCTAAAACCCATGGAGACACAGACTGGAGCCCCGAGAGGCTGGAGCCTGGTGAGGATCTCACACTGCACGTGCTGGGGACCTCTGGAGGGCTTCAAGTGGAGGGGAGACGCTAATTCTTCTACTCCTCGGTAGAGATACCAGGTGGGCAGCAAGCAGCGAAGCAGAATTTGGTTAGGAAGCTGCTGCAGTGACCCAGTCAGAGATGGTGGCTTGGGTCAGGCAGAGAGAAGATGGACTTGGGTAAACCATTATGGTGCTGGAGTCAGTACAACTTGCTGACAAGTGATTCAAGGTGACTCCTGGGATTTTCTTGGTGCCATTTGCAGAGAAGGGAATGGAGGGGGAAGTGCTTAGGGAAGATTAAAGGGTCGTGGTTTGGACATGTAATACTGAGGTCCTCGTTACACACTTATCACATCCATGTGGTAAGGCCTATGAGACATCAAAAGGTCAAGGGTTCTACAGAAGCATGCCCCAGGTACGCTTTCCCACATATCCCCCCACCACCAATGCCCTGCACCAGTGACCCTCCCCTGCCATATTGGCAAAAGAACATTCCTACCACTGTAGTTTCAGCCACACACCTACAAATGCCTGGAGTTCCCCGTCCCTTCCTCCAGCCCTCTCTCCAGTTCCATGCATAGTCCAACCCTACCCCCAACCCTGCTCACACTCACACTCACACTCCAGCACCACAGACCCCACTTGTATCCCTGCACCACCATCACCCCCTCTGTCAAGCCACCCCCCTTCTGCCTTATCATAGATTCTGCCCATACCGAGCATCGGCTCACCACCCTCTGCTCCCTTCCTGTCTCCTGATAACCCGTCTTTCAGACTCTAGCTCTGAGTCTGTTCAATATCCTCATTCATATCAGTGAGCTCATGCAATAGTTGTCCTTTAGTGACCAGCTTCCTTCACTCAACATAAGGTCTTCAAGATTCACCATGTTATCATGTGTGTCAATACTTCATTCCTTCTTACAGCTGAGTAATGTTCTATCGGATGGATATACCACATATTGCTTAGCCATTCTTCTGTTGATGTGCAGTTGGCTTGCTTCCAACTTTTGGCGATAGTGAATAATGCCACTATGAACACTGGTGTGCAGATATCTGAATGTGTTCATCTTGTCATAGGGTGCTATCTCAGTGGGTAGAGAAACATATAATAAACAAGAAAATTAAACTACACTCCCATCTTGGGGAGTCCTGCTACATTCTCAAATAGAGGGGCAAGAATGTATTGAATACATAGGCAGTGACTGAAAAAAGAAAACAGACCAGTATGTTAAGCTCCTCCAAAATTAATGAGTGTAACTATGAACGCTATTCTTCAAAAATGGAAACTTAGTGGTTGCCATAGGGTCCAAGGGGAGGGGAAGGGAAGAATGGGTGGAACATAGGGCATTTGGAGGGCATCGGAATTGTTCTGCATGATCTTACAATGATGGATGCAGACTATTATACATTTTGTAAGAACCTATAAAATTGTAGGGTGCAAAATGTAAACTATAATGTAAACCACTGAACATGGTTAGTAGCAATGCTTCAATATTTGTTCACCAATTGTAACAAATGTACCATACTCATGCAGGATATTATTGGTAAGGGAGGATGTGAGGGGTATATGGGAATTCCCTATATTTTCTATGTGGCTCTTCTGTAGCCTAAAGCTTCTTAGAAAATAAAGTAGGAAAAAAAACACTGGGGGAACATACAGAAGAAACTGACAATATATGTAAAAGATATCAGATCTTACAGTGATGAAAGGTACAATGCAAAAATATTTTATTTTTAAGTGCTTCACGGACAATTACGGGACATTATAGATCCCCCCAGGGCCCACTGGATGGAACGTGAGAGAGTCTGGGCTATGATGTGGACCATTGACTATGGGGTGCAGTGATGCTCAGAGATGAACTTACCAGGTGCAATGGATGTGTCATGATGATGGGAGAGAGTGTTGCTGTGGGGGGAGTGGGGGGCAGGGGCGGTGGGGTTGAATGGGACCTCATATTTTTCATAATGTAATTTAAAAAAAAATAATAAATAATTAAATAAAATAAAATAAAATAAAAAAATAAATCAAAAAAAATATTTTATTTTTAAATTTAATTTAAAAATTTTTGGGGGGAGGGCTTTGTTTTGGGGGAGATTTTGGATTGCAAAAGGGTTGCAACTATAGCAGAGGAGGATCACTGATGCAGGGTGTCAGTGGTGCAGGGAATATGTGGGGAAGGGTACACCTAGGGCATGCCTCTGTGGAATATGAATGTGTTCTAGTGGTCATGCGCTGTTGTCTTGTGGGTGGAGACCCACATGATAACTGGTAGAATATTGAATTCCCATCCTGGGGAGTCCTGCTACTTTCTCTAACAGAGTGGCAAGAATCCCTAGAGTACACAGAGAGTGCCTAATGAAGGAGGACAGACCAATACACCAGACCCTTCATACTGATGCTTATACTTAGGAAGCTTTCCTTGTGAAACTGAAACTTAGCCTAGTATTATATATTGCCTAAGAGTTACCTCCTGACAGCCTCCTTGTTGCTCAAATGTGGCCTCTCTCTAAGCCAAACTCAGCATTTAAACATACTCCCTTACCCCATATTGTGGAATACAACTCCTGGGGATGTGCCTCCCTGGCACATAGGGACTATTACCCACACCAACTAGTGATGCATTTGGAAAAAACATCTAGACCAAAATGGTGAAATATTAAATACAAATGAGTTTTTACAGCTAAGAGATTTCAAAGTGAGTCAGGAAGTCATTCCAGAGGTTACACTTATGCATGTCTCAGAAGGATCTAACTGATAGCCATACTAAACCATGCCTCAAGCAGGGGTACTCCTGAGGACTCCAGAGACATCTAGACAGTACAGGCAGGGAAGACAACCCCAGGAAATCGGCCCCTGTTGGTGGGCCTTACTTTGGAATATATAACCCATCTCCCCAGTGTATCAGAGTTAGACTCATTTATAATTTTCCCAAACATGGTTCTTCTGTCCCTTTTATTTGAACCTATGATTAGCAGTATACCCATTAAATGTATGTCCCAGAGACTTAAATCTTCTGGCTGTTTAGATGCCGATTGAGCCCTGAATCTCAGCAGAGTAGCAGCCAATACCTACTCTCCAGTTCATCAGACTCACCCAAGACAAGACAAAAAAGGATGATAATGGACAATGCCCATTCCAAAAAACAGAGATGATCTACAACTGCAAGTAGGACAGTTCCATCCCCCTGCCCCATGGGATCTAAACCTCCTCTCAATCAGAAACAGAGTGGGCATCACCATCCCCAAATCCTCTAGATTGAGGAATGAACAAATATGGGGGGGAGGGGGACAGGGGTATACAACTATGGACTAAAGTAGACTTATTATTTAGCAATGGAAGAACTTGTAACAATGATGTAATGACAGTGGCCACCAGAGGTTCTGAGGGGAGGGAGAGGGAAGAATAGGTATGAGGCATTTTGGGGGACTTTGGAATTGTCCTGCATGACACTACAATGTCAGATATAAGCCGTGATACATCTTGTTAAAACCCATAAAACTGTGTGGTGCAAAGTGTAAACCATAATGTAAACTGCAGACCATGGGTAGCAGCAGTGCCTCAGTATGTCTTCATCAATTGTAACAAACATACCATACTAATGAAAGATGTTGTAAATGGTGAAAAGTGTGGAAGGGGGAGAGATTAGGGTATATGGGAATCCCCTATATTTTCGATGTAACATTTATATAATCTAAAGCTTCTTTAAAAATAAAGAAAAAGTTTTAAAAAGGTAAAGGATGGAATATTCACATCTAGGTTACAGAACACAACTTTTCTATATGGAGGAGGCAGAACTACAGGAAGTAATACAGTAAAAGGTCCAAAACAGTAAGTGAAAAAAGTAAGCACAGACCAAAGTGTGTGGCATGATCCCATTTAAGTTTTTTTCAAGTCTATGCATGTACCTGTGTATTTTTATCTGTATATACATGAAAGTAGGTTTAAAAGGTTCGGGGCTTAAAAGAGTGGTGATCTCTCATGAGAACAGCATCAGGGGCAGGTCCTTATTTCCATCTCCAGTTCCTTGGTTTAAGCCAATCACAGCCATTCCACTGCCCTGGCAGCGCCAGCCCCCAGGGGTGTGGGCAGATCCCAGCAGGGCAGGAGCCACCTGGCAGGCAGTCAGCACCCCTTGCCCTCGAGACTTCTTGGCTGGGGAAGAGGCTGAGTCTCCCTTCTGACTGCAGGTACAGAACAGCTCTCAGAGTGGTCTCACTGAAGTCCCCAACTAACCACCCTTGCGATGAGTGCACAGCACCCTTAACAAGCACCCCAACTTTTTCTTCATCTACAGGCATATCTCATTTTACTGTGCTTCACTTTATTGCACTTCACAGACATGGCATTCATTAAAAATGGAAGGTTTATGACAACCCTGCATGGAGCAAGTCTATCAATACCATTTTTCCGAAAGCAAGGGCTCATTTCACACCTCTGTGTCATGTTTTGATCATTCTCACAATATCTCAATTTTTTTTATTATTATTTTATCTGTTATGGTGATCTTGGATGTTACCATTGTAATTGTTTTGGGGCACCATGAACCGTGCCCATATAAACTGGTGAACCTAATCAAGAAGCATTGTGTGTTTTCCAAGTGCTCCACCCATCGGCCGTTTCCCTGCCTCTCCCTCTCCTCAGACCTCCCTATTCCCCAAGACACAACAATATTGCAGTTAGGCCAACTGACGGCCCCACAATGGCCTCTAAGTGTTCAAATGAAAACTTGTTAAATCAAAAGCTGGAAATGATCAAGCTTAGTGAGGAAGGCATGCTGAAAACCAAGGCAGGGGTGGTGGGGGCAAAAGTTAGGCTCCTGCACCAGTGAGCCAAGTTGTGAATGCAAGGAAAAGTTCTCGAGGGAAATTAAGTGCTCCTCCAGTGAACACATGAGTGATAAGAAGTCAAACGGTCTCATGGCTGGTATGGAGAAAGTTTCAGTGGTCCGCATAGAGGATCAAACCAGCCATAACTCTCCCTTAAGCCAAAGCCTAACTCAGAGCAAGGCCCTAACTCTCTTCAATTCCGTGAAGGCTGAGAGGGGTGGGGAAGCTGCAGAAGCAGTTTGAAGCTAGCAGGGGCAGGTTCATGACATTTAAGGACAATAGCTGTCTCTGTAACATAAAAGTACAAGGTGAAGCAGCAAGTGCTGATGTAGAAGCTGCAGCAAGTTATCCAGAAGAGCTAGCTAAGCTAGTTGATGAAGGTGAAACAGCCTCCTCCTGGAAAAAGATGCCATCTAGGACTTCCACAACTAGAGAGGAGAAGTCAATGCCTGGCCTCAAAGCTTCAAAGGGCAGGCTGACTCCTTCATTAGGGGCAGGTGCAGCTGGTGACTTTAAGTTTAAGCCAATGTTCATCTACCATTCTAAAAATCCTAGGGCCCTTAAGAATTATGCTAAATCCACTCTGCCTGTGCTCTATAAATGGAACATCAAAGCCTGGATGGCAGCACATCTGTCTACAACATGGTTTACTGAATATTTTAAGCCCACTGTTGAGACCTACTGCTCAAAAAAATAAAAGATTTCTTTCAAAATATGACTCCTCATTGACAACCTATCTGGTCACCCAAGAGCTCTGAGGAAGATGTACGAGAAATGCTGTTTTCATCCTCTTAACACAACATCCATTCTGCAGCCCATGGACCAAGGAGTCACTTCAACTCTCAAGCCTTATTATTTAAGAAATATATTTTGTAAGACTATAGCTGCTATAGATAGTGATTCCTCTGATGGATCTGGGCAAAGTAAATTGAAAGCCTTCTGGAAAGGATTTGCCATTCCAGACACTATTAAGAACTTTAGTGATTCATGGGAGGAGATAAAATGTCAACATTAACAGGAATTTGGAAGAAGCCGATTCCAAACCTCATGGAAGACTCTGAGGGATTCAAGATTTCAGTGAAGGCAGTAACTGCAGATGTGGTGGAAATAGCAAAAGATCTGGAATTAGAAGTGGAGCTGGAAGATGTGACTGGACTGCTGCAAGCTTATGATCAAACTTGAATGGATAAGGAGTTTCTTCTCATGGATGAGCAAAAAAGTGGTTTCTTGAGGTGGAATCTACTCTTGGTGAAGATGCTGTGACCACTGTTGAAATGATGAGAGGATTTACAATATTACATAAAGTTAGTTGACAAAGCAGTGGCAGGCTTGGTGAGAACTGACTCCAATTTTGAAATAAGCTCTACTGTGGGTAAAATCCTATGAAACAGCATCACATGCTACAGAACAATCTTTCATGAAAGGAATCAATGCAGTCAACTTCACTGTTGCCTTATGTGGCAGTTTGAGATTATTTTATGAATCCCAAAAAGAGAAACATCTATTTGGAAACGAATCTATTCCTCTGAGTGTGATACCCTTTGATTCCATTAAATTCAGCTGAGGGCCCTTTGATTAGATTACCTGTTAAGATTAGAACTTTTTTTTTTTTGAATCACTGATAGTTTATTTTTTTTAATTCATTTTTTAAAAAATATTACATTAAAAAAATATGAAGTCCCATTCAACCCCACCGCCCCCACCCCCCACTCCCCCCACAGCAACATTCTCTCCCATCATCATGACACATCCATTGCATTTGGTAAGTACATCTCTGGGCATCGCTGCACCTCATGGTCAATGGTCCACATCATAGCCCATATTTTGATTTTACTATGTCAGTGGGTGTGACTCAGGTTGAATCTCTGCCCCCTTACTGGGTATGATACAAACAGACAGACACACAGACGGACAAATAGACAGGATGAGAGAGGTCTGCCATTTTTTGATCCTGCCATGTGTCAGAAAGGAGAAGGCTCAAATAGATGAGGCCCCAGGGAGAGAGGAGCCATTTTGTCTGATAGCTCACAGCTGAGATTGGGAAGGGAGCCAAACAGCAGGACTGATAAAGGAGACCCCAAAAGAAACAAGCCCTGTGCCAGGAGAGAGGGGCTACAGGATCACTTAAGCATGAAGAGTCTGGGCCCAAGGAGCCTTCCTGAAGAGGAAGAGGAAGCCCAGAGGGGAAGGCAGAGACCAGCCTGAGGTCGCCCGCCATCTTGCTTCAACACGTGCTAACTGACTTTGGTGAGCGAGCAACCTTGAGCTGGACTTTGTACAGCCTTATAACTGTAAGCTTTTGCCCCAAATAAATATCTTGTATAAAAGCCAAAAGATTTCCAGTAGTTTCTATTGGCAGCCCTTTGGCAGACTAATACGTATTATTTTAAGACATTTCCACAGCAACCCCAACCTTCAGCAAGCACCACCCTGATCTGTCAGCAGCCGTAAACATGGAGGTAAGGCCCTCCGTCAACAAAAAGATTATCACCCGCTGAGAGCTGACCATGGTTGTCATTTTATAGCAATGAAGTATTTTTTAATTAAGGTATGTGCATTGTTGTTTTAGACATAATGCTACTGCACACTTCATAGTGTAAACATAACTTTCATATGCACTGGGAAACTGAAAATTTTGTGACTTGTTCTGTTGCTATATTTGCTTTATTGTGGTGGTCTGGGACCCAACTCTCAATATATCTGAGGTATGCCTATAGGCTTCTTACAAAATCATCTCTTCCCCAAAATTCTCCAAACCAGTGACCCTTTTATATTCTCTATATCTATGGGGTCCAAGAGGTATGGAACCAGACCTGGGGTATTTCCTTTGAAAAATGTGCATACGGCTTGGCTCCTACAATGTTGGTATCTGCTATTTGCCTTATCTTAGCATCTGTCCCAAAACATCTAAATTAACATCCTGTTATTTCATATATCACATGAAAAGGAAAAAAGCTAGCAGATGAAAGAACATGGTCGTTTGGGGCATAAAATACCTCGACCCACAACCCTGAAACTTCTGTAGAAACTTCAGGCATAGTGACCGAGTCAACAGAGGGCCTTGAGGACTTGCAGCCAAATCCCACGCATGCAACTACTGTTACTCTGTTAGAGTCTCAGCAGGTGAAAGGTGGAAACCAACAGCAGTTACCCAAAGAACCGACAGTGTGGAAACACTTACCATAGCCTAGATTAACATGAACTTTGTCCTACAAGGTGATAAGGTAAGAAAACGTGTGTGCATGTGTATTCTATTAAAATGCCCTATCCCAACTTTCCTTCAATGTACTGAAAGGATGTGAGCAAAGCAAAAACTATAAATTTTCAAATAAGTGTGATGATTTGGATCCTCCATGGGGCCTCCATTCTGGACTGCTAAACTAGCCACAGAGCTTTCAGAAATTCCACGTGCCAATCAAGCTGTTAATATGATTTGTTAAGCTCCAAAAGATGAGTTTCAAGGTCTGCACCTCTCTCCGCTAACCACACTCGCCGTCTCTGAAGCTTTATTGGCACGCTGTATTTCAAGAGGGTCAGTGCCAAATGCATTCCCTTCCCTTTCGTTTAGGACTCCAGGTCTTTCTTGTTAACTGCTCAGGAAGCTATCAAGAGTGCCCACGAGACCACACTAGGCCAATGGGAATTTACACTGTACAGCCCTGGCCTCAAGGGTTCACGTGTGGCACAGGATAGAGGGTGGCCATGGAGATGCAATCCCAGGACTTGACTTGGAATTATAGGAAAACAGAAGCTCACTTCCCCCAGGACAGCTGGCTGCAGAACTCAGTTCTCCCGTGGTCAGCAGGGGCCACCCCTGGAGAAACCCTCCAACGAGCAAAGGCAATAGAGAAGATAACAGAAGTGAGGGGTGGAACGGACAGAGAGAGACGATGTCATCATCTGAAATCCAACCTGAAGGAAGCTTGACCTTGGGACTTGCCTAGTCCATAAGCCAATACATTTCCTTTGTTGTGGAAGCTAGTTGGAGGTGGGGTTCTATTATCTGCCATCTCACCATCATCACCATCACAGCCTGTTAATGTATAGGGATAAATCTTCAATTCAGCAAGATTCCCCTCAAAGCACAGTGTCATTATTTGATAACAAAGTGATGACAGAGCACAAGGATTCAAGGACAGAAAGCACTTCAGAGAAGCCATTCCATGCCAGCTTAAAGTTCACATCAAGTAAGCAGCACTTTCGTTATAAAAAGGTTTAATGAGGCTCATTTGGCAGCCTGGCAAGGCCTGGGAGAGCCAGGTGGGTTGTAGCCAGCTTTTCATTCGCAGGTACTGGCAGGTCACTGGCAGGTCACGATGCCACTCCTTTCAATCTCCTGCCTTTTACTTGCTTAAAAGTTTAAATTAAATCTCATAAAGTTATTTTGGTTTTGGTACTGCCTATCAAAATGTCAATTATTTTACTATATAGATTTTCTCTAAAATAGGGAAATAGATATTTTTCTCATACTATGAGGGGACAGTGAGCACCATTTTTAAAATTCCTGATTGGGAAAAGACTACAAGGACATAGCTTCTTAAAATCACCCACACATCAAAGCTGTGGAATGGAAGAAATGAGCTGAGAGGTCACACATTCTAAATCAACCAGTAAATATACTCACCTCACTAGCCATTTCAGATGCTCGCTTTGCTCTCTGTATATCAAGAACTTCTGAATTAAGTTCCATTCCTTTCCCTTTTATTTCATTTTCCAAATCTTTTTTATATTCCTTCTACAAGACAAGAATATTACAGTTCAAAATTTACTACTCATGTAGTGTTTTACATGTTTTCTCGAACTTTTCTAGGAAGGAATGAACTCAACTGCCGAGCATTCACTCTTTAATTTCTCTGGAGACTTCAGTTTTTCTGCTAATCATAAACTGGGTTTTTTTCCTTTCATCCTTTCTCCCAAGGTTTTGGTACCATACTGGATTTAAAAATAAATATATGTCTTCCCTTTAAATGGTGACGAAGATCTTTGTTATACACGCTTATTAGTTTATCATTGAAAACTGTCTATAAAATATAAATCACCAAAAGAGCACAGCTGAAAAAGAATGGAAAATTACAAAACCAAAAGGATTGCTGTGGCCATAGGCAGGGGCCTATTTTATTCAAAGACTTGTATGTAAAACCAAGTAACGTCCTACAGATTGGTAATATATAGTTTGAACTTCACCTCTTTTCATACTGTGTTTTAAGTAGATCCCAAATGTTCTCCACTGACCCTTAGGTAGAACCGATTGTTTTGCTAATGGATGGCTTGTTTTCTTACCAGCTGCATTATGAAAACGATCTATGTCTTATTTCTAATCTACTAAATTGCAGTCAGACTAACTTTCCAGATGAAAGATGAAAGTTCCTTTAATGCCAAGAAATCAGGTCTCAGTTAATTCTAGGGTTCATTTCGTGCTATCTGCTCTTCAGCCAGCTTAACTGCATTAGCTGTTGCCCTGATTAACTACAGCCTCCTGGGCATTGTCCTGACCGGCATGTAATTTTGGAAAGGGCTCTGGAGTCCAAGGACATGTGAAGGTCAGAGCCCTTTCACTTACTCTGTCACATGACTTCTGGGCAGGACTTTAAGGAAGCCTTGATTTCACCCAGGCAAAATACAAATAAAAATGCTGCTCGACCAATGTCAAAGGGCAACTGAGGGAATCAAATGAAATGAAGTCTAAAACAATACTGTGACCACGAACTGGCAATGCAAAGTGAAAACCAAAGAGAAGAACACACAGTCAGTAGGGAAAAAAAAACAAAAAAGTCAATGGAAAGCTAAATGCTTACACTTAGGAAAGGAAGTTAAAACTTCCTTAGTCACTAAGAATCCCTTTTTAAAATTAGGCCTCCATAAAACTTAATTAAAAGTTTTTGAATCCTAGTCTTCTGGGCTTAAGTCTAAAATAAGACTTGCTCAAAAATCAGGAATAAAAGAAAGAGGCGATGGAATGTATACTGAAGTCATTTATGGACCTAAAACTAGATCTCACATTGTCACCTGTATGTAAATGATGAAAAGACTTCCCTTTTAAAAATTCACAAGTGAGTGCATGTTTTTAAAGAGAAGATGGGAAGAGTAGGAAGTCAGTGATGGTGATGTCTGTTTACTGCCTCCAGGCCAAGTCAAGCGGAACAAAGAATTCTCATCACCAAACTTATTACCAGTAGGAAAAAACTGTTCCAGTTGGACCTGAGCCCAAGGGTCCCCGAGGGGGGGTGGGGGTGTGTGTGTGGATGATCTCCTGCCTCCTGCCCATCCCAGTCCTCCTCAGTCTCAACACTCAAAAACGTTACAGGAACCGGAAGTGAGAAAAGACATTGTGGCAAGAGGATCCTTTCAGGCTAACAGACCCCACAGTGTCCCACGAGTTCTGAGAGTCGAATGGCAAAGGCCAGCTGGCATTTGCTTATTGAGGAAGTACACGGTGCTGGGCCTCCGGAGGTCCTTAGCTCTACTTTATTTCACAGGTCCACGACTTTTCTGTAAGGAGTTTCTCCAGTTCAAAAAGTCAGGATGAAATCAAGCGCCCTAACACACTCCTTAATTTAAAGATCCACGCAGAGTTGGAAGAGAGCCGGGCTACTTTTCAGCCATTAAAAGAAAACTTTTAAATGATGGACCTCGAGCAGGAAAATTTTAATTGGTAGATTCAAGAACCTTAATAGTCAACATATTTAATATAACTGTGGGCCAAAATGCGCTGTCAAGTGGGGGGGGGGTCCTGCTGAGAATGAATTACAATGTTAAACGTGTTCTTCTGTCCTATAAGCTAAGTATAACACTATTTTACTTATTTAGAAGCAAACTGTTTATAAACAAGGAATCACTGAGACCTTCACATGTCGGCACCTCATTTCTGACAAGAAATGTTGTGATAAAGCTTCAGAGACACTTCATAAGAAACTAGTCCTAATATGCATTTTTTAAATACCTAAACTTGAACGAATCCTACTTGCCCCACGCATATTCAAACTATTTTTTAAATAATTGTTGTAAGGCAATAATTGTTGTAAGGCTATAAAACTATTTATAAAGCTTCTGAGCACAATCAAAACACTAAATCAGACTATGCATTTTTCCAAAAATCTGAGTAATTTCTTCCCCAACTTCAAACGAAAACTCAACTACACTTTCCTGTTTCTAATGACAATGTAAAATTTTATTACTAAACCTCAAAGTGAGGGAAAGTGTAAAATGGTTCCCATCACAAACACTGCATTAGTAGTGAATTATTAAGAATAATTCTTTTCTGGGTCATTTCTTGAGTTTTCTTTTGCAATATTAAATAATAAACAGATGGACCTTACCTCATTCAAAAGACTGGTGATGTACTTTGCATGTAAAAATTCTGGAGTCTTGTCTAAATCCAGTGATGGCCTTCCTTTAATCTCCTTCTCAAAATCCTCTCTGTAAACTTTCTGCCAAATAAAACAACACAGTAACTTTACATTTAGGAACTATTAATGTCTACTGAAAAGATATTACAGCAAGAGTTCCCGGAACAAAACTGATGCTTCCTTCTATGATTCTACCACCCCAGAGGCCTCTCCACTACAGGAACGTAATTCTAAGTTTATTGTAAATTTTAGAATTCTAGCAAACACAGAATCCTCCAGCTCCCCCTCCGCCTGGCATCCCACTGGGTCTGGGATTTCTGAACGTCAGGGCTCTCTGGAGCAGAACCCGTCAATGCACCCGCCGACGCCAGCGCCGCATCATTCGGTCAGAAGGGCGTGGGTCTGTCCGCGGGGGACCCCGCGAGGCTGGCTGCCCGGCGCGCTGAGGTGGCCTGGGCCCCACGTCCCCGCCGCCCCTTCTCCGTCAGTCTCGCGTGAATTCAGGAAAGACCACGTCTGAGCACACTGGGGGTCGGGGGCTAGAGGCTGTCCTTCAACGGTTCTGGCTGTGACAACGTGTGTGGCCTGCCATCCGTGGGGCGGGGTGTGACCCGGGGCACGGTGAGGAGAGCCTGACGTGGGCCCGACACGTGGCCTTCAGGCCCGGTTCATACCAGGAATGAAGGGAGGACTCGGGGGCTACAGGGCCGACCCCACCACTCCCACCCCCTGGAGCCCACAGCTCGGAACCACCGGAGTGAGAATCACCAGCGGCGCAAGCTCTACGACCGCAAGGCGGAAAACACTGAGCCATGTGGAGTGTTTCCCCAGCAGGGCCCAAAGTTCACCTGCCAAATAGTTCATCAAATTGCATTACAAATGTAAAAACAAATTCCACGTGCGATTGCTGTGAACACAAAATCAGAAGCTGTTTTTAGGTACTCTGTGTGCTTATTTCAGAGATGGGACCCTGTGTAAACGAGGCCTCTCCACGCCTGAGCCCAGGAGAGCACGGGGCCCCTCAGCACGTGGACACACGGAGGCGCACCCAACGTGCACACGGCCGAGGAAGGGCCAGCGGGTGCTGGGAGAGCCTGAATCCAGCAGAACTAGCAAGGAAATGTACCCGAACACTCTGAATTAGAAGAACTATAAAAGCACCAAGGACATAGATCTATGGGAAACTAAGCTAGATAACACGGTGATGAGGCAGAACCAAGGTTCGCCCAGGCCAAATGTGTCTCAATAATGTTTCCCTTCAGATTTTTCATTGTAAAAAGCCTTATCCTGTGGGGGGAAAAAAAGATTATCTTCCCAAAGCAAGTCATTAAGGAAGGTTGCTTATGGACTAGAACTGACCAGTATGTAAATAGAAAAAAAATTAAAATCTTAGGTCTGTTCTTGATTAGAAGAGCTATATTTGTGAAACAGAAGACAAAACTTTTCGAAGCAAGACCAAAAGATTTCTTCTAAAACACACACTGATTAAACTTACCTCTGGCATTAGAAGAAAGCGAGATAAGCATAATTACAGGCAGTTACCAAAAACAGTAGCGGCTCTGTAGGAGCTCCCAAACCCTGCACTGCCCACCTCCTTGGGGAGCTCAGAGTCCAGCCACCTCGACGAGGAAGAGCTCGTCCAAGACGGCGATGCTCTCGTGGACTTCACTGTGCTCTACTTAGACATCTTCCACACCGAACTTCCTCTGGCTAAAATATCTAGATATATTCTTTTTCTGGCATTTAGATTATAAACTGGGTCCAAAGATTCTTTCTGTTGGGATAGACCTCTCTCCGCAAGTCCTGCTGTGAAGAAACTTAATTTCTGAGCCTAAGAAACCAACAGCCAATGGCAAGAATTAAAATTAAAACACTCCTCATCCTTTGCAAAGCAAAAGTCAGAATCGCAAGCCTTGAAAGCCAATGTCAACAGCAGGCACCCAGAGCCCCCAATTTAAATGAATTCCCAGCATCCGACAAACATCCAGCCACAGCACGAGCAGTTCAGCTGTCTACACGTACTGGACAAACAGCCAACCAAAAGCACTGGTTTGTTCTTTGACCCTCTTTCCCAATGCGCTGTGTAGACGCAGGGGTGAAAGTGGGGGCAGGTCCCACTGGACTCGAGACACACGGGGAACAGCCCCTCAGACCCGGCGGAAGCCAGAGCGCGTTCTCGGCGCCTTCCAGGTGAGCGAAACTCGGGTCGGAGAATCTTTCTTCTTTTGAGACTGACAATGGGGAAAAAAATCAACTGAAGGGTCCATGAAAATAAAGGCCCCTTGGTCTACTCTGCCTGCCTTCGACTCTAAGAAACAGGCAGGTGTGATTTCTATGGCGTGTAGTTCGGGGAATCTTGCGGTGCTTGGAGCACCCGCCTCAGCTGCTCCTGGGGTGGCTCCCACCAAGCCCACTGAGCACCCCCGGGAAGGAGCCCGAGGAGGCGTGCTCCAGACACGCTTCCGAGGGACGCACCCACAGAGTTTGGTGCTGGTGCCACGGGGACCAAGGCGCTCAGAAGAGACAGAAGGGGAGGGAGGGGACGACCGCCTCTGGGAATCAGGCGAGGAGGGCAGAGCAGGAGGAGCTGCAGCCTGAGCTGAGAGGACACAGGGAAGAACAGACCCCATGAGACCCAGAGCAGGAGGCACGCGGCTGCCGAGCCGGACCCAGCACCTTCCCTCGCCAGCCACGCAGCTCGACTCTGCCTTATCCCCTGTGCCCACCGCGGGGGCCATCAGATCCCACTTCCCAGCAGACTGGAATCCTGGGTGAAGGGGAAAGCACGGGTCAGGCAGAAGGGATTGGGGGGAAGGGGGTTGCAACCCACAGACCGCTCCGCAGGAGAGGAGGGGAAGGTGGGTGAAAAGGGAGAGCGTGCTGAGAGACAAGGGCTTAACATCCAGATCGTGAAGCACAAGCGAGTCTAACTCAGAACGCTGAATCCGAGCACACATGGCAGAGAAGCTCCAGGCATTGCTAGGGAGAACTCAATAAAGTAGGATACCAAGAACCAAAGGATTGGAAGGATGAAAGGGCGCCTGGAGGGGTATACTGTTACTGAAGGTCAGGGAGAGGGGGGTCAGGTCAACAGAGAAGAAGGTGGACGAGGGCTTGGGGAAGACAGAGCAAGCCCAAAGGCTGGTGTCCCCTCCTCATGTGTTTTTGGAAGGCAAAGTGATTTCTCATCTGTGTCTTCAGTGGAAATTTACTTAACATCTTTATTCAGTCTTTCAGAGAACTCACAGTAAATGCTCGTGGGCTGATGTCAGTGACAACCATCACATTGTCCCTAGAAAGCAGGGGACGTTTGTCGGAGAGCAGGCTCCAGGCCAGACCAGATCCCCATGACAACTGAACACCACGAAGAGGATGTAAAAGATATGTACAATGCTTTATATAGTGTTCTCCAAATGCAAGAAAGGCAGTTTTTGGTTTTTATGTCAGTTTTACATCCACACAAGCCGAAGGCATCAACTGTATAATCCTAGAGGATGGGAGCAGAAAGGGGCCTTACGAGCTCATCTTGCCTGGCATCATATTTGCCAAATGAGAAAAACTCAGGGACAGAAACACCCAGTGACCCACACAAGACGGCAGAAGCCATGCTGGATCTAAAGTCCAGGTCCTCTGCACTTTCTTCTATGTCACTGAACCTTCTAAATCACTTTATTGATCCCTTTTAAACAAGTGACCCACCTCACTTTGCATCTTTTGGGCCTCCTTGGAAGCTTGATAGGATGGTGTCTCAACAAATTCAAGCATTGACTTTCCCTTATTTTTCTCATATTCTTCTTTGTATTTAACCTTTATCAAAAAAAATTACAAAAATATATGAAACTCAAAAGTCCTTATATAAACAAAGCAAAATAAATATATATCCAAAATTAGGCATCCTATTGCTCAAAACCAAATTATTCTGACCATTTAGGTTGGTCACTGGGTTCCCAGTAGTTAATGACATACAAGGGAAAAACAGACAGGTAATATGTAAAATTTTCTGAGGTGCTAAAAATAATTTAGAACTACTAAAACAACGTACTTCTCAGCCTTGTATAAAAGGAGAGGGGAGGGGAGGGGGGAGGGAGAAAGAAATCACTGTGATAGTTTTGAATGTCTGTTAGTAAATCATGAGCAAAACAGAAAACATAAGGGTGATTCTCTATCAGATAAGGGAGAACAATGTTTTCTGGGACTGCTAAATTTTCCATATATTCTGAATAAACACAGAGCTCCTATGTGATTTCTTTCAGTTCCACTATGCATTGTCTAATAATATATCATGAAGTATTGATTTTAAGTACAACTAATCCTCATATCAGCTTATAAAATGATTTTTATTTCCTATCTACGAATAACAAAAAATGAAAGTATGTGTAAGCTGTCAGAGTGGTTGGCTTTTTTGGCAATATGCCTTTTTAAATTAAATTCACAGAAAAGTTTTGATCATGATTCACTTCATTCAGAAAATGCCTTTTCATTAAAATTCCTAAATTTGAAAATAACTATTTTCCAAATTACTTAATCCATTGTATGTTAACAATAATTTTTATGGTAGTTCAATCCAAAACAAATTTTTCAATTCTTAGAACCTTGTGGTGATGGAACTATAACAAATTTTAAAATTCCTATTTATAGACATTTTTTTGTTGCAGAGTATGGTTGAGTGATGAATGAAAAGATTTGAAGTATAATAATGTAACCAATTATATTAAGATAAAAATCTGTGAGAAAAGTATAATGAAAATATGAGTTCAAAAAGAAAAAAATATAGATGTAAATTCCAAATGTTAAAGGATAGCTGATTTGTACATCTTAAAATAAATCAATGTGGGTATCAAATCATTGTGGAACTTAGATTCCACAAGATACATTTAAAAGAATGATATAGGAAAGTGGATTTGGCTCAACTGATAGAGCATCTGCCTAGCATATGGGAGGTCCAGGGTTCAAACCCAGGGCCTCCTGACCCATGTGGTGAGCTGGCCCATGTGCAGCGCTGATGTGTGCAAGGAGTACTGTGCAATGCAGGGGTGTCCCCCGCATAGGGGAGCCCCATGTGCAAGGAGTGTGCCCTGTAAGAAGAGCTGCCCTCCACACAAAAAGTGCAGCCTGCCCAGGAGTGGCACCGCACACACAGAGAGCTGACGCAGCAAGATGATGCAACAAAAGAGACACAGATTCCCAGTGCCAATGACAAGAATGCAAGCGGACACAGAAGAACACACAGTGAATGGACACAGAGAGCAGACAACTGGGGGGCAGGGGTGGGGAAGGGGAGAGAAATAAATAAAAAGTAAAATATAATCTTTAAAAAAAAGAGTGATATGAAATGTTGCCTTAGCAAAAGCTAAGAAATGTCATCCTTTGCAACTATTTAAACTCAGGATTTTAAAAATTAGGAATCAACTCTAAAGTGTTGGAGGAGAATATAATTTTTTAACATCCTTTCAGTAGGTACATAGAACTTTAGAGTTGGAAAGGACAATAATCTAGAACCACTGATATGATTATTTTCCCTTTTAAATAACATGTAAAATTAAATGAGAATTTGTAATAAATCCTCACACCTGAAAAATCAATTTTGCAGCTCAAAATGACAAAAGAGTACAATAAAGAATTTCCACTTGTCTGAGATTTGAAATTATTTTATTAATTCTTATACTGGAAGCTGCTGACCCTGCCAGGTAACTGCTAGCTTATGAAAGTCCAATAAATACAGAAAAAAGTGTTGGAGGCCTGCTGAGGCCAGGCTACCTTCCCAGACCCGACCCTGTCCAGCACCCACCTGCTCTGGGTTCCAGAGTGTGACGCACTGGGGGGGGTGGAGGTGCCTTACCTGGTGCACTTGAGGGGGGGGTGCCTTACCTGGTGCACTGGGGGCTGGGGGTGCCTTACCTGACTCAGGAGCACAGCGTTGCCTCTGTGGTGCAGGTGTTCTGTGGCATCCATGTCAAAATGATACATTCCTTTGCTTTCCTCGAAATCCTTTTTATATTCTCGCTAAAATAGAGAACACAAAAATAAACCTAGAATAAAATAAACTAACTGATGGAGCAATACTTAGGCACGCAGGCTGAAAAATACAAGCAACAGGGGCCACCACGCTGTTACTAGGAAGCTAAGCTGGCCGCGGGTGCAACTGCGAGATTAAAGGGGCGGGGCGGCCACCAAGGGCCCGGCCACGTGCACCGGCGGTGCTCGAGGCGGCGGGCGCCGATTAGAGCAGCGGCCTCCAGGAGCTCCAGCAGCGGGGCAGCCGAGGGAGAAGGGGCGAAAGCGCCCTGCAGACGGGCAAGGGGGCGAAACAGAGGCAACTTGCCACGCCCAGCCCAGAGCAGGAGGAGCAGGACACAGGAGGGCGGAGAGAGGCAGGAGAGACGGGGCAGGGCAGGGAAGGGCTTACACAGAGGCTCCGCCAAGAGGAGGCCGGGGTCACGCAGAAGAGAGAAGGGTCAAGGCAATTCCGCTAATCCTCCTGGGAGGGGAGGAGGGCCTGAGAGAGACGCTGAGGCACCCGACCGGCTGTTGAATTTTTATGGTGGAGAAGTGGGATTAAGGCTGCCATCCAGACAGACAGACAGAAAGGAGCGAGGAGCAGGCCAGCAGGAGCCATAAGATGAACGTGGCTCTGCTTGCTCCACCCCTGAGGGTCAGACACTTGGAGGTAAAGGGCAACTCTCAATGCAAAGCTCCAGAGCCGGAGGAAGCTAACGTGGTGGCGCAGAGGCACGGAGGGCTTTGGTCCAGCACGAGGGAGCAGGTGCAGCTGCCTGCGGTGGAGGTGGCTCTCTCCACCAGGGCCTCCGCGTGCTCCCGGGCTCAGGCTGGACTGGGCAAGGCCGGCCATCCCGGAGCCACGCACGTGCACGAAGCCACCGTCCCCACGGTGCTGCCAGCTGTGAGGGAGCTGGGACAGGTGCCCCCCAAAACCCTACCTGAATAAGGCCACAGGGGCCCCTCCACGGGGCACCTTGACTAAAGAGATCAAGTCCCAACCTCGGGCACCTCCACTGATTAAAAAGCATCATCATCATCTTGAAAGACAACCACAGACCGAGAGACTGTATAACATGATTAAAAGTTATTTACTTCACATTTGCAAAAGAATCACAAATGGAATGTGAACTAGAACATATTCTGTCGCCAAGTTAAAACTGAGAATAAGCTAGCCCAGAATATTATGTCTGGAGTAACGGATATGTACTGAGAAATGGGACACAAATATTGTCCCTGGCTCAATTATCTATTTTAGCTGTAAAGAATTTCAGAAACTCCTATTGAACAAAAAGACCTATCTGAAGTAAGACCTACAAAAGAAGAGTCCAGACCTACTTTTCCTGATCTGACAGTGTCTGCTTCCCCCTAGTGGAGGGATGTGGAGTAACGTATATTAATTAAAATTTGTAAAGTTATAAAAGTTTTTCAGGCAAAAAATGTCTCCTCAAAGATTTAATTAATTGTGTCCATACAGACTCATAAGGGGGAATTTCACTCCACACATTACATGTTAAAAAGCGTTATAATTTGAACCAAACACCTTGAGAGGTCTTTGTTCAGCCAGATCTAATGAACTGACATTTAATTTTGGTAGACTGTTTATTGAGCATTCTCCCACACAATATTTTAATAAATTGAGTTGTTTTTATAGGTCAACAAAATTCCCATATTTTACATTAAGAATTTTTAAAAGGTGATTCTAATATACAAGAGAGTTGAGCCAATGTATTATTACACACCATTTATAAGGAGATATTTCACAGTAATGCATTTTTATGTCTTCAACTTTCTATCCCATCACTTTTATATGGGAAAATAATGTGTCATCTAAGAAAAGCAGTGCCTGAAAGATTGAAACTTTATAAGTGAAGTATAAAATATGTGTAATTTATGACTTTGTTTTCTCTCTGTTGAAGGTATGATTGAGAAAATTTGTATTAAACTGATTTTTTCCCATTATTTCAAAAAATAAAATTAAAAAACAGGTCATCATTCTTGAAAAGAAATATCACCTACGAATGTCAGGCATACTTCCAGCTATCAAGCTTTTACATTACCTGCAGGTTTCGCTGGCATATTTATTCATGAAATCCTCTATCACTAGGAAATTTAACCCAAGTATGGGTGGGAAACAGTTACGGGCCAATGTCAAGTCAATGATCAAAACCGGACACCAAAGACCAAGCATGAAGAAAGCCGAGGGCTCAGAGAACAGGATTCTGCTGACCGTTAGACGCACACCTGAGCCAAGGAGGACCACGCGCTGCGGGAGCAGGATGCTGAGGAATGAGGCGGCGTGGGGAGGGCGGGGCGGAGCCGCCATGGCAGGACGGCGCGTCCCGAGTTTCCAGGGCAGAGAGCATTTCCGGGCTGGCGCGGACATGCCGACCTCCCGCCCCGCTCCCCGGCCTGGAAGGAACGACGAGCTGCCCGTCAGCCGAGGACCGGGCACCGGGCACCAGTGAAGGGGCAGGCTCCATGGCCAGAAACCACCGCCCTTCAGGGCACGTGTCAAGAAGGACGGCGCGGAGGGGCTGGAGAAGGAGGGCTGCGAAGACGGGCCGACGTCTCACATGCAAAGCCACACGTCGTGCCTGAGAAGTGTGGGAGCGGGCCTTGGTGACAGGGTTTGATCTGCCTCCTGTCTTTGAAGGCAGGCACCTCCTTGCTCAGCAGGTGTTTCCCCACCGGACCTGTGTCTGGCCCAAAGCGGATGTCCCATGAACGACTGTGGGGGAGGAAGGAAGGGAGAGAGAACGAGTAATTATGAAAGTAGACATGGAAACCCTTCGAGGTCAGGTGAGAGCTCTTCACCAGCGTGAAGCACCCCGAGAGAACACAAGAGAGCCACAGGTGGGCCACAGGTGGGCCACAGGTGAGCCACAGGTGAGCAGGGCATCAGTCAAGAGAGCCCGTGACGGCAGGGTCCAGGTGGGTTGGGATGAGCAGCCACTTGGGTGATGACCCCAGTGTGGGGCACCCTGAGACGAACTCAAGGGAGCCAGAGGTGGGCCAGAGGTGGGCCAGAGGTGGGCCACAGGTGAGCAGGGCATCAGTCAGGAGAGCCCGTGACGGCAGGGTCCAGGTGGGTTGGACGGGCGGGCCACTTGGGCAATGACCCCAGATATGTGAGTCGGGATGTGAAGACCTCGTTCCCCCCACCCCAGGGAGTGTGGAGACCCTCTCCCGACTAAGGTGTCGTGTAGCCAGAAGTCAGTGCCTCTAGGGTGCGTCTTCGGGGAGGACGCCCCGAGGCTGAGGACACCGTCCCGAGGGCCCGCTCAGCGGCAGACGGGCCCCACTCAAGGCTGACCCCAGGGGGACAGCCGGCCACAGGCGGAGGACGGGGAGGGAGGGGGGCACCAGCGCGGGGGCGCAGCCGGCAAGCAGCGAAGTGGGCTGCCGGAACCCGGGGTGTGGCGGGCTGGGGGTTCACACAGCAGAGGGGCCAGCAAGGGAGAAGAGGAGCCCGCATGGCCTGGTACCCACTTACGCCCGGTGCCCCCCTCACGCCCGGTGCCCCCTCACGCCCGGTGCCCCCCTCACGCCCGGTGCCCACTCACGCCGGGTGCCCTCTCACGCCCGGTGCCCCCCTCACGCCCGGTGCCCCCTCACGCCCGGTGCCCCCCTCACGCCCGGTGCCCCCTCACGCCCGGTGCCCGCTCACGCCCGGTGCCCCCTCACGCCCGGTGCCCCCCTCACGCCCGGTGCCCCCTCACGCCCGGTGCCCCCCTCACGCCCGGTGCCCCCTCACGCCCGGTGCCCCCCTCATGCCCGGTGCCCCCTCACGCCCGGTGCCCGCTCACGCCCGGTGCCCCCCTCACGCCCGGTGCCCCCCTCACGCCCGGTGCCCGCTCACGCCCGGTGCCCCCCTCACATCTGGTGCCCCCCTCACGCCCGGTGCCCCCTCACGCCCGGTGCCCCCCTCACGCCCGGTGCCTGCTTACACCCGGTGCCTGCTTACACCCAGTGCCCACTTACGCCGCTCAGCATTCTGCTAGCTCTCAACGCGTGGTCTAAAAACAGCAGATTTGGGAGCTCGGAGACCGGATCGTGCAGGTCTCGAATGTCTTTCTTGTACTTCACCTGTGAAAAGAACACGGAACAAAACGCTCCCTGGGAGAAGGAAGGACAGCGCCCTCCTTTTTTGCTGTTACTTTAAACGCCCTGCAGCAGCACTGAGCGGAGCAGGGACGGTGGATCGCAGGCCGCCACTAGATGGCGCTCGTTTACTACCGAACGAGGGGGACCTCCAGCCCCGTTTCCAGGGAGTTTATGCTCAGAGGAGGGACGCTACCCAGCCAGACACTGCAGCAGGAACGCTGCACCCCAGGAAGGAGAACAGCACGCTTACTTCCTAGAATATTCTCCAGCACCTGCGAGTTCTGTGTGATCGGAGGTCTCGCAGGGCTTTTACTGCTTTTCATCCTATTGCCAAAGAGAACTTTTTTTTTACCACCTTCCCTGGAAATGCAATGAACTATTAATAATAAGATATTAATAACTATGTGCCAGACACTTTTCTAAATAGTTCATTTGTATTACGTATTCTAGCCCCAAGATAACCTAGGCGGGAGGTACATTATGTATCCGCCTTTTACAGATGAGGAAACTGAGGCACAGATGTATAATAGCAGTGGAGAAGCAGGATGAAGTCCAGGCGATCTGGTTTAAACCGCAAGCTTTCAGCCTGGTGCTCTAGGTTCCTGTATGTACATTTCATTTCTATTGCCTCCACATTTTCACCCAATAAAAAGCCATCATTATGATATTCCTACTAATCCTAGAAGACAGAAGCACCCATTTCAATTGCTGAAAATCAATGAAAGTTAGCGACTGGACACAAATGGCACCCATTTCTAAACACCAAGGAAAGCAAGCCCTACCAGCTCCCAAGCTTGTGGCAGGAGTTGAAGGGTTGAAATAATTTAACACAAGAGCTCAGTACTAAAAAAAAAACACATGCTACTGCATTTCTCCAAGTTTGTTTCCACCTTGCCAGATTCTAATAAGGATTTAAGGTGTTTTTCTTTTTTTCTCCTAAAACACTTATTTAAATATATATATATATATATTTTTTAAAACAGGCCTTATGAAGAACGTTTCACAGCTCTGATTTAGGGGATTAAAAAAAGAAATCGTAAGGCGTTACAAATATAATTTCTGAACATTTCTTTATAACACACGACCATGTACTTCAGTACATTACAATAAATTCAACCTCACGGGCCACGTCACATGAGGTAACTGCTGTCTTAGCCACTAGTTTATGATAATACAACACCCTTTCTGCAAAATCTATAATCCATTTTGACTCTTGTTCACATAAAGTAACTTTATTAGCAATGCTATTTCTACTTATTAACTAATCACCAATAACTGTTAACACTGAATCACAGTAATACATTCCCTTCCTACCCCTCCCACACACACCAATCGAAGCTTCTGGAAATTATATTTCAGTGTTTGCAACTATAAATTACCTGGTAATTATAATATCTTGCTTAACTGTCACTAATTATAATGCAACCCATTCTGAGAAAGAATCAAATGATACTGAAAATAATTTCAGTGAATTACAAGCCAGGAGGCACCAAGGAACTTACATCACTTGCCAGAGCGCTGGCAAGCCGACTTTGCTGAAAAGAGGCGCTTCCCACGGGGTTGTAATGATGCTTCTTGTCCTTCATTTCATTATCAAACTTTTCTCTGTATTTAATCTGTCATCAAAACAAACACACGATAAATAAAAGAGCACAATTACCTTTAAAGTTTAAAAGCACTGCATTTGAATTTTAATTACATCAAATAAATACTACCCAAAACACAAAATAGCAATGGTGTTTAGATCACTGGTATTTTCCCATATAAAGCCTAATCAGGCACAAGAGTTTAAAAAATAAACAATTCTACTTGATCCCTGACCGTAAATGCAATCAGGCATGACCTCAAATCCTTTTAACAATAATTATATGCTAAAGTATTGGGATTTATAAATGTCGCTTTTCATTTCTGTTTCCCTATCATCTATGATCAATAAGAAATCGAGACCACAAATCTCTACCACGTTTAGAAAATGGATCCCAGGCCCCCAAGTCTGAATATAAACTTTCCTAAGGGAATTACAACAAATAAAGGGGATGGTAGTTTATACCATGGGTTTTCTCATCATTTCCCATAACTCATGTTTGTTCAAAACTTCATTTTTAGGGATTAAATCTGAAATTTCCTGGCTCGGTGTAATGTCATTTTTTATTCCCGTGGTCTAATTCCACACTGCGTTCACCAGCAGAATTGTTCCCAGTATCCACTAGAAATTATTTTTCTTTTTTTCCGGGTAGTCTCAGAGCAATCAGAGCAAGGATTATCAACCTGCCCTGTAGAACTGTGCGCTTCCCAGAGCACAGAACGCGCCCTGCGCTAACCCCTTGGGATGTAAATACAGGTCCTTTCCACGTGACACCCCAGCCGCCGCAGCCCCCGCCTGTGATTCGCGCGGTCAGGAAGGCGCCCAGACGCCCACGCCGAGGAGGCTGCCCGTCCTCTCACCTGTGCGACGCCACGACCCCCCTCACAGGACCGCGTCTCCCCCCGCACTCCTGGCCCCGCAGCCCCCTCACCCACGAAGCAGCCCGGGGGGCTCACCGCAGCCGCTCTAGCCGTGCGCGTCCCGCAGCCCGGGCCCGGCACCTGCGGGAGGGCGTCAGGCAAACCTCGGTGGAGATTCCCGACATCGTTCACGATGGCTCACGGCAGGTATTTTCTCTGGTGGGGCCATTTGATAACACTGACGTGAAACTGCCTTATGAATTCAAAGACAATCTCAGGCACTCTAATTAATTGGAGAGGCCTCTCTAAAACCAGGAAAACAATTTTTTTTTTATTTTAGGCCGCGACGTCAGGAACACAATCACAAGTGGCGCGTGCCCCGAAAGCCTCGTGCCAGAACCAGGCTCCCCAACACGCAACCCCACGGCCTTCCCCGCACGCCTCTCTGCTCTGGCGTTTGGCCAGCTCTTTTTAATTTTCCAAAATTTGCCCACCAAGCAACATTTCCTGGTAACCTCTAATCTACCGCCAAAACGACATTTCTCGGTATGTCACGCAGGTGGACGCGCAGGTTTGTCCTGTCTGCTTATCTCAGCAAGATGTCCTCGGGCTCACCCATCGCCAGGTGTGTCAGGACTCTGTTGCTCTTCACGGCTGAGTGACAGCTGACTGTCCCGACAGGCCGTCCTCTGTTCACCCGCTTGTCACGGTGGACACTTGGGCTCCCCTGCCTTTTGGCAATTGTGAACATTTCTGTACAAATACCCATCCGAGTCCCTCTTTCCGCTCTTTGGGGCACATGCCCCACAGGGGGCTGCCGGGTCAGGGGTCCTTCTGCCGAGCTTCTGAGGAAACCGGTTTCCCCGGCGGCTGCCCCACAAACATTCCCTGCGTCTCACTCCAGTGCAGTGCTTTTCTTGTTTCTCCCCCGGCCTGAAGGGATTCGTCCAACGCCCCAGGAGCCTCTCCTCGTGGGTGGCTTGTGGCGTCTCCTCTCACTGAGGAGAGCTCCGGCTGCCGTGGCCAGAGCAGGGGACGCGCCGCCCAAGCGAGCTCCCCTCAGCGGCTGACCTGAGGCGCCACCACGTGTCGGCTCTGTACCGCCTAAAGCGTAAGAGCTTGGCCCAGCACAGCCCCTGGGAGCAGAGGCCAGTAGGAGGGTGGTGTCCCCTGAAGGCGACACTTCTCCTGGGAAGGCTGGCAGTCACTCTTTCCAAGCGAGCGTCTACTTCTGAATGACAGCAACCCACCGGGGCAGGACTCGCTCGTCCACCGGTTCCATCAACATGGAGCACGGGCTGAGTTCCGCTTGGAGGTGGGTACCGGCGTCGGGACTGCTGACAGGAACGGGACGTTGAGTTGGGGTCTCCTCAGGCGCCCCCAGCTCAACCGTCCCACTTGTCACACTTCGCCATAACTATCTGTGCCGTCGTCTTTTCCGCGGCTTCTCCGCTGGACTGCAGGCTCGGGCCAGGACCCTGTCTGCCCTTTTCCACTTGACAGCCCCAGGCACGAGGCCGGCCCGCAGGCTCCGGTGAGAGCGGGCGGGTGGAGAGCAGGGCCGAGCGATGCCTGTGGGCCCAGATAACATCCGGTGTGGCTTCAAAGGCTGTAATAACCTTCTCCTGGATTTTGATGTCAACTTCGTTTTTTGAAAATTTCTACCACTTACACGCATTGAACTATACATGTTAAAATTTGCATTTAAAAACACCGGCTAACAATTCCAGGTTATTCCTATAGCGTGTGAGATTATTTGAAGTATACCTATCATTTACACACTGATATTGAAGGTAATAATAAAGTGAAATTCATCATACTCTAACCTTTAATACTTTGAGCAATTTGATTCTAAAGACGCCTAAAGAACAAAAGCAGAGGCGTTTCACCACTAATTGACCAGAAAGCAAAATAATGGTATTATATAAACAGCAGGTTTGCCAGACACAGAAGCCCAACTGTCTCTGACTTGCTGCTTTCTGTACAATTTGCACATAAATGAACTACAAAAATAACTAAACGGTGTAGAGGCCATGCCACCCACCTCCGACTCCCTGACTATAAACACACGTCTACCTGCGGCTCTACTTCCAGCCCGCCGTTCAGGAGTCTGCGTGCCAACCTCCTTGAGCACACCTCACCTCTCCTGAGAAGGCAAGGCGTTTCCAGGACTAGAGCTAGTCACCCGACCACAGGAAGAAGGAATCTCCCTTCCAGTTTAAGAACTTTTGAGAAGGGAGAAACAGGTGGTTGGGGTTTACTGTGGTTTTAAGACCCAATGCTACCCTTATATTAACTCAATTATTTTAGAAACAAACAAACAAAAAAAGGTTATTTGATCCACAGGACTCACTTTTTTTATACTATGAATATCATACCTAAAGGTCCTACCTGTATTTTTTAATGTAGGATAGGCATATAGGATCAAACTTCTTGAAGTGTTCCAAAGAATTTTAAGGCCTAGCAGGACTTTGAGAGGCCCACATCTAGCAGTGTTAAGCTACTCTGCTTTAGCTTACACAAGCTCATCCTGAAGGCACTGAGGCAGAGCAGGGTCTCACAGGTCCTGAGCCCGACGTGCACACCCAGGAGTTCACATAGCCACGCCTCCGATTCACAAAGAGCCAGCACAGACAGTAAAAGCAGATGCTGAAGTAGCGCTGTCGATCATGCCATACAAATGAAGGTTAGGGAAGCAGCAGGAACTACGATGTGTACCTCACTTAGCAGGGAAAGTTAAATGTGAAAAGCAGTTCAATGCCACCTTTAGTCATCAATTTCCTCCAATTTTGGATGAGACTGAAATAAAAGCTGTCCAGGAAGACAGCATAAACAAATTGTTAAATTTTGAATTCACCATAAAATCACTAACTTTTAAAGCCCAAATTTTACACAAAAGAGTATCTGTCTTTATTTTCAGGACAAAATAAAGTCTTATTGACTTTGCACCAGATGTTAAACAATGATTCAGAGGAAATTTGTTTGAATAAATATATACTTACTGATGTCCTAATCTCAGCCGTTCTATAAAGGTGAACAAAATATAGATAAGCCCTGCCCCCATGAAGCCTGCAATGTGGTAAGTGAAGCAGATATTTAAAACACACACACTTGTATGTGACCACTATAAATTGTGCCAAGAACTATAAAGAAAAAGAGAAGAAAACAAAGGGAGGAGAGCCAGACAATATAAAACAGCAAGCCAGGGTTTTAAGCTGATACTTGCCGTGAGGAGGTTGGCAAAGAGAGTCACCAAGAAGGAAGAAGGGAAATTCTGCAAACCAATTAACCCCTTACAACTTAACCACAATATTTACTACTAAATTTTAACAGCAATTTAAAATGTAATTTTAAAGTTAAAAACCATTCTTATCAAACTCAGTTTTAGAAAACTATTATAAATACACTGGTTTTCCAAGGTATTGTAAAACTAACCCACAATCCCATTCCTCATTACTGCAGGCAGATTTAAGCTATAACTGAAGATGATAGATTGACTATGTTAACCAACTAACCACTTTCAGAAGTTTTCTTTAAGCTGATTTCAACAGCTACTGTCCTCACATGTGAACTATTTATAAAGATGCCAAGCTCTCTTTACCGTTGCACGTGAGACTTTCTTTTTCCCTGACTTTTTACAAATTACCTGACCATAATTTTACCTGACCAAATTCAAGAAAGGACCATTTCCAACGACGGCAGTGAGTGATTGTACAAGTCGACAAGGAAGCCTTGGCAGTGCTTCCAGAACCTTCTCGGGGCTCAGTTCTCAGGTGCTGAGAGAAACCTGCCCACCAGCTCTCTCGTTCCGCTCCCTTCAGCCAGTCCTGCCACACGGGCCTCGTCTAGCGGCTGCCTCCCTCCTTGACCCTTGGTCCCTGAGCCTGCCTGGCTTCCTGCTTTCTTACTTCCCTTCCCTTCTGTGTAGTTACTTGCCTTTACGTGTTCCTATCTTCGCAAACTGTCTTTACGTTAGGAGCAAGATAATGCATATTCTTCGGTCATCAACGAAATAAACTTCTTTCTGCCCTTACTTCTAGTTAATACACCTGAACCTACAAACAGGATCGCCAAATGCATTCCAGAAACCCTATTCATTCCTCTGCCCGCATTTCCCTGTTTCTGGTCAGTTTATACACTGTGGTACCTAGACGGACATCACAGGGAAAAATACAAGATGACAGGATAGATCTAAGGCAACTTGAAAATTACAATGTTTGAGCATCTGATCATTCAATTGCTAATTGAAGATTGAAAAAAAAATCTACCTAAAAACCCATGTAGGGGTCAAATGGTAGGATTTTTTAGTGACTAAACTTGAAATTAAAAGCTCAGATGTCAGTATTTTCCTCTAACAACTCAAATAGTATTGCAGCAAAGTGAATAAACAGCCTGTATGTGAGGGCAGCCTGACTATTACAGCTACATCCTGTGCATGAGTTCATCCAAAACCGCAGGGGAGAATACTATTCTGAATTTCTCTGGCACAATTTTTCTGATGAAAGAGTGTGGGGCATCGATAGGCCCTGCTGTTTCAAGTGTTTTACTCACAGTCATTTAACAACAGCCCTAAGAAGCAAGTCCTGCTGCCGGAGTCCCCCCTGACAGATGAGGAAACTGCAGTAGAGAAATTCAGCAATTTACCCCAGGTCAGCAGCCGGCAAGCAACAGAGCCAGGAGCTTCTCCCAGGCTGGCTGCTCCACGGTTTGGTTTCTTAACCACTCAATCCGACAAGCCCCTGCTCTAGACCCAGCTACTTCTGCTACGCAGCTGAGGGGGAATCTCTGGCCCCAGAAAGGGATGACATTGTCAGAGGTCAGGCAGCTAGGCTGGACATCCAAAGCAGGGCCAGAGCACCGCGGACCGTGTGCCAGCGCTGGCCGCCTCTTCCACCAGCTATCGACGAGATGTGCTTGGCTCTCTGCCCGCCAGCAGCCTCGTGCATCCCAAGGTGAGGCACAGCCACACCCCACGGCCTGGCTCCACGCCACACCTGCAGCCCGCTGTGCCGGGAGCCTCGGCTCTGAGCTCCAGGCACTGCGGGCACACGGCCTCGGGGAGCCCACACAGGCCGCCAGGTCAGCCACCCAGCAGCACGTTCCTCACCTGATCCTCCTTCCACCTGAGGAAGAGGCAAGCTTCAAGCGGCGCCCGACAGCTCTGCGGCCCCTGTTCTTGCTGCAGCCCCTGGCCTGAGTCTCTGCCCTCAGGCTCCTCTCTTCCTCCATCAGACTTGCTCCTACCTCTTTCCGGGATCTCACCGGAGTTTTCTCTGCCTTTAAATCTGGCCTTGCTCCAATAAGCCCCCTGCTGGAAACCCTTCCAGCCGCACTCAGGGATTCCCTTCTCTTCCACAATAACAGTGACATTCTGCTGCGGCTTCCTTTGTTGCTAGTGAATCTGTACCTCTTTCCGTATGTTTATTGGCTATTTACGGTTGCCCTTCTGTGAATTTCTGTTCCATCATGTCCCATTTTTCTATCTATGTTTAGCCTTTTTCTTTACAACTTTAAAGAACTTTTAGGTATTATAGATACTAAAACTTTCTCATATGCATACGTATTGCAAGTACATTTGAAGCCCACTTCTCTGCCTTTTAATTTCTTTTTAAAAGATACATGGATCACACAAATGTTACATTAAAAAATATAAGAGATTCCCATATAGCCCACTCCCCACACACCCCCAATTCCTCCCACATCGACAACTTCTTTCATTAGTGTGGTATATTTTAAAAAATGATTCTCAGCTACTTTCTTTTCCATATAAACTTCAATTTACTCTACTCAAATATTTAATTTTATCCAAAATTTTAAAGGCCTATTTGGGTTCTAATTAAAAATGCATGGAGTTTTAAAAATCAATTTTGGAAGAGTTAACATTTTTATGAGACCAAGTATTCAGGCTCCCTGGTTCTTCAGTTACGCTGCAGTTTCATCATTCACATCTTTCCAATTTTAAATATAACTCAGTTAAGACCTTTAAGGTTTGAGGATAGTTTCAAAGTTGAAAGTGCTATAAATGTATAAAAAATATTGTTTGATAAAAATATTGTTGATTTTGCAAAGGTTATCTTTTTCCATTGAATTTTTAAAAAATTTTCATATAGTCAAACTGGCCAAACTATTCTTTTATAGTTTCTGGGTCTCCACACCTGTTTTAGAAAACTCTGTGATCCTATATAGTATACATAGTCTCCTGGATTGTCTTTTCAGACTGTTTTATTATTTTACTGTTTACGTCCAAGTCCTTAATCCATCTGGAATTCATTTTTGTGTATGGTTTAAGATTTGAGTCCAATTTTATTTCTGCCCTGACAGATGGCCAGTATGTCAGCACCATTTATTAAATTGTCCAGCCTTTTCCCACTGACTTGAACCAACACTTTTTTCATATATTAAATTCTTATATACATAGGAATCTATTTTGGAATCCCTGTTCCATCCTACTGATCATTTTATCTCTCACTATGCCAATTCCATATTGATTTAATTTCAGGGGTTTTATATTATGTTATGGGAACTTAAGTTCCCTTCCATTGGTCTTCATTTTTAGACTTCTAAAGGCTATTCTCAGGCATTTCCTTTCCATACAAACTCTAAGATAATTTTATCCATATTTTTAAAAAATAAACAATGTTGGAGTCTAGCTGAAATTGCATGACATTTATATATTAATTTTGGGGAGAACTGAAATTTTTTCTCTCGAGACTCTCAGCCACAAACATAGCATGTCTCTAAATTTTTTCAGTGTGCCTTCAAAGTTTTCTTCATTTATACCACCCTATTTTTACTTCGTGATTACAGTATTTGAAACTTAGGGAAATTCATAGTTTTACTACTAATTTGTGTGTCTGAGTATGTGTGTGAGCATGTGGGTAAAGTGAATGTGTGTGTGTATAAATAGGTAGATAGACAGATTTACAGACCAATACAAATACAATTATTTGGTATGACTTGCTGAATTCTAGAAAATCCTGGAAAATGTGACAATGTGGTTAAACTCATTAAAAATGCTGAGGATTTGTCTAACGAAAAGGAAACTTGGTTTTATGTTTAAAATTAGACTTTTCTCCCCTTTACTGAAATTTAAGATTAATATAATCTTCCCTGAAATGGTTGCAGAAACATCCTTGCATTTTTCACAGTTAAAGGTATTGTCCAAAGGGCAATATTATCCTGTGCTACTAAAAACAAACTCTTTTAATAAAGTCACTCTGGCATCATCACGACAGACTTACTTGACTAGAAAGTCTAGAAGCTTCCACAGCATGTTCAAAATCTGGTCTTCCAATCACAGCAGGCTCTTTATTCATTACTCCTTGTCCTTTCTTATATTCTGCCTAAAATGAATAAATAAAAGAATGATGACTATTTCTATTTCCCAATAAAGAATTACAATGACATTAACCAAAATAAGCCATAATAGAACCTCAACAGATTTAAAAAAAAAAATCCTAACAATTCAGCATCTAATACTAAAACACTACTTAGTAAAAAAGGAAACAATTTCATAATGTGGTTATTTGAATGAATGCAATAAAGTAATTACTACTTTAGACTCTGTAGTCAGTCACCATCTTCTTCCACCTATGTGTGTATATAAACACAGCAAACAAGTATCAGGGGAATTGTTGCAATAATGGAGACCTGGCATTCTCCACATACACAACTTTCATGGTTTTGTTTATTCTTAGGAACTGGCCTGACCATATTTAGTTAATATGCAGTTGGATTTGGTAGAAGATGAATTTTAAATATGAATTCAGCCTATGTGATTCAAATATTTGGTTCAAATCAAACCCTTACTTTTAACCATGGTTTTATTAGGTAAGGTTAAGTGAAGTGGTGTAGTTAAGGAAAGCATCCTGGAGAAGACAAGATAGGGTAAAAAGCCAAGAGGGGGAATTAGATTTGGCTCAACTGGTAGAGGATCTGCCTACCACATGGGAGGTCCGCGGTTCAAACCCCGGGCCTCCTTGACCCCTGTGGAGCTGGCCCATGCGCAGTGCTGATGTGCGCAAGGAGTGCCCTGCCACGCAGGGGTGTCCCCCGCATAGGGGATCCCCATGTGCAAGAAGTGCGTCCCGTAAGGAGAGCCGCCCAGCACGAAAAAAGCGCAGCCTGCCCAGGAATGGTCCCACACACACAGAGAGCTGAAGCAGCAAGATGATGCAACAAAAAGAAACACAGATTCTTGGTGCCACTGACAAGAACACAAGCAGACACAGGAGAACACACAGCAAATGGACACAGAGAGCAGACAACTGGGCGGGGGAAAGGGAGAGAAATAAAATTAAATTAAATTAAAATTTTAAAAAAGCCAAGAGGGAGCGAGGTTGAGTGGTGAACCCCGCAGTGGGGTGTGGGGCCAGCAGCTGGCCACTGACTGCCAGGCAGAGGCGTGGGAAAGCGTGCCCAAGTATTATTTCTCTAAAAGTACACTAACACTGGCCAGCTTCGGGGCAAGTTTAGGCGGCTTGCCCATGAACCTGAATAATTCCCACAGCCAAATGGATAATCCAGGGGAAAAAATGCTGATGCAACTGCCTGAGCTGAATTAACCCTCCTACTACCAAAGCCCTGCTCAACCTCCTGCCAAAATAAACCATCTCTGCTCAAGAGGAAGAAAGAGAAATTACGTTGCTGATCGCCTTGGAGACCTGGGTCGCCTTCTGGATGTCTGGCCTATCGAGCTCCGCGCTGTACACGTGGGTCCCCCGTGCGTCTTTCCTGTAAGACACCTAACCAGAGACAGTTTTGAATGAAAAGAAAAAGGAATGAGGCATTTCAAATAGCTGCTCTTTGAAAATAGCGTAAGTGGCCGTAAAATTGTGTTATCTTTGCCAAGATGACGGGGGTAGAGGGCTCGCTGACCTTGGGTTGTTCTCATCTTGGAGCCTGCGCCTCCCCAGCCTTACCACGTTTGGACGGTATGTCCACAGCGTGGCAGAGACACGGTCAAGAGCCGGACGGCACCAAGCGTGCGCACGTCCACGGCGTGGCTCCGTGCTGGGTGCACCTGCTCGTCCGCCGGCGGATCGGCCTCACGGGGGCTTCAGCGGGGTCCCCGGCAAGTGCAGGCCGAGCCCGGCTCACCGCACAGAGAATCCATCCTCCATCCTGGGGGAGGGCAGGAAGCGCTGACCCTCTCCAGCTGGCACCCGTTCCCAAGCCAGCCCCCTCCCCCTTCTGTGCCAGGACCCTTCAAAGGCCTTCAGATGTCCAGAAGGTGTGGCCAAGGCTCTTATCATCTCATCAACGCCCTTGGGAGAGTGTGAACCTCCCCAAATGAAACAATTACGTGAAGGAACGAGCATGTGCTAGACATAATTAAACCAAAGGGTGGAAAACACGGAGATTTAAAGAGGGAAAAAAAGTACAAATTTTGCCAAATGTACTTTATTTTTTTTTTTGTATTCTTTTAATGTTACATTCAAAAAATATGAGGTCCCCATATACCCCCCACCCCCCTCACCCCACTCCTCCCCCCATAACAACAACCTCCTCCATCATCATGAGACATTCATTGCACTTGCTGAATACATCTCTGAGCACCGCTGCACCTCATGGTCAATGGTCCACACCAGAGCCCACACTCTCCCACAGTCCACCCAGTGGGCCATGGGAGGACATACAATGTCCACTAACTGTCCCTGCAGCACCACCCAGGACAACTCCAACCCCCGAAAATGCCCCCACATCACATCTCTTCCTCCCACTCCCGACCCCCAGCAGCCACCATGGCCACCTTCTCCACACCAAGGCCACATTTTCCTCGATTACTAATCACAACAGTTCATGAATAGAACATCAGTAAGTCCACTACGGTCACTGGGACGTATTCAAAGGGGAGGGGAGACCAGCAGAGAACAACGTCCGACACGCAGCGCCTCCTCTGTGTCCACTGCTCTATCCCGAGCTGAGGCAGCGGTCAGCCATTTCCCACCAAGGACCTGGCCAACTTGTCCACTGTGCTTTATGCTGTAAGTGTTATCATGCAAAGACTGTGGTAACGGTCATGCTGAAAACTGGTCTTCATTCTTTCAAAGCACAGGAAAGTAGAGCACAGAAATGCAAAACGGGATCTGCACACAGTGTGTCCTCAACTGCCTTTTGTACAAAACAAGCATTGCTGATGGTCCTGCAAACTTTCTGCAGTAGCACTACCTAGGGTCCTTGTTAAAAATTAAGATTTGTGGTCCAGCCCTGACCTCGTGCAATAAAATTTTTGTGACTGGAGGCCAAGACTCTATTTTAAAGAATCCTCCACTTATGCTACATGAACCACAGTTCTGGGTAATATCTGTTGTTCCCGGCCTTACACCTTGCAGCATTAAAACAGCCACTTTCTTATTTCTTTCAAAATACTGTCAGATGGAAGAAACAGTGATACAGTTTGAAGTATCATCAGCTCCCTATGCACTACATCATTTTATTTCAACGAAACTTTCATGTATACTTCTCTCAACTAAGACCTTGCATTTGCCTCACCCACTGTGAGGCTACTTTTTAAACCACATTTATCATCACGAATCTGTCCAACAAGTGAACAGAGCTTCAACGTGACTAGTGTAATTTCAGGTTTTCTTCAGTATTTGTATTTTTAGAAGCTTTATCTTTAAAAAAGTAATTTCAGGAAGGTTTGGGCACACACAGGTAGTACAAGAAATTTAAAAAGCTGAAAACAAAGTTATTTTTGGGAGTAGATTTCAAATCCTTAGGGATTAAAAATCAGCCAATTTCATGGTCTCAGAAGGCGAGACAAACGTCTCCAAATGGTGGCCGATGAGGCTCGGCCTGCCCTGAGTTAAACACGGGCTGCGCGAACAAAATCTGACTCTCAGGTGAAAATAAACCAGAATTATTACCCGCCTAGAAGACCAACTGTTTCTAAGAACCGTAGGGGGCGGGATGTCTTTTTGTTTGGAAAAGGAGGAGGGGGAACCGGAGCCCCCACTTTTTGAAAAGAACCGCTGCCGTTGGGGAACCCGAGCCTTCCCTGTTACCTAATCGCATGCGCTGCGGCCTCAGGACTGCCGGGGAGAGGCGAGCGGCCGCCTTTCATGGAAACTGCAAGTTAGAGGCCGGCACTGGGACTCTAAACAAATATGAACGGCGCGAGCTGCAAATTCAAACCAGAGGCAGCGTGCGGGCGCGGGCAGGCCCGCGGGAAGAGCGCGGCATCGCACGATCGCGGGAAGGGCCCCCACGGGCGGCTCCTGACCGCCCCGCCTGAGGGCACGTCTCAGCCAGGAGGGGGACACAGGCTGCCCCCAGGGCCGTGCCTCCCATCCCGCCCCTGTGAGCCCGGCTGCTTACCCGCCGCAGCTGCCAGCAGCTGGGGAGGACGGGCCGTGGGGCGGCGCGTGGCGCTGGGGGCAGGGCGTGCCCCAGCGCCTCCTCGTCCCCTGCCGGCCCTCAGCGCGCCTCCTGGCCCCGGGAACGGGCCTCCCTTCCTCAGGTGATCTTCCCGTGTCAAGGCATGCCCTCTGTGATGCTGGTTTGAGCAAGAGGGGAGATTCCTAGCACTCCATCTGTCCAGGACGGGTAGAAGCTTGCGGGTCAGTGACTGATTTCCCCTTGTTTTATTTAATATTTTGCTCCCTAGGGCGACTTCAAAGAGGGGCACGGAGAGCCCTGAAGGAATGGCGTGAAGAGGCCGTGGTGGCAGCCGCCACCTCCATCCTAGCCCACCACGGAGCTGGCTCGCGCCACGGGCTGAACACTCACTGCCTCACTCACACGTTCCTTAAGTGACGGCTGTGCGAATTTTTCAGAACCAAAGTATCTGTTAAACTAAGTTCCCTCGCTACCCTTCCACTTCAAAACGTTTTTATTTTTCAACTATTTATTCTCACTAACGAGCCTTACAGGAGGAAGTTCAGTGAACTCTATGAAGGGGAAAAAATTTAATTTTAATTGGGATTGAGCTAAAGCTAGACAATGATTTAGGGAAAAGTGACCCAAGCATGGCCAGCCCATTTGAAAGCTCTGAGGTTCAGGACGAAGAGTGTCTCTGCTTTCCTCCGGGAGCAGCAGCTGTCAGGACCAATACCTGGGATCTGTGCGAAAGCGAAGTCCTAGGGAAGCAGAAGGACCAAGAGATGGAGAGAGAGGTCGCTCCTCAAGACACCACGAACCCGCTGGATCCAGCCATGCCTGAAGGCGACATGAACTTTCCAATTATGGAAACGCATCAATTCTTCTTTTTCCCTTGAGCTAGCCTGACCCGGATCCTGGTCACTATATCTAGACCAGCCTAACACCCCTGGATGCCTCGCTTCTCCGTCAGTGTCGTCTATGCTCTCTGGTGCCTCCGATAAAGACCTTAACGCTCTCAAGAGCTGTCACTGTACATCCTTCTTGTGTCACATCTGTGTTCCCCGCCTTGTAGCCGACCTCGCCGGTTTCCCCTTGAGCTCTCCACTTCTGCTCCATCCATTTTTCTGCCTGCGCTCCTTCACTAAGCGCATGCAGATTCCCTGCGGCGCCGGCAGCCCGTGCTCAGCTGAGGCGTAGCTGGGGTACGGTCCCCAGGCCACCTCCCCTGGGGACTCTGGGTTGGCGTCGGTCAATTAGAGGAACTCTCGTAGGATTCAGAAGGTGGGAGCAGAAGCCTCTGCTCCCCAAGAACAGCCAGGCGCACGGGCGAACGGGGCCCCCGGCTGTCCAGCAAGCACTTCCTGCCCACAAGGCGACTTGAGACGCCTCGGCGGACGAGTTCACAAGCTAGAGAAGAACTAGAGAAGCTGCAGGAAACCCGAGCACGTGGAGCGGCAGGGACGGAGCGCCGAGGACGGAAGCCGCAGACAGAGAGACGCACAGCTGTGGGGCTGGGAGCGGCCCAGCAGGCGGCCCCAGAGGAGGCCAGGGCAGGCCATCCCTCTGCGGGGCTGCGCCAGGGTGGAAGCGCGCTCCCTGGTGGGAAGCACCTGGCGTGCGCGGGGCGCAGCGTGGCGTCACCGGACCAGAGTGGAGGCTGGCTGCGCCACCCTCCTGTCACCCTCCAGGGCCGCCAAATGGGCGCACGGACCGGAAACCGCCTTGACGGCTTGTTTCCGCCTGGTGCGATGTGCGTGGAAACACTCGAAAATCATGACGCTGCCGCTCTCGTGCTTCTGTAAGGGGGTTCGTCACGGTGGAGCCGTGTCCCCCGCAAAGACGAGCTCAAGTCCTCGGGCGTGGACTCACAGGTCCCTGAGGAGGTGATTCGCTCAGGGGAGGCCAAACTGGGCCGAGATGGGCAGTCCTCAGAAGCGGGGGAAGCGTGGACGCGGGAGGCCACGTGCCAGGGGGGCTGCGAGTGGGTTTCCAGCAGCCACCCCAGGCCCCGCGGACTCGAGAGCAGGCTCAGCCCTGCAGACGCGCCGATGTCGACTTGCAGCCTCCAGACCTGGGAGGTGACAAAATCCCCACTGTTTACGCCAGCCGGCCTGCGGAACTCTGTCCCAGCAGCTCTGGCAAACTAAGAATGTGAACCTTTTATGTATAAGTAAAGCACAGTCTGACAGTCATCGCAAGGCAGAAAAGCTGTCCGTCCTGGGACAGCTGATATCCCTAAGATATGATGATTGTTGTTACCCCCACTTACAGAGCAGGTGACTGTTGGTGGTACAAGGCTCCTTGGGCATGCTTTAATTTACCCACCAGCACCCAGAGGAGCAGCAGGCTGACGGTGCTTAGGGTGAACTCCTAACGATCTGAGCCACAGGTCACTTTGGGATGGAGAAGAGAGGCACCAATATTCCTTCAGGATCATTTTACTGATTTATCTTTCAGCTTTTTCACTTTCTGATGGAACAGAAAATTTGCCTACCGATAAGTTTTTATTAAATTTTTTTTTTAAGATTTATTTATTTATTTCTCTCCCCTTCCCCCCCACCCCAGTCGTCTGTTCTCTGTGTCTATTTGCTGCATCTTCTTTGTCCGCTTCTGTTGTTGTCAGCGGCACGGGAATCTGTGTTTCTTTTTGTTGCATCATCTTGTTGTGTCGGCTCTCCATGTGTGCAGCGCCACTCCTGGGCAGGCTGCACTTTCTTTCGCGCTGGGCGGC
Organism: Dasypus novemcinctus; assembly: GCF_030445035.2. Taxonomy (NCBI): domain Eukaryota; kingdom Metazoa; phylum Chordata; class Mammalia; order Cingulata; family Dasypodidae; genus Dasypus; species Dasypus novemcinctus. Next base: position 163,563,054 of record NC_080677.1, on the reverse strand, counting down.
TCTCCTTACGGGGCGCACTCCTTGCGCGTGGGGCTCCCCTACACGGGGGACACCCCTGCGTGGCAGGGCACTCCTTGCGCGCATCAGCACTGCACATGGGCCAGCTCCACACGGGTCAAGGAGGCCCGGGCTTTGAACCGCGGACCTCCCATGTGGTAGACAGACGCCCTAACCACTGGGCCAAGTCCGCTGCCTTTATTAATTTTAAGAAAGCTCATTTTTCCCTTTTGAAAAGGCCTGTAAGTCTCCTGTTTTCCCTGCTGGATACTTCTTCCTAACACACACTGATCGATGGCCAAGATGGTGTTCTGGAAAAGCTCACCCCTCGATTCCATCCCCAGGCTGTACCAGCCACATTCCCTATAAACTTACGACTGGCAGCTTAGAGTTGGTTTGACTTACCTGGGAACTCCTGGACTTGGTGTTTCTGATAAGAGGAATGAGAACAAATGGTGTGAGTGGGGCAGTCACCACAAGCCCATCTTTAGGGGGAAGGAATGGATAGGATGCCTCCAGCTTCCTAATTACGTTAGAAAAGTCTGGCGGAGGTGCACATCCCAAGGGATGCAAAAGGACTTAGACTGGCCGTTTTCAATCGCTTTTCAATCAGTCTCAAGGCAGGGAGCTGCGTGGGTTCAAGAGGCTTCTAAGCATGCCCCTGGCATTGCCTTGGCCCGTTGGTAAGTCCAACCTCTCAGAGTTGTCCCAGCTCGACGATGACGTCATCCCAAGCCCCCAGATCCCCCTTTAAACACTGAGCAGCGCCAAGCACCCTAAGAGTTGGGGGGCAGAGCCCTCTACACAAGCCACCTCACTTAGAAATCAGGAGAGCCGCAGGAGGTGGGCTCCTCGTCTCCATTTTTGATGAGAAAACTGCAATTTAAGATCTGGAGCAGCTTGCTCAATGCCATCCGATCCAGAAGAGGCCCGCGAGCCCGAAGCCTGGCTGGCTCCAGCTCTGTGCCTGGCGTAAGGCATGTGCCAGTGGAGCAGCAGGTCCTGAGGCCCGCACCTGGCACCCCTCCTGCCCCCGGCGCTCCTCCCCTGCAAAGTCGCTGTTGAGAGGTAAGAATTCATCCAGGAGTCACAAAGAATCTGTCCATCCCCTCTGGCTTCCCCATCTCTGCGGGTGGGAGGGAGAGGGGCTCTGAAGGAAAACTCCTCGCCTCTGGCCCCCGGACAGCTGCCCTCAGGAAAGGCCCGACCAGAGAGGAGGAGAAGCGAAAGGCTCGGCATCACACATCGTGCCCGGCCGGGGCTCGTGGCTCCCTAACGGCTCGGAAAGCCGGCTGGCATCTGGTGCCAATGCAAGGAGGTACGCGAAGAGCTGACTTCCCTTCTTCTAGGCAGTCAGAGTCACACGCTGTTCGCGTTTCCTTTAGGGTAAATTCAGTCACTTATCGCCATCGTGTGAAGTGACACTTCCCACGATGATGGGGATTCCGTAATCCTCGGCAAATGAGCGTCACTGGACAGAATTTTCACGAGGGCCCTTCCTATGGACTCTTAGACGCCCCCCCGACCCCCAGACACACTTCCTTTCTTGTGTCTTTGAAGGCCTCTGTTTAAATTTTACCTTGCCGGGAACAGCGCACGGCCCCAGAGATTGCCCGCCGTGCCCCCAGGCAGAGCAGCACCGTGCTCGCTGTAAATCTAGCAAAACATCTTAAACGCTTTCTCAATCGTGTTACATACATGCAAACGCTGCGCAGCGTTGGCGGAGGAGGGTCAGCCAACGCCCCTCCTCCCAGAAGTACACACCATTGAATAGAGGAGGAGAGGGCCTGGCGCGCCTCGCCCCCGACCGTGCAGTCCAAGGCCTGTCAAGGGGGGCAGAGCTGGAACATGCAGCCCAGGCCTGCGGCACGGAGAGGCCTGTCCGAGCTCACGGAGGGGACGGCGCCTCAGCCCGCGCCAGCCCTGCCCACCACGCCTCCTCCTTCCAGCCCGTGGCGCGAATTCCAGCGTCCCCCAAGGTGGAGCGGCGGGTGGGGGGGGGGGTGCGCAGCCCGAAGCCGAGATTCCTTGGTGCAGCGCACGGAAACCCGCAGTCTGGGCTCTGGTCATGACCTCTTTTGCTCCCCGTTTGTAAAATTTTGCCTAACTGCAGTGACCTTTAAGAGGGGCACAGGCCTCACAGCAAGCGCAGACTTGGGAGTCTGTGGTTCCTTGGCCCCACTGTCCTCCTCTACAGCACAGGGTCAAGGACAGGGTTTTATGGGAATGGGAAATGAAAAAAGTCTTCGCACGGTTCCTGGTGCAGGAAGTGACGATGACGGTCACTGTGCTATTGTATGCTGCAGCGATGGTGACATTGTTGCTGTTATGATGATACGACTGCCATGACGCTGTTTTCTTGTAGAGCATCCCCCTGAAGGGACCTTGGCAGAGGTCCGGGCTTGCAGCTCCTATCTCGTATCAATCCTAAACTGTCTAGAAACGTGGGCGGCCACTGGTTGTGGCTACACATCCAGGTGAGAACGGAAACCCCCTCTGAGCTTCTGCTTAAATGCTGACCTCCTACACAGCTGCTGCCAACCTTCCAGGCGGCCCTGAGGCCGAGGTCCTTGCAGCAGGGGGCGCGGGGACACGCAACCTCGCTGCCCAGGGAGGGACCAGGTGGTGGAGATGCCGTGTTGGATGACGAGGACGCTCCAGGTCCTTTCCAAAGAAAGGCACTCCCCTGACCCCACTGGCACGGGCACCTGTATCTTAACTTATTCTAACCTGTGAGGAGCCTGACAGACAGCTTGCAGATTATTTTGGAGGCAGTAAATTCCCTGGGAGGAGACGAGCTTCTCCCACAGTTTCAGGAAGTCGTCTTCCTTGCAGGCCACCGGCACAGGGGCGACGGAGCAGGTGCAGGGAGGGCTGGCGCCTACTCGCTCCTGCTCCTGGGCGAGCCCCGATGAGGGGTGTCAGCTTACCCTGCTCGTTCCCCGAGGGTCTGAAGTGCAGCAGTTTGCTCCCCGTGAGCACTGCCAAAGAAAAAAGCCACGGGGTGCCACCTAGCTAGAGTTTGATGGAGTCTGCTTCTTGGGGCCACAGATTTCTGACGTTTTTCCTCCAGTTTCTCTGTGGCTCTAGAATGGAAACCACATGAGTTTCAGCATCTACTCAAAAGCGCTAGGAAATGCCAATAAGGTTCAAAGGACCCACATCTGTCTTCTTCAAAGCAAAATTTTCAAAGCCCAAAAGGCATTCAACAGACCGATGACAGAAGAGCTCAGAGGGGAACAAAGGAAAATTTAAAGTCCTCTTTGAGCAGGAGTTGCCCTAATATCTAACTTTCAACACACCATCCCTACGGCCTAGCTGGCAGGGCGACTGACAATTATTCAGAAAGGCGCGATGAGCGCAAGGAGCACAATTCCTTACCCAGCTCTGGTGTCTGCCGACTTCCATGGCCCGTCTGACTTCGGGGGGCTCCCTCAGGCGGGAATAATCCGAGACGCCTTTGGCAGCACAGTGCTTCTGCCTGTAGGCAACCTTTAAGAGCCCAGAGAACAGTGTGAGCTTCATTGAGAGATGTCCTAAATTCGTATCTGTTAAACTTCAGGGCTTTGCTAGGACTGTATACATTTCATACCACGCTGAAGGTTAAATTTGCCTGAGCCCCTATAACAAGACAATATCTATAAAATGCTTTAATCGTAGTGCTTCTGGGAGACTCCTAATTCTAACTCTTTTATTTGAAAACCCCTTTGACCAAAAGATGAACTCCCCACTCATAGTCATAGTGCATAAATATCAGCTATGGTTTGGGGAAATCACTGCTCTCCAAGCACCTTCGGGACATGATCAGCCTAAATGTTCAAGGCTCAAAACTTAGGGAAACAACTAGCAAAGTGGGAGGGAATAATGGGATATTTTAAAGTAAATTGCTCATTTTTTTAAAGGATTGTTTTGATTTTATGTAGACACGGCTGTAACATAGTATAAACCACTGCATGCCCATATCTTTGGGGGAAAATACAGCACACAGGCAAAAATGCTCTGCCCTGTCAAGTCCTGTCCTCTGCCAGGGGATCGAGCGCCGAACCACTGCCAACTGTGCCACACGTTCAGCTGGCGCCACGCTGACATGGAGAGGCGGGCGGGGAGCTCGGCTCAGAAGGAGATGCAACCAGATTTGACAAGAGAACAGAAATCAATGGCGATCCAGAACACGGCAGCCAATTATGCCCTCGACTATGCCATTATCCTAATTACTGTCCTCACGACTCGTAACGACTTTGTTTTATGTACTGTATCAGCCCTTCCTAGATCATACCCATCTCTGTCACCGAATCCTCAAAACACAGAGCAGTGCCGAGCATAAATCAGCATCCAGAAATACTTTCTGAATGAGTGAAAAAATGAATTAATGGATAAAGGCTAAATTAATTTTAAAAAATAAAAAGTTTAGTGAGAAAAAGATGTTAAAAGGAAACTGAGATTACTCGGCACAAGAGAACAAAGGCAACTTAAAAAGAAAAACTAAACCAACCCTCCCCAAGAACAAAACCACTGTCTAATTTCCAATAAAAAGAATACAATTAAACTTAAGGAAAGCCTTTTTTTTAACCAATATGAACCCCTTGAGAGCCAGGTGTGTACCTTCCACACCTTTTCACATCCTGTGCTGACCACAGCAAAAGGCACAGAGGAGGAAAACAAATGTTTAGTAAATGAATGAAGGGATGAATGAATTTATTAAACATTCTTGTGAACTAAAACTCCTCATAGTCTTTTATAAACAGAAGTAGCCACTCACCAACCCGACTAAAAGACTCAAGTGATACCTAAAAAACTATTATTTTACACTGCATCTTTCTCAAAGTCGTCTAATACAACTCTGTGCTTAAATCCCATGTGGCTCCCCACTTAGTAATTATTAAAAACCTCCCCTGAATGAGAACTCAACCTGGGCAATTACCACCTCTGAAGTTTTTGAGTTCAGATAGAAAGTTCTTCCTTTCACCAACCCAAATTTATCTTCATAGCCACACCCGTGTGGCCACACAGAAAAAAGTACAACCACATACAGAACCTGCAGGGTAAGAACATGGCAGTGAGTGACCTCCAGCTGTCCAGTCTCCGTGGGGACACCAGAAGCCACCCCCTGCACAAACCCCAGCATGCCCATCACTTTACCAAGTGCCCATGATGTTTGGAGATGCTCTGGCCAACCCTACTTAAGGCTGTTTAATTTATCCCCCGTGCTCAATGCCATTAATGCTCCCAAAGGTGCTATGCAATTTGAGATTATTTATGAATTCCAAAAAGCAAGATTATGTTTGTAAACTGGTCTGTTCCTCTGGGCGTGAAACCCTTTGATTGTATTAGATTCAGTCAAGAGAACTTTGATTAAATTATGCTAAGATTAGGGCTTCGATTCAACCACATTATTAGAATCCCAGCATCGAGTCCCAGGCCTCTTGGTGGGCTGAAAAAAACAGACTCTCACATGGTAGTAGATACACAGAAGAACACAGAGAGGAAGCGAGATGGCTCATTAGACACAGCAGAGGCCCTAGGAAGAGAGATGAGCTTGATGGTCTACAGATGACCTTGTGAAGAGACCAGAGCAGTCAAGCTTGGGAAGAAATGAGCCCCTGGGAGAGACACAAGCCCTCCAGCCTCCACTGAGATAGTAAGAAGCTGGGACTTTTCCTTAAGAGGGAGGAGGAGGCTGAATCCTCGCAGACATCACCCGCCATCTTGCTCCAACACGTGTCCAATGACTTTAGGTGAGAAAGTACCTCCTGTGGTACCCTGAGTTGGACTCTTCAGGGAATTGTAACTGTAAGCTTCTACCCCAAATAAATACCCTTTATAAAAGCCAGCAGAGTTCCGGTACTTTGCATCAGAACCCCTTTGGCTAATACAGATGACAAGATTTCTCTCTTGATGGCTGTGTTGACATTTCCATCAACTACCCCTTTCAGTCTTTTTCAGTCTTGCCCAGTCATCCTCCCACGTCCAGTCCTTGTGTCTCTGCTTGATTATCAGGACTCCAACACAATACCTCACATTATTCCAGGTATAATTCATCTCATTAGAGTCTGCCCATCAATTTAATCCATCAGAACACCTAAATCTGATGAACATATCTTTAAATTTTAACCAATTAATTATGTTAAACAGAAAACCCATTAAGAACCTCCACTGAGTCTGACAAAGTCCATTATCTCAGGCCTAGGACGACCTATATTATTGTTTGGTGGGGAGGGCAGTAGTTCGATGGGTGGTCTAAGTGTATACAGTCAAGAAAAACCTGTATGAGATGTGTTTCTTTTTTTTTAAATAGAAAGGACTAGCATATGCCTGTCTCATTCTTGCTGGATCCCTTTCATTTTGTATGTTAGACAGATGATCAGACTTGTGACTTTACAACCATAACCAAGGCAGCTGATGGTTGGTAGGTTATCAAAGGAATGGTGAGTCCAAGCACAGTGTTAAAAAGCATTCTTTCTTAAAAAGGCTATGCAATTTTCTACTTGCAGTGCTCAGATCATCATTTCATTTACAGATGCTACTGAGCACCACTTTAGAATTAAGGTAACATCAAATTGGAGGCACTTGAACTTTACCACATTAATTTTCTTAACATAGCTGATGGAAAGTTATATCAAGCTAATAGATTTTCTGAAACTTTGCTGTCCTAGGTGTTGTCACTAGCGGGTCACAGTCCCCAGATGTTGACTCTTTCCTCTTGCCTCTGAGCACCAAGATGGCTGCGGTGCCAGATGCCTAAGAGCAAGTCACCTGATACACTGGGCATGTTAGTATATTTAGGTAAATCATGTATATGTTTATCTTACATCTGTAATCTTCCAGCATATTTTCATATCTTATATACACTTACATAAGACATACATATATTTGTAACTTACGATAAATTTTATAGTTTTTCTGTGCTTTGTTGGTAAACATACTTTTAACACCTCTGAAGCTCCTGAAACAGAACTTTTCTGAGAGTTGACAAAACCATCAACTCTCAGAAAGCCTCTGGGTTCCCACGCCCGGGTAGCTCCGCGCTCGCCTGGCAGCTGGCTAGCCCACGGGGAAGGACGCGTGGCCCCGCAGCACTCTCCACGCCATTTCCAGAAGCTTTCTTTGGCATCTTTGTTGACAAAATTTTTAAAGGGGGGCTGTTTCATAAAATAACCTTCCAAAAATACCACATCGCTTTTTTTCTAAAAACCTCTCTCTTCTTAGTCATTTCCTACAAGGAAGTATTAATTCAGCTAACGTCATCTTCCCACTCCTGTTTTAATTTGAAAGCATTAGAATGTTCACAAATTTGATTTCAAGAAAATTTTTCTTTCAACTTCAGAAGTTTTAGGAGACTTTTCCTTAGAATTTGGGTCAAATTTCAGAGTCTGTCTCATGTTCTCACTTAGGTTACCACAAGCCTGACACTGTGGATATAGTATAAGGTGAGTGGTTTATTTACCACAGACACCATCGAAGAGCTCTGCCACCTTTCTGCCTCTCTGCAGGGAAATTTCCAACAGCTACAATTTTAGCAACAATAACACTGATGTAGGGAAATCTGAAGAAATGCTACCAAAATCATGTAAATCTTTGAAATAGATACTTCAAGTCTAGGTTTTTCCTTATAACAGGTTCAATGACTAATTAAAAGAGGCCGGCCCTGTTAATTCAGAATGCATTAATCCTTCCCAGCTGTGCATATCCTACCGCATGATAACATGCAAACAATGTAAGCAATTTCACATATTCTACTACATCACATTAACAATGTAAGCAACTTCACACACTCTACTACATGATAAATACATGTTAATAATACAAGCAGTTTCTTGTGTGGGCTTAAAAAAAAAAGATGGAGTGCAAAATGTATGACATTATTTTTCACATTAAGTTCTATGGTGCACACACTGTATATGCTATAGTTCTGATTTTGCTATTTAAAAAGGTGAGAAAAGTTGTGCGCTTCCAAAACAATGAGGATATAAATATTCAAAAATGTTACCTAAGTATAAAATGTATAAAAAAAGTAAGTGTCTCTCTTCTTTCTTTTTGCAAAATTGTAGCTTGTCACATACCCAGGGTTGTGTTGTAATTATTTGCTTTTTAAAGGGATCCACAAAATTGGCTAGCGGTTGGGTGACCAGATGACAGAGGACAAATAAGAGGCATTTAGTCACAGCTGGCTGTGCAGAACCCTGGCATCTGGTATTTTTAGCCTCATGTTGCCCAGCTGAGATTAGCCACTGCCAAGTTGGGTACAGAGTGGACACTGCAATTGTAAAAGATAAGTACTTAAAGATATTCTGCAAAGGAAACCTATCAGGATTTTTCCTGAGTAATCTATTTTCTGACTATCTTAAAATTAACTAGGTATCCTCCACTAAAAAGTAAAAAGATCCTGGAGAAGGAAGTGACCTTGTCTAATACGGAAAAGCAGAGTAGGGGAGGCGGGAGGGAGGAGGCACAGCGTATGGGGGAGAGCCAGGCTTGGGAGCCAGGCCGTGTGCCCTGGGAAAGCTGCCTAAGCTCTCGGCTTCAGCTTCCCGCTCGCTGACACGAGGCTGCTGTGAGGATTAAACAGCGTAAATGTGCACGCACCCCCCAGAAGCGAGCCTGGCACCCTGCAAGCTTTCCAGGTGTGTGCTATTATTACTTAACCTGAAAAAAAAAAATAGCATCAAGAGCACAGAAAGCCCAAAAGGCACATCTCCTTGGAAAGGAAGCTCACAAATCCAACCAGCCCACTCGACACGCATGTCCTGAGCGCTGCCCTTGGTGCCAGCACGAAGCACGGGTGGGCGCCGCCCTGGAAAGGGGAGAACGAGGCGGAGCTCCCTGGCAGTGTCGGAGTTAGGGCCACGTGACCTCCTCATGTAGCGCAGGGAGGCAAGGAACAGAAAAATAAAGTAACACACGCTTAGACTGTGCGGTGAAGGAAACAAAACAATAAGACGGGCAGGGGTTAAAAAAAGGTGAACTATTCTCTTTTGAAACTGTCTCAAGAAGCCTGCGGGACCTGGCCAGGAAGTCTCGTGGCGCCCCCGGGGGACAGGAGCCCCGGCCCTACCGGCGCCCAGGGGCGCGCGGGGCGGCACGGGGTCTCCCCAGCAGCCCCCGTCCGTGTGGAGGCGCCTGCGGTGGTCTGAGGCATTTTGGCCTGAGAACAATCCTTGGGAAAGGAAAGTGCCACCCACTTGTCCATCTGAAGAACTCAGCCCCCAGGCGCCACGCTGGACCGTCTACGCCATAGGTGACACTGAGCGACCCCTGAACTGTCCTGCTCTTCAGGACACACTTTAATGATTGCCACGAGAACGTGCTCCATGGAAAACCGTGACGTGAGGTGAAAACGTGGCCCATGAGCAGCCCCGATGTGGACGCGGCACCACGTGGCCAGCATGGCCGTGGGCTCCCTCTACGTGGCCGTGGGCATCCCCTCCACATGGCCGTGGGCCTCCCTCCACATGATGCCTCCGTGGCTCTGGGCAGCGCGCACCGGCCGCTCCCAGCTTCCCTTCAGGATCTTACACTCCAACGATTCTGGGGTCATTCTGAAAAATGTACCCTGGGTCGCCTACTGGAGCTACACAATCACACGTCATTCAGGGAAACGCACCTCGCTCTGAAGCCGCGTGACTTCTCGGGTGAAGACGCTGTCGATGGTGGCCGGCATCCGCTTATACAGCGAGTTGGAGAGGTGTGCCCTGACGCTGCCTTTGTATTTTGCCTGAGGAGAAACAGGGAAAAGGGGAAAAATAAAGAGACTAAAAAGCACCTTTCTTCAGAAACAGGAACAACTTAAAACCGTGAAGGCTGCTTAGACACTGGGCCTGCCGAGCTGCTCCGCTGCGCTCTGTAGACCAGGGCACTGTGGACAGAGCCCTAAATGAGACAGGCAGGCGCGGCGTCCACACGGCCATGTGCAGTTCAAGGGTGCATCCACCTGCGGCACCGCGTCTCGTCTGTCTGATCCGCGAAGGAACAATCTAGAACCAGGCGCCGCATGCGTTGTCCAGAGACGACCCGTTGTCAGGACCCTGCGCCCAGAGCCGACGCCGAGTGCGCAGGGTCTTTATTAAAGTCGCCCTCGCCGCCGTGCCCCCACCTCCAGCCCCGGCTGCTCGAAGGCGCGAGCAGGTTCAAGGGGCCTCCTCTCGGCCTCGGCCTCGTGATCCGGGGGAAGAGGGATCAACCAAGGATCGAGATAACGCCGTAGCCGCCGCCCACGGAAGCGAGTTTCTTCACACTCCACACAAGTCCCTGCTGTTTCCCCCACAAGGGGCAAGACTCGGGGGCTGGCGTCCCGCACGGGAACCCCGTGAAGGGCTTGTGGCCCCAAAACGGTCTTTGGATTTGGGTCCTTCGTAAAAGAAAACTCATCGACTTTCCTCCAGGTGTGTTCCTATCAGCAGCAGCAATCCCAAGGTCGCGACCTCCTTTCCCAGTGCGGCTCTGGAAGGCTGGGGGTCAGTCACTTACACGGCCGCCCCAGGCCCCCTCCCCCACCCCGCTTCTCGCTCCCCGGGGGTCTACACCCAGATGGCGGCTTCGCCGCGCAGCAGCCTTGGGGCTCTGCGCCGCAGCAAATCCCACAGCGCTGACCACTGGGAGAGCCCGGTGACCTGCCGGTGGCACAGCGTCCCCAGGGCAGCTCTCACTCTGTGCTATCCCAGTGCTGCCCCAGTCCAAAGCAGTTAAACGGATTAAAAAGTATTTCCCAGACACCACAGTTTATGGAATCGGCTGGTCAAGTTTTACTCGTTTTCAAAATGATATTCGATAGTTCATTTCGGAGTCTGGAACTTCTAAAATTAACTATTTTGGTGCTGCTTTCCACTGATGGAACAAAAATATCCCTTTTCAGGAGTAAATCTTGAATATATTTAAGAAAAGTTGGAGTCAGTTATAGGCATATATAATAAAATACACCAACACATTTACAGTAAAATGAGTTAGTTTTACTTCACATATGAGTTCCTTGGCATTGTGCAAAGAAGAGCAGTGGCTCCGTGGCTAGGAAGTCAGCATCACGAGCACTTGCCACGGTCAGGCAAGGCCCTCCCTGGCCCATCACCTGCCACGCCGAGAGCTGTGGTCATCGTAACCGTGGCTGCAGGCCACACCCCTGGGGGGTTTTTAACCACACGGAGGCCTCGGCCCACCTCGACCAGCTGAAGCGGGTGCTCCAGGGCATGGGCCGGCCATCTGTGCTCTTTAGAAGCCCCCTGGGAATTCTGATGGACAGCGAACGCGGCAAATCACTTTAAATAGGGAAGGAGAGGGCGGGCGTCTAAAGGAGCGGGGGAGACCCCAGGTCCAGCAGGCCCTCCCTGCAAAGCGAGGCGACCCTGGGGTGGCTGGGCTAACGCAGGGCCTCTTCCACACTCGGCCTCTTCACGCATTTCCTAAGCCAAACGAGCCGCGTTCTTGTGCAATTGTGAGATAGTTCAAGCAAGTTGCTCGTTGAAAGGAATGGAGACAGCGATGAGAAAAATAACTTACAGAGGATCTAAAAAATGTTTTCATCCTACCATGACACCTGTGTGGACTTTTATTAGCCCTTCTGTGGGGTACTCTAACCTAGATAGGACCAAATCTGTTTTTGTTTTGATTTTTTTTTTTTTTAAGAAATAAAGGGCTCCAAACTTAGGTGAAACATAGGAAACTGCTTTTTAAATATATGGAATGCCAACTGCAAATTAAGCACAAGGAAATTAAAGGATATGCTGTCCAAAAAGAGGAACTAAATCTAAATCTTGTTTTTGTTTTTTTAAGAAAACCATGATTGGTGTTATGAGGGCTGAAAAGAACTGCTAAGTAAATCCAGTTTATTTTTTTAATAAAGCACAGTGGGAAATAAAAATTAATAGTCGGTACACAATCTTCATAGCAAAGCTGTAACACCAGGGAGCTAAATATAGATATCATTGAGCTAAATGCAGATATCTGAAATATTTTATCTGCTCCTGACTCTCTGTGCCCTGTGTGATGATGATTCTGATCACCAGTGAAAGGTGTCACTAAAATGATCCAGATTCCAAAGCATTTAAGTAGTTCTAAAAAAAAATCAGTTACACTTGGCCTCAACTATATATTAACTACTTAGCAAATGAAAAGTCTTGGCTTACTTTAACATAAAGATTCAGCATTCTGCAAAATAATGAATTATGGTTTACAAATTAATTGCAACTATAAATTTTCAATTATGCAGGCTCATGTAGTTTAGCTTGCCATTCAATATAAAAATTCTAAAATGCTCTTCAAATGAAAAGTTATATAAATATTATCAATATTCAGTGGTGCTTTGGAAAATATGATTCTCCAACTTTAACACACAAACTTTTATCTGCATTAATAGTGAAAGAAAATTCAACTTTTAGCAAGTTTTGACACCTTACCTCAGAAATGAAAGCACCGATGTTTTTCACGTGGGTTAGCATAGGAGTGTCTGTTATAAAAGTACACTTGTCTTTAGACTTTTTATACTCTTCTTTATAACAGATCTAAAAGAGAGAATAAATGACATGAGAAGAGAAAGAAGAAAAGCCTGTTTAATGTGCCTTTTTGGAACCAAAAAAATAAATCGATAAAGTCCATTTTCTGAAGTATATACTCAGATGTGGAATGATCCTCAAAACGAGCTGAATCAGATCAATTCCTCTTCATCCCAGAGGCGCAAGTGATGAGGCAGAGGGGGAGAGCCTGTGCTCCTGGCAAGCTGCAATCACCTTTGTCACAGTGGACTGAGCCACTGGCACAGCAGCATCTGCGAGTGCAGATCCTGGCTTGCCAGATGCCCAGCGCGATTATGAAGCGTGCTCCATTTCTCTTGCACAAGCATCCTGGTTTAGCACCACTTTAAGCCACGGGTCATCACGTCAAACCGAAATACTGCCTGCCACCTACCTCAAGACAGAGGGCAAGGAGCCCTCGGGACGACGGGGTGAGGAGGGCGGGGATCCCACAATGGGAGGTCAGCATCAGCATCGTGACCTTGACCTGCCAGGGTGAGGGATGGCTGGCCTGGGGTAGCACGATGGGCTCCCACTACCAGTTAGTTAATTCCCCTGAAATCATCTGTACACGGCTTATGGGCCTCGACCTCTCCAACAAGAGTGGAACGTGCCAAGAAGCTCGGCACAAGGAGGGCACACCAGGTGGCCCCTTGCAGCGGGCAGGGGACCAGCAGAGGAAGCCCAGAGGGCCTGGCCGAGCACGCCCCTTTCCTCTCCCAGGCCCACCAGCCAACAGCCACTCCTTCCTCCAGGCAATGCGGAGACGCAGAAGAGCTCCTCTGGGGGCAGCACCCAGATGGGAGCCCCACAGATGTCAGGAAACACAGCAAGGACCGACATGCAACTCAGCCGCACACCTGCAAACCAGGGAGGCTGACCGAGGGCTGCTGCAAAGGTGAAGGGAGCCGCTGTCCTGAAGTCGAGTCGACCCACCCACGACTGCAAACACTCAGGCTCAGAAACAAAAGCCACCCAGTTCAGATGATAAATTACAAGGTCTCCTTAATCATGAGCGGAGGGTGAAGGCTGGCGGCCTCAACAGCTGGGCTCTCGGAGGCCTCGACAGCCCCGGGGTCACGGCCGACACCGCCCGAGAGGCGCGCGCTGACCTGCGGTGTAACGGAGAAGCGCGCCCCTAAGGTTATTTAAAGGACCACCACTCACTGCTCTCGGGCGCCAGATGCCCGCCGCGCTCAACATTTGCCGTGTTGATGAAACGAACACTAGAGCGTATTTATCTTATCTGCAGCTACACTCTCTTTTCTCTTCTCAGAGATTAGCTGTAATTTTAGGTTTCTGTGAACCACCCTCCTCAGTCACTAGTAATTAAACTGTTAATGGCAGTATGATAAATAGTAGGCTATTTTGATCACAGGAGGAAAAAAAGTACCTCCGTTATATAATTAAGTGTGAGAGAAAATAACCTATCATTAGGCTTAAGCTGGGCTCGTTATTTTTATCTCTCGCCACCATCTTCCCCGTCAGCGCCCGCTCTGCCGCGGCGGTGCGAGCTGACGCCGCGCCCCCAACGAGCCCTGACGCGGCAGTCTGCCGGGGAGAGGCGAAGAGTTCAGGCTTAAGGGGGTCTCCATGTCTTTCTCTGGTCTTTATTAAAATCTGTGTGTGTGATTTTTAATGAATTTTACAATACGAGTAACAACAAGAAAGTGCTCTGCATAGAACTCCTGGGACGCCTCAGGTCAGTGGCCTTCCCGGGCCGGGGGACCGCCCTGGAAGGACGCGGCCTCAGCTGGTGAAGAGGACGCGCTAGCCCGCTGTCCCCGCGCCGACGCTGCCCGTGCTCAGCAGGCCGCACGGGGGTCACTGCCGGAGACCCCGAGGCAGCGCCGTCCAGGGCAGCCACGGCCACTCCGCGGGGCAAGGCTTCTCGGCCAGGGGCCCCGGGGTGAAGGGAGCCCCTCGGGGACGCCCGGCGATGAGGTGGGCACGAAGCCCCGACACGAACGAGCCCGGGAGGACGGGAGGCGGGCGACACGGCGGGAGGCGGTCCCACGCCGCGCCGCGGACATCGCCAGCGTGTCCTGGTGTGCCGGGGCCACAGCTCCTCCCGCCGCCACCGCCACGGCGCTCCCCCAGCACGCGGCCCCGCTTATCCTCAGACTGCGCCAAGGGGCAACGCGGATGACTTCATGAGTGTTAAGAGGCCCAAATATTTGCTTTCTGCAGCGACCTTTTCCGCTAATCCCACACATTCCGACTGCAAACAGAGGTTAAAGTGAGCGGGCGCGCCTCCCCCGGCCTCGTTGCTGCAACTGAGTCTGAGCGGAGCTCGTGGCTGAAATGAAAGACAGACGTGTCAGCTTGCGGCAGCTTCTGGAACCAAGTACTAACCAGGAGGCGTAAAACAACAGAAATCCATCGTCTCACAGCTCTGGCGGCCAGAGGTCAAACTCAAGGTGACGGCAGGTCCGCACCCCGGCCCCCAGCCCTAGGGAGGGCCCTCCCCCTCCTGCCGTCGAGGCCCCCGGCTCTTTGGCTTGCATCTTCCTCACGTCGTCCCATGTGCCTGTGTCTCTCAGCCTCTCGTCGGGGCTGGTCGTCAGGTTTCAGCCGCCCCACATCCGAAGACTGCCCCGCAGTCCTCACCCTGACAGGGTCTCTCTGCAGAGACCCTATTTCCAAAAAGGTCAGGTTTTGAGTTTCCGGCGGACGTGAGTTCCAGGGGGGACATGATTCGCTCCACCGTGACGGGAACGGGACCGTGTGAGGCTCTCTCCTTCTACAAGCCTTCCTCTTCACCCAGAACACACAGCAAGTCTTTTCACAAACACCGCGCTGGCTCCATGCCGCACGGTGGGGAGGAGGCTGCAGCCCCACTGCGTGCAGACCGAGGCCGTCAGAGCCAAGGCCGCCCATCCCCGGGTTTCCAGACACGCTCGGGGCCTGCTCTGCAGGGAAAGTGCAGAATCACATGTTTTCAGCAACGGGAGGATTTATTACCCACAACAATATTCACTTGCCTGGAAAATGTCTGTTTTGCTGCTGTGCAAATGAACACCCTAAAAAGGTCCGAGGCACAACAATGAGTCAGAGGCTCCGTGCGGAGTGGCCAGGCTTGCTCCCAGCAAGGCCCTCACTGCTCATCGGTGGGCCTCCCAGAACGCGACGGCACGACGACCCGACCACAGGCTGCTAGGTCCTAATTTAGGCAGCTCAATGTAGTCAGATTTAATTTATTCAAGGCACTTACTAGATATTTGACAAAAAGGACTAAATATCAAGAGAGACTCTGGAGCTAAAAAGCTTTATGTGGTGTGACAGTTTGATATTATTGATGAAATCTAAAAAGAAATATAGATTATGGTCTCTTCCTCTGGGCTTGCATTGATTGCATTAAATTCAGAGGTGTCCCTTTTACTTGATTACAATTTGGGCTTTGATTCGGCCATATCAGTATGCTGTTGAGTCCCCGTCCCCTTGGTGGGTGGACAATGTAGTAGTTTGATATTATTGATGAGTTCCATAAAGAAATATTGGGTTATGCTTGTAAACTGGTCTCTGGGCATGATTAAATTATATTAGAGCTTTGCTTGGGCCAAGTCTGTAGGACGTTGAGTCCCCACCCCCTTGGCGAGTGGGGACTCGCAGGGAAAGCAACATGGCAGAAGAGTTAGTTGGAGTTTTGAGGTAGAGCCTGGGAAGTAAGCACACAGAGGAGCAGAGCAGCTGAGCCCGGAGAGACTCAAGTCCCAGGGAGAGAGACAGAGCCAGTCACCTGAGAGTCTACAGCTGGCCTTGTGGAGAAAACAGAGGAGCGGAGCCCAGAGGAGCCCAGGAAGCCTGAGCCCTGCAGACGTCGGCAGCCATCTTGCTGCAACACGTGGAAACAGACTTTGGTGAGAGAAGTAGCTTATACTTTATGGCCTAGTATCTGTAAGCTCCTACCCCAAATAAATACCTTCATAAAAGCCAACAAATGAGTGGCATTTTGCACCAGCACCCCTTTGACTGACTAATACAGGCACTCACACAGAAAACGACATGGCAGAGGAGAAAGCTTAGTTTTTGACACTGGAGCCCCAGGGAGAGAGCCAAGCCTTCACCTGATAGTCCACAGGTTGCCTTGTTGAGAGAACAGAGCAGCTCTGCCCAGAAAGAGATGAGCCAGGAAAAGAGATGAGCCTGATGCCAGCCTACAGCTGAGACGGAAAGAAGCAGGCACCACAGAGCCTGAAGAGGGAGAGGAAGCCTGAACCCTCGCAGACGTCGGCAGCCGTCTTGCTCCAACACGTGGCAGGAGACTTTGGTGAGGGAAGCAACTGATGCTTTATGGCCCTGTTAACTAAGCTCCTACCCCAAATAAATACTCTTTCTGAAAGCCCACAGAGTTCTGGTAGTTTGCATCAGCATCCCTTGGGCTAATACATGTAGTGAACACAACAATAAAAGGGGCTGCGCAGAGGAAGATGCGTTTGTAGGACTTGGCCCCCAGTTCTGCAGTGGGAACCCCCATGGTGGGAGGAGAGCAAGCCGTGAGACCAAGAAATGGGAAAATACCTCCGGCTGATCCCCAAAGCAGAGGCCCTTGACCTGAAAAGCAGACCTTCCTGTCTCCACAGAATCCTAAGCAGTGAGTCCTCCAGGAATGATCTCTAGCCCAATCCTGCGTAACGTTCTTATAAATTGTCCAGCAAGGGTACCCAACAGCCAAGTCTGCAGCTCTGCTGGTGACCCCAGCCCTCGCCGAGGGGGGTGCCAAATGGGAGGAGAGACGGGTGGGAGGGCAGAAAGTGCCAGATGAGATGCCTCGCCAGAAAGGCTGGGAAAATTGAAACTGCCATTAAAGCACGCCGGGCCGAAGCAATCAGCCACACATCTGCAACGAGGGCTGAGAGTCACTGAAAACGCTGCCCCGCAGACGGACCCATCGCTGTCTGCAGCCCCACGTCCAAGAAACTCACTACGGTCATGGGGTGCTGGGGCAAAGTGTAGCCCACACCCACTCCTAACGCCAGGCGCCCCAGCTGCATTCTGGGTCCACACCTGAGAAAGTCCAACGAAAGCTGGAAGAGGACCCGAGAGGGACGGTCAGATGGCCAAGGGCAGGTGGAAACCCAGGGTGCCACGCTTCTCACGGAGCAAGTCAAGTCTGGCCACTGACCGGCCCAGCCCCTCAGCCTCTCAGTGCCTTGGTTTCCTCCATGGGACGGCTTGCTGTGGGCATCCGGTCCCGGAGGGGCGGACGGCGCAGGCCAGGGCTGACCTCACTCTAAGGCCAGGCTGGGGCTCGCCACCTGGGTGAGCAGGTCAGCAGGGCGTGAGGCTGCTTCTGGAAGCTTCGAGATGCAAAACTCTAGAAAGGAGGGAAACCACAACCCAATTCAGGCAGGAGCAGGTGGAAAACAAAACCAAGAAAGAATGGACCTCCAAGAGCCAAATGGCTCCAGCAAACAGATGGCACCGGGGAGCACAACAGCCACGATGCTTACTAAGCAAGCCTCATTACGCCTCGAAGGTACGGCCTTAGCTCTGCAGGTTGAGACCAGGGAAAGAAAGGCGCACAAAATTCAGCAGAGGGAGGACACGGGCTGCACCGAGCTCAGCTCCAGCGCAGACGCCTTCATCAGATTTTACCCCACGACCCATGCACAGCTCCAAATACGTGCTTTTGAAAACCACCGGGCCAGGCAGACAACAGGGTGGAGATTAAGAACTTTAGACTGAGGTTCACGCGCTCCACATAAAAATCACGATGATACTGAGACTCAGTAAGGAAGTTACTATTAATAACACTATTTAATCAACCTTCTAAGAAACTAATAATTTTATTTAGTCCAATAAGGAAAGTCCTTCCAGAAAGGAAAAATGAAGATTTGTTTTTAAGAGGATGGTACTTCTACCTTATATATAAACTCCTCTTTTCATTTTTTTAACAAAGAGCAATGTTTATACTATGCATTGATCAAGATAAAAAGTTTAAGTATTAAACCAGTATCTTAACAAGTATGGAATTCTATTTGGAAACAAAAAGTGAATGTGAACACAGATATAAACTGGTCCTCCTATAATTATGATCTAAATATTTAATATTTATTTATCTAAATATTTAAATATTAAATATTTAAGCATACAAAGATTCTGCCACATAACATAAATTTATAATAAGTAGAAATTGCTGCCGTGCGCTTGATTTCCCGCACGAGAGGGAAATGACAGGACTTTCGCTTTTACAAAATGTAAAGGGCGCCACCCTCACCCCAGGGTTGACTTTAAAGTCACCAATAAACTGCCTCATTGACAAGAGCTCCAACACCATCACCTCCTGCCCCTGACCACTCCCGTCCTACTGCGCCAGGACTAAGCCTCTTCTCAGCCTGCTGCACCTGCCTGCAGAGTTCAAGGTTTTCGACGATACTTTAGGATTACTAATGTTAGCACAACTGACACTGCGTGGAAATCTACAGTGAGGGGGCACAGCAGGGATAGTGGGGAGCCCTGGAGGTCCTACCCCCTGCTGACGAGCTGTGTGACCCCCCCCCCCCGAGCCCCTTCGCCTCTAAATCAGGACATCGACAGACCCTTCCCCACAGGCCACAGCGCTCTGCAGGACTTAGCGGCCGCAGGGCTCCTGCAGGCTCCACTCGGGCGGAAGGGGTCCAGGGGGCTCACGGCCCGCCACGCCGCTCCCTGGATGGCCTTCCTTTGAAAACACACTCCCGAAGCACCCCGGCCACCCTTCAGCAACACAGAAACCAAGGTCACAGTCACCTCACTAAACGAAGACGCCGGCCCCCACCCGCCTTGCACTTTCCTCCTGCTTTATTTCGCACACCTAGCAAGCAATAGCTTTCCTGGTGCGAAGAATTCTGTAATTACATGAGAGTTAAATAAGTCTATGATTCCCCTGAAATACAATACAATATAATATAATATAATATAATATAAAATATAATATAATATAAATATAATTATATAATGAAATGTAATATAATGTAAACCAATCCCAGTTATTAAAAAATCATTGCAACCAAAAAACGCTTTTTACTAAAATCACTGTCATCAAGCCGGGGTTTTTCACCTGCAGTTCGGGAATCCATGGACCCTAAGTCATAAATAAATGTGGACTGCTTATAAGCATATGCATTTTCCTGCTTAGGAAAACCATCTCCTTCAACATCAGATTCTTCAAAAGGTCTCCAAAAGTTAAAAAAAAATCACGAAGTTAGACACAGACCCTCCCAAAATAAATTCCACGGTGCACAATTTAAACGTCTTCCGGGTTCTCACACGGAGTGTGCTCTGAAATTCAGTGCTTGGGGATTTCATGCCGGAGGGACAGTGACATGCAGAACGGACGTCAGCGAGAAGATTCCTCCAGAAGGTGGCTGGGGCCTGCACCTGGGACTTCTGGAGTTAGTGCCCTAGTCAGGTGAAATCACCTAGGAGGTGATTTCAAGGGTTTCTCCCAGCTCTATGATTCTACGCCTAACAGCGTCTCACACACAATGCAGATCAGACAAAAATCGCCTGAGCCACTTACGTCGCTAACTTGTCTGGTGCATTTTTTGGCCAATTCCATGCGTAGGTCTTCAATCACAGGCTTGAGGAATACCTGTCCAAATGAAAAAGAAGGAGGAAAGGGAGCATGTTTCCCCTCCCGACTCAGAAGGGCGAAAGCCAGTCCCTCCGCAAGGTGCTTCCTCACTCACCCTCTCATCGTCATTCTCCTCCTCCCCTGTTTTTTCTTCTTCAGTTTCATCTTTTAAACCCTCGAATACAGGGACCTTCATGGTTACCCTGTCAAAACCCACGTATTTTAAAAGTCGCTCGTGCGTGCCTCTTTATGCACGACAGGCTCGTGCTCTGGCTGAAATGACCTTGCCCGGGCCTCGTCCCTGCCCAGCTCCCACCTCGCCTCCTTATCACAGCTCCGCTGAGTGGACGGGACAGGGCGCTGCGCCTGCCAGCCCGGCCCCACCAGCGGAGGAGATGTGCATTTCACAAAATTCAGTGTTATGAACCTCTAAAGCCAATCTTCTTTAACTGGCTAAGAAATCCAAAGGAGAAGACGCATTTACATTTCACTAACTCATGAAATAGTCACAAAATAGTTTGAAAAGGACTTCAAGATGATGGGAACACTGCTCAGCTGTGACATGTAAGATATCCAACCCCAGCTATCTCAAAGACTCCCCAACTCCATCTAAATAAAGCTCTCGCTGGAATGTCAGACCTAGCTGGGGTCTGGTACAGTGAACCTGAATCATTCAAACTCATTTCATTCGCCTGAGTTAAAATGTTTATGAGACACACAGGTACTTCCCACATTCTGCAAATACACATTTTATATTAGCTGATTATAGAGGCTATTAATTTATTATGAAAAGCCCTCTGAACTAGTTCAAAAACTCAATCCTGATTTAATTATGACAGCTAATCTTCTATTAGTTAGCTTTGCATTGTCTTAATTATAAACCTCATTAAACATGAGAAGCTGCAATTAACATGTTTCTATATCATTTAAGAATTCTAGAAATGTCACTGTTTTGAAAAATAACCACTTTCTCAATTTTTTTCACTGTCAATTTTTACAAATTCACTAGTTATTTATATATTCCTCGATGTGTACATTTGGAAAAGCTTAGAAATGTAAACTATAACAATATTTATAATGTGCCATCAATTATATAATTAAAATGTGTTTCTCAAAACAAATCCTTTACAGTCAATTTAGACAATTCCAAGACTCCATATAACAACTTATAAATGTGTTTATTTAATCCTCAGGTAAATTAATTTTTGCAAAACTATTGCAGATCAGTGTTGAACATTTTCAAAATGTCCTATGGTGAATGAAACTAATTATATGAAAGGTAACTTCATTCAAAATAATATATCAATCTAAATAGCCAAATACAATGGTGCCTTCTCTTGATAGCAGCTCCAGATTTCAATTTATTTTAAAAAAAGTTTCCTTGACCTTACCTAAATTGAAAATTCTGGGGAAAAAAAAAAACACAATTCTGTATAGTTATGTACAGATTATTTCTCAAATTATATTCCAAGGGAAAAAGTTCCAGAAATACTTTGTGGGAAAAGGGGAGGTTCCCCCAACCACCTTTGGGAAATGTGTCTATTAAATCTCCCCCTGGGCCTCTGAGAGATCCAGACCACATTAGAAGCTCTGAGAAGACTTGAGACCAGAAACCTGTGGGTTTGCTTAACTCCACATTTCCCCAAAATGGAATCCTTAATTTTTATTTTTTTTTCTTTACCGTCCTCTCTGTGCTGCCAAGATGGTGTGGTCTGGAACTGGAGCTGGTCTTTGCACAGCACTGTTTTTGACCCTGGCTCATCTCATAACATCGTGCATCCTGCGGACCAGTTAAACACCAAAAAACAAAATTGCCCGGGAGATGCTGACCTCGGAGACCTTCACCTGGAAAAACAGGTGTGCCTGCCTGCCCGGGCAGCGCTTCCACCAGGACTCTCCCTGCTCATGATCTGCCCCGTAAGGCAGTGGATGGTATGGGCTCTGACTGACCCCTCAAGAGCTCTGCCCGGTGACCCTTCTAAACTCCAGAGAACATCAACGCCATGGTCATCTCCTGGCAGTTGGGAAGAGTCATTGCTATGAGCTCTTCTTGTAAACCTCTAGAAGAGCGGGGAGAAAATCTTGCCAAGGCTGCCTCGGACGCACCCCCTGGCTCAATCTGAGGGGGAGGTACTTGTGGTGCTCAGGGGACAAGGGGGCCCCAGAACGCCCACCTTCCTCAGGTTCACGGGCAGTCGTCTTCTGACTTTCCGTCACGTACCCAGTGCTTCCTGACTCTCTCCACCTGTGTGCTGGAAGGAAATCCCCTGTTGAGACCGGATGCAGCAAAACCAAACACCAACAAGTAACACAAACACAATTTAAGAGTGCATTTGAGATTTCAGAACCACATCTTCCAAGCCAGAGCAGCCCTTAAGAAATGGTTCCTCCTCCCAGAGGAGAAAACGGAGGCCAAGAGGAACAAAACACTAGTCTCTCTTGCCAAGTTGTGCAAGAAGTTTCCAGACCAGAACCCAACTGTGCGCTGGACCGCGAGTCCGGTGTCAGCCGCCGGGCCTGGTGCTCTGCAGGCAACGGGGAGTAAAACGCGCTTTCCACTAAGCTACAGCAGGAACTAAAACGCCATTCGCTTCAGACTTACTGAATGAACTCTTTAATGGACTGTTTGGCAAGCTAGAAACGCATTACTTTTGACAGTGCACCTTCCTTCCTGCCACCTCCAAGTAGAACATAAAATTCACATCAAGTTTGCTCTCTAAGGAGGCTAAGCCCAGCACTTTCCTCCCAGCAAAGCCTCCTTGTCCACAGGGCCAACATCTGACGTGGGGAATAAGGTGCAATGGTTTTGTGGGGAAAGCCATCATGTTTCAAAATTCCCTATCTTTTCTTTTTTAAACCAAGGTCAACATTGCAATATGTGTCTTTACCTTGGAATGCCCCAGAAGGGCGGATCTGTGCGGCCCCTGCGCTTGCTGAGGGCTCCGTGGGCGCTGCCCACCGTCCACTCGCGCCTCCCCGCGCCCCGACCTGGAGGGAGGTGGAGGGAAGGGCCGTCCCTGCCCGCCTCCCGGGACAGCGAGGGCCCGCTCCGCCCGCGGGCCTCCAGGGTTAAACAGGACCACGCGTCGCTGCCGCTTTCACAACAGCCAAGGCCATCACAGCGGCCCAGGGCGGGCCCGGCGCTCCAGGAAAGCGCCAGCGCGAAAGGGTCTACTCAGCAGCGTCTCCCGAGGCAACCCGGGCCCGCGCCAGCCTGACAGCCGGAGAGACGCGCCAAGGCGGGCGCACAAAACGCTGGCGTCTGGGCTCCTTCTGCAGTGGGGTGTTGGTCCTGAGCAGGTGCGTTTCCACGGCAACTCCAGAACCCTGGGGGGCTCGGGTTTCCTGAGACCCTGCCCCAGGGAAGGCACCCACCGCCCTGAGTAAATGAGCCACCGGCTACTTCCGGGGCTGAGGGCACGTCACGTGCTAAGGACCCCCTGGCCTTGACAGGGCCCTAACCTAACTGACCCGTGCCCCTCCCCTTCCCTGTGACAGAGCATAAGCTGTCCCACCCCGGGGGCCGGGGACTTGGAAAGAAAGCGCTCGCAGAACGGGGACGGCTCGAGATTCAGGTCCACGCTGAGGAAAACCTACAGGGAGAAGACTGGTTTTTTCCCATCTAAAAATCAGTTCAACATTTCCTATTACAAAAGAGTCACCCTACATAGTAAGCTGGGAAAGGAATTAATCATCCGGCTTGACAGTCCTCTACCCACTCAGTTTTAGCAGCCCCTTTTTTTTTCAATAGAATACTCCAGAATGTTCTTGCCTCGCAGGTAAATACCTGGCTACTTTACCTCTGCCCCACCTACTGCCTCAAGATTCTCGGCATCTGCCCTAAAGAGAACTTAACTGACAGAGAAAGGAGGACACTGTTCTGAAGAAAAGAAAAGCAAGCATTCTAGGGCATTTCCTTTCTAAAAGTGAAGAGTTCTGTTTAATATTACCCCAATCTATTTTTACAATTAACGTTCATTAAGCATATCGTCGCCTTTTTAATGGCTATTTCATTACTGTTTGTTAATTAGAAATCAAAAGAACACCAAGTAGCCTGAATAATTGTTGCCATTACCAATTATGCTTTTAAAATACGATTTCATAAGAGTGTTTCTCAGTACATAAGATTCCTCTTTTTCCCAATGAGAGCTACCTATTTAAAGTGGTACTGAAGCAGGATGGGAAGAGAAGAAACCGCAAATAATTTTTATACAACAATTTCCAGGTTGGGTGAGTTTGAGGTGCCGAAATTAAGAATATGCACTCTTCCAAATAAACTAAAGGAGAAAAAGTATTCTTATTCAGCATGTACATTAACATAAACCTCCAGTGAACTGAAAGATTTGCTTCCACCTGCAACTTGGTGAGACGACAGTGCAGTGTAATAACAAGGATGCTAATTCCGTAACCTCTCGGGGCTTCTTCCCACTGAAGGGAACCCGTGGTTTCAGTGGCTGGCCCTTGGCTAGTCCCAGGAGGCGAAGGGTCAAAGATCAAACAGCTGGGCTCTCACCAAAAGCTTCCCAGCTCTAGAGTTTAGCGTGAGCTGTGCCAGGAAGGTTGTGAAAGACTCTGAATGTGTCCCTTCTGGGTTAGCTCTGCCTTCCCATCTTTCTGAGCTACTTTCCAACGCCATTAATTGCTGAAAACTAGTAACAATGCAAACAGTTCTTATCCATAGAAATGCAAATGAACTGCATCCCCGACTGGGGCCCCTTTTACTTCTGTTTGGAAATCCATCCCCACATTCCTTGTGACTCATTTAGGCCTGGTTCTTTAAATCCACCTTTGAACCAATTTTAACATCTTACTGGTGCCCTCATTAATTAGCGAGTTAAATTAGATCTTTGATGTATTCACTTCAGGTTTGTTTGAGAGTCATCATTTTACCATTTAAAAAAAAAACATCCTTTAACAGATGTGAATGATTTCATCATCCCCCTTTCTTACACATTCAGCAAAAACAGGACAAGGAGAAGGCAGCATTGGAGAAAAGCTCTATTCTCTCCAGGTAAAATACAGCTGTAAAGTGCTGGATGCTTCCGCAAATTAGCTCTCTTTTGTTTTGTTTTCAGGTCCAATCTCGCCTGACTATTGGCAAATGCCACATGTGAGCTTGTCTACATGTGCATTCACACGCACGCAACACGCATACACGCGCTCACGCAGAGTTAATTCACTGCAGCTGCCAGCTCCCCCTCGAAAAGTGTACAGGGCCTCCTTAAATGCAAAGACTTAATTACGCCTCGCATCTGGAAGAACTCGAATATGAGAGTGGATTTATTGAAGAAGCTCACGCCTGGCTGTCAACACCACATCAAGAGCCAGAGAGAGAGCAGGCCTGGTGCTTCTTGGCAAGTCTTTAACCCATTCAGAGGTAGAGGTTCTATCAATTAATTCATAGCGTGCCCTGTTACATGATTTATGGATTTTATGAAATCACAGAAAAGTCTATTAATTTCCTAGGAATTTACGGAGCAAAGCTTTTTTGGTCCCGTCTCCAGCACGGGGAAAAAGTCATATTAAAAAGTGAAAGGGAGGAGCTCCTTGCATTTAAGCAAAACTGAAACAGGCTTCTGGGGCTGTGGAGCACACTGTGGACAAGCTCAGAGCAGTAACTTCCGTGGCCTGTAGGCAAAACTAGACAATGTGGCACTTTGGGGAGAAAGGGCGATGTGTTCTAGAAGGGAAGTGGGATTGCTCCATGAGATCCTAAGAAGATTTAGCAGAGATGAGGGAAGAGGGAGCTTTCCCCCAGGAAGACACGTGGGCCGGAATTAGGCAAAACGAGGGCGCGTTCGGGGAAGGCATCCAAAGAGGAGGCCAAGACCCACAGGCAGGAGTGGGATGGAGCCCGGGAAGAAGAAAGTTCAGCACCCCTGGAGCCTCCTGGAGAGAGAGGCGGTGAGAAAAGGAGCCGCGGGGACCCAGGCCATAGGCCCAGGGGCGAGCGGGGTGCAGCCGCTTCTCCTGACTCTGAAGGCTGCAGCCCCCGCCCTCCCCTCTGCGCACCGCGCAGCCCCCAGCGGCTGGGAGGGCTGCCGCACAGCTCGCCAGGCCTCCTCGGTGCCTTCAGCCTTATTCTGAGCCCTTCATTTTGCCAGGAGCCAATGGAAACCATCTTCATGCATCTGGGTTTTGGGAATATTCTTAGTGACGCACTCATTCCCAGGTTTGCTAGTCTAACTAAGAAACAGAATTTGAGGCAAGTCCACTGGTGATGGGTACGCCCAATTCACTGCAGAAATGCAGTTTACGTTAAAAGGGTTCATGCAAATTTTGTACTTCCCCATCTTTACGATTGCAATCATAGGGTTGAAATGAGCTTGCTTGTCCTACTCTAAACGAGACGAATGATGTCAGTGCTTCCACTGGTACCTGAAGAGTCCAGCAGCTGCGCCCTGCCTGGGCTCAGGGCTTCCCTGAGGCCTCATTCCAATCTGCTCGTGGAGTCTTCTCGTAGGCAACGGCAGGGCAAGGCACCCCAAGACAACGCCGTGGGAAACGTCAATGTCTCAGGAAAACAGCAAGTGGTGCTGCCGCAGAACCCGCCCAAGGCTGGTGGAGGTTCACGTCCTCCCGAGGAATTCTTTACTACCCGTGCAGGTGCCTCTGTCCATTCGTGTGATCACCCGTGTGGGTGGCCTCTGGGCCAGGCACGGTTCCAGCCGCATCGGATAGTGACGGAAACAGACAAGGCCCCTCCCAACCCTCCTGTCTCCACCGCACCTGCCGTCGGACGTTTCCCGAGCAGCTCACGAGCATACGCACGGCCCCCTGCGTCCCCTCAGCCTCCTGGCGCCAGCAGCTTTCAGATACCACTGGGGCCACCTCACACCCGCACAGCCCGGCCGAGCCCTCACCCGCCTGTGAATGATCTCATGTGTAAACAGATCCTGTAGCCAAGGTGAAGAAGGGGCGAGCCTCAATCCAACGGGGCCCCTTGGAGGAGAAGAGGGTCCTTCCAAGAAGAGGAGCCCGAGACAGAAGGAGACGGAAGCGGAGAGAGATGCCACACGACAGAGGCAGGGCCCGAGCTGCGGGTCAGCCACAGCCACCCCCCAAGGCTGCAGACTTCAGGGGAGGCCCAGCCCTGCCGACACCTGCACGTTTCCGAGACCGGGTGGTGTAAGTTGTTACAGCAGCCCCTGCAAACTGAGACAGATACAGGCACACAAGAGTCCAAGAATGCATTTTGTTAGACGACGGTAAATTTCTTGGACAGATAAAAGCTGCCCTTTCAAGAAAGGAACAGCCTGTTTTAAAGAATTTTTTTTCGATGTTCAGTTTTGTGGATATTAATTTTCTATTCCATTTTATACACCAGTGGTCACTATAGATAGCTTTCTCCATCCCCTTTAAACTGTGTATGTAAATTTTCTACCATGATGCCAATGAGCTTGGCCTGTTTTGGTTTTCTCATATAGGGACATCCTTTCGGCAACTGTCTGTTTATGACATTTCTGTTATTTCAGAAACCATTCTCTGGAGCAGCTCTGACCAACAGAAATATAATGCAAGACACATATGTCGTTTAAATTTTTTTTAGTTACCACATTTTAAAAAAGGAACAGATGAAATCAATTTTAAGAGCATATTTCATTTAACCTAATCTATCCAAAATATTTACATTTCAATATGTAATCAATATAAACATTTTGAGATGTTTTGCATTCTTTCTTCTTCATACCAAGTCTTTGAAATACAGGTTGTTTTAATTGTGCGCTTACAGCATGCCTCAATTCAGACTAGCAGGACTGCAGGTGTCCAATGGCCTCACGTGGCCGGTGGCTGCCACCCTGGGCACAACGGCATCTCTAAGGCGTGCCGTCAGTCCAGAGATCACCGGCTGTTCTTCATCGTGATTGTTAACTCCTTCAGTATGAAACAAATGCACTAAACAACAGAACTTCTTAAGAGGACTTCAGAAGTCTAGTAAGTAAGCACTGAAACGTGCAGTTGCCGTTCTAGTTTCCCAACCCATCTAAATCAGAGTCCTCTGGAAGGGAATATATTTCATTAAAAGTTTAAATCGTTGTTATAAATAATAAATTCTTTAAATTATGTTTCAATTAACTTCAGCAAAGGTGTATTTCCAAAACATTATCTTATTTCATTAAAGAGAACAACATATGGAAAGTCCCAGCAGTTTTGGGGATAAATACTCATTCTATAATTATCTACCCAGTAAAAAGACGATAACATAAGTGAATAATAGTCTCTTTTCCTACCTAAATAGCAGAAAGTCCAGAGAGTGAAGTCTCCTCCATCTCTACCCTCATTTCAGCTCCTGTAACCCAACAGAGAACTCGTGAGGAATTTACTCATCACCTTGTCTAGGGAAATCCTTTTAAAGTCATGTTATAAATCAAAGTCATAGTGAAGAATGAGGTTTTAATAAAAAGCCTGATGGATCATTTAAAGAATCTAAGTATTTCACAGAAATGAGATTTTTCTGATTTTTAAAAAGCTTTAAATTCTCAAATGCCCAGGAGGATAGTCGCTGAGGGAGAGCACGGCCTCTTTCCTTTCTGTTCCTCAGCAGACCCAGCGTCTGCCCTTGAGGAGCAGCAAATGGGCCTTTTCAGCCCCCGGCTCCTGGAATCATCTCCAAATACAACCCAAACCTGCTGCTGCGTGCAACGCCGCCCGCTCCTGGGTCCTATTTGTGCCATCCTGCTGACCGGTCTGAAGAAGTGCTCGCTATCAGAATGGGGACACCGTCCCCGCGGGCCGTCCTCGAACCCCCGGCCCCGCAGGCCTCACGGCCTCCCTTCCCGGGAGAAGCCCGGCCCGTGCCCTGCGGGAGAGGTCCACCCACCGAGCCCTGCACTGCCCCGGCGCGGGCGCCTGGACGCGGAGCGGCACCGGCAGGCCGTGCTCCCTCCCCGGGGAGGGTGGGGCCGTTGACGAGCACCTTCTCCCATCTCCTACGTCAAGGGAACTGGCGCAGCGATGGTCACCGAAAGAAGACCAAGCCACGCATTCGGGAGAGGGAGGGTCCCAGGAACAGGGCGCACCGCAGGGCTGGCGATGGCAGAGCTGGCCTCGACCGCAGAGACGACTCATTTACAAGCCGCTGCCAGTGGGTCAGGGGCACCAGCCCTGCCCGCGGGGAGAGACGACACTGACCTGCACCGAGAGCGCAGAGTCGGGACGGAGTGTGCGCAGCCACCCTGACCACACGAGGTAGGTCATGAAATCAAAGACCCATGTCCGGGCTAAATGCACAAGGGGGCCGCGTCCAGCTGAGACGAATGCAGCGTCGGGCTCTGCCCCAGGGCTGTTCTGTTCCTAGTCTGCTGGTGGAATCCTTCTCAATGGTAAGATTTCAAACGTGTTTGTGCAGCACTTGGAACACAGCGCATCCTGCACGGAGACTCTTAAGTTTGCATCTCTGTTGTTAATGACAGTTCGAGTGCATGTAAGATACTGTGCACGGCGAAGCAAGGGGAGAGGAAAAGTAATTTAAGAGGCATGTTTACTGTCTCCACACGCAGCCTTCCCTTTCTCCGCAGCTGCCTTACACCAGAGAAGCTGGCAGCTTTTCTTGCCGTAGGATCCGATGCACAAGCCTTTAGAAAATAGTAACTGGCCGCTAAAATAGCATCAGAGCAGTGAGTTTTACAGGACGCACTCTCTGGTTTCCAGGAGAGTGATGAAGACAATTTACAGAAACACGCAAGGACTCTCTGGATTTGAACTGGAATATTAGGAAAAATTCACCCCAAAATACAAGCGCAATAATGACTGCATAAAGGAAATAACAGTCTTTGCACGCGCTCCAACTGAACATGAAAATTTCATTTAATGATATGGATCATTTTTTAAATCTATGTGTGCCTTTATCCACTTCCTTGAAACCTAACCATTTCAAAAACACAGAGCAGCAGCTTTTAAATTTCACGACAAACTGGCCCAAAAAGTGAACTTTCTGAAGAGTGTTCTCACTCAGTCTTCTTCATTTCAGGATTTTGCTTAAGTATAAGGTTTGCTGAAAAAGAGGTATTTTTGCTGACATGCATAAATGAAATAGAAAGAGCATTTTTATTCAAGGTATTAAGTTTTGATACTAGGGCAGTATTATAATTCTTTGAAATAGATTTTTCTAAAATAATACCAAGGATGAACTTAGTTTCTTATTTTAAGATTGAAAATTACTATATATGTTGTGATTTCCTTCGACAATTCTTTATGGTCATTTGCATTACTTTCTCTTGTATGAACAATGTCAAGAATTATGAGAAACTTCAAGAGTTACTCAAGGAAAAGAGCTAAGTTGTATTATTCTGTATTAAATTATTCATAAGTGTGGGTTCTTAAAAATTTATTAAAATAGCTTTACATTTTCTTAATGAACCTCACAAGATTTTTTTCAGCCTACATGCCATTGAAGTGTGACCAACTCAAAATACAAAAATTCCTATAAAGGGGTAAATTATTTGCATTACAAAGGAGAATCTTCTGGGATAAAGTTGCAGAAGACTTAATAATAAATGAAAGTATGCACAATTTAAACTAGCACATTATTTATTTTTTTATAATTTAAGATCAGCATTTCTTTTTTTTTTTTTTTACTTTTCAAAAACACACCAATGGTGAACATCCTATTTCAACAATCTGTTTAAATAGTCCAAGCTCTAACACGTTTATCACGTGACGACTAAACATGTTTCAAAACATTATCAACATGTACTTTGAAAGTTTCTTTGCAGGTGTTTATGGTGCCTGTATTTCAGAGACAGGACTCGTGCCTCCTCTGGAGCCACGACCGGACAAAGCTGAAAACTGACCCATGGACTCGTTAAAATGGAACTTCCGCTGAGCCCCACGTCATACACAAAAGGTAAATGGCACTCAGGACGCCACGAGTTACATGCCACATGGAACTGATGCAATGACTTGATTCTACGTCCTAGACTGGCCGAAGCACTTCGACTCCACGGTGCAAGAGGAAGCTCGAGGGACAGGCGAGATGTGAAGGTCGCAGGGTCCTCGCTGAACGAGCCGTGGTCCCAGATACCACCCAGAACGGCGCTGAAGGAGCTCGATGGACAGCGGGAGGGCAGGGCCCCCCGTGCAGGGGCTCAGCTGTAAACGGGCGAACCAGCCCTTCTGGTCCTCAGTCGTACGGCTGCCAAATTCACCTATCGGTCCACTGATCACGGTGGCACAAGAAGCTCAAAGACAAAGGCGTGTCCACCCGCCAACTCTTTCGTCAACGCCTCCCCTTTCACTTTGCCACAGGGAAGAGGAGGAGCCCGTTTGGAGCCCTGGGCACTGCGGTAAGTTTACACAGCTCAGCTGGTGGTCCAGCCCACCCGGGAACTCCCCAGAAGGGGGGTGAGGACCCCCAGCTGCAGCGCAGAGAGGTAAGGAGCATGCTCAGAAGCACCCGCCGGCCGGCAGCCCAGCTGTCTTGACGCCGCGGCAAGCCTCGCCACACGTGCCCTGGTGGGCGCTCAACGCTGTGGCACCGCAGCGCTGTAATCTGCCTTTAGGAACGCTCGTGGATTTAGTTACAGGTTTAAAGTCCAGATAGGATCAGAATCCAGCTTGGCGTGACTGGATGGCTAATACACAGAGGGCTTCTATAAAGCCCACTTGATATACAGCAAAACGTTTTCAACTGTTACTAAGACATACCCTGCAAACAACAGAGGACATTTAGAAATCTAAATGTGTATTGATGTATACATGTGTACAGATTTACAATCTGGAGTATTTAACTCAGTGGACATATATATAAGAAAGAATAAGTGGATTCCATGTGTACATAAAACAGGATGTAATCCCAAGGCATGTTCAACAGTCAGTAGTGTCTCTATGCTTACCATACGCAAGAGGATGTTTTCCAAATTTGATATAAACTTAATCAGCATGAAATTAAATTCTGATAGAGCCAAGGGTACGGCTTTGGAAAGCTTTTGAGTATTTGTCTCCAGTGATGTCATGGGGAGTCCAGGCTCCCTTTTCAAGCAACAACATTGTCCAAAGCTCTAAAAAGCAGATATTTATCAGAGCCTTCAATCTGTGGTAAAAATTTCTTGGCAGTAAGAATCAATATAAGAAAATAAAGTTTGCATGTATCACCAATGGGAAAATAAGCTATCTTAAGCACTTCCTTTCCTTAACCCCCAACTTAATTCTCTCAAGGTGAGGATAATAACTTTTATTATCCCTCACACTAACAATATTTCACTTATTTTGCCAATATGAATTTAAATGTGAAAAAATGAAAACCACCTTTTAAAAATAAACTAGCTGACCACTGCAACATTACCTTATATTAGCTCTGTTTTATATTTTCAGTTGAATGACCATCTCCCAAAAGAAGACTAAGAAAAGTCGCCTACGAGAAGAGCCAATCATGGGATTGAGATGTTTGAAATACAAATGTACATTACACTTATGTAGAAGATCTTTTAATAATTAAATACTTAATTCAAAATATCAATACTTGACCTATTATATATAAACCATCGTGTTAGTCACTGCAAGAAGTAGACAAGTGAGCGAAGGCCAGCCTTTCCTCCTCAAGGAGCTCATTATCTAGGAGTAGAGACAGAGCAGGCACGATAATGACCTCACAAGCATGACAATGACCTCATGAAGAACTCCAGGGTCTCCGGGTTCAGAGCTCAGAGAAGCATGGCTGTCGGAGGCCCCGTGACATTCCGTGAGGGCCGCCTTTCACCTCCCAGGGATGAGTCCACACCTCCCGTGCTAGTCTGCCACGGGGCTGCCGACGCACACTATCGGAAATGGCTGGCTTTTACACGGCGTCTCTGACTGGGGTGAAGGCTGGCGGTTCTGAGGCTGGGCAACGTCCACATTAAGGCAGAGACACCCTCTTACCCAAGTGGGCTGCCGCGTGGAGAAGCAAGGCGGCCACCGCCGTCCGCGGGCTCACGGCCCGCCCCCCAGGCTCGCCCTGCCATCCTGAGCCGCTCCGGGTCCGGCCTCGCGGGGCTTCGTGCTCCAGCCAGCCCCTTTCCTGGTGTGGGGCTTGAGAAGCTCAGCTGTGGGCAGAACTGGAGTCTTTCCTCGCACATGGCAGCGCCCTCTTCTCCTGTGTCCGTCTGTCCATGTGGGTCCATTTCTATCAAACCCAGGAGGAGGCAGGGGCTCAACCTGAGTCACACCTCCCTGGCATAGCACAGTCAAAGGCCCTAAAGCAAGCTATTTTTTTTAGGAGATTGAACCCAGGACCTCATACAGGGGAAGCAGGCGCTCAACCACTGAGCTACACCCACTCCCATAAAGCAATCGTATCAAATAATCTAATCAAAGACCCCCTCAGCTGACTTCAGTACAGCCAAGGGTGTCACAGCCAAAGGAAGAGATGACACACTTAACAGCTCTCCTTTTGGGATTCATGAAATAATTTCAAGTTGCCAGGCTTCCTAAGGGAGAGGGGAGGCTTGGAGACAGCACAATTCAAGAGGGCATAAAGTCCATGCGGGCATTCAGCCAGGGGGCAGGCAGGCAGGAGAGCACGCAGAGGCCAGGCGGGCAGTTTTATCTAGAACCGCATCGGAGCCGCCGAGTCACGGCGTTTCAGGCGTGGGGGTGACACACAGAGCCCATACAGAAAGACTAACCTAGCAGCGACGCAGGGAGCGCCGCGGAAAGGGGGCAAGGCGGAAATCAGGAGACTCCTGTAAAATGGTCTGGGCAAGAGGTAACCCCACACCAGCACCGTGACGTCAGATAAACATCAAGAGCAGAGAGACCCTGAAGGCAGAGGCTCGGCAGCTGACGAGCTGGGAAGAACGAGAGGAGAGCTATTCAGTCGGCGGCACGGTGAACATCCAGGGGAGATACCCAGGTGAGCTGCCCAGGTGAGCTGTCCAGGTGAGCTGCCCAGGTGAGTTGCCCAGGTGAGAGGCCCAGGTGAGCTGCCCTGGGTAGAGGGAAAGGGGGCCCAGGCAAGGGCCTATTGAGTCCAAGCTGTGCAGGAGGAACATCCACCCATCGGTTAGACGCTTGGCAGTCCAGATTAGAGCTGACACATGGGGGAAAAGGCTTAGAGTTCAGAGAGTCACAGAGATCTTGGGGAAAGTAAACCATGATTTTCAAAGGCATCTGGTAAAGAAAAGCAATTTGCCCCCAAAATACACTGCCATTCCTTCTTTTGTGCACAGGAAGGTAATCTCCTAAAGCAAGGCTTTCTGACAGACCAAGAGGAACTGTCTCCATTCTGTTTTCTTAATAATTCTCAAAACCTACACTAGCTTATTTTAATGTGTTGCTTTATTAAAAATAATTGAGAGACCACGATGTGAATTAGGAACTTGGAACACAAAGAAGTTTATTATCTGTCTTAAGGGACTTTACAAACCTTTTACAGACTGTTGTCTGGTTATAAAAATGATAAACGTTCAAGGTTTACTGGAAGTAACAAAAAGCCAAGTGTTCAACATTATCAGAAACTGTTGTTGAATTTATCAAATGCTTAAGCAGCATATCTTTTCTTACTAGACTTTTTGACCAATATCAATATCATGCTAATTTTATGATGCTAATATTGAATCACCCTTGCCTTCCTGGGTTAAATATCACTTACGACAGATCATTCTTTCGATGTATATGATTTTACATGACATTATAATGTCTATGACTACATCTTCATGCTCATGATCTGCAGTCACGGCTCTCTTTTTGAGTCTTTCACCTCTCTCGTGCTCTAAAACCATTCAGATAACCTTTGGAAATCGCTGTCCCTTGACCCCAGGACCCCCACTGATGAAGCAGTTGACCTGTACCGACACACTGGGGCCGCATTGTAAGAGCTGACGGCCAAGCGCATCACTGACCACCCAGCTGCAGCTCATTAGACCAGAGGCCGGCAAGACCTCGGGGCGGGAAGTGAGTGTGTCACTGGTGGCCACTGAGAGTGTGTTTTGGGAGTTTGAACTACGAGACACGTAGCTGTAGGTCGGGGGTTCTTAACCAGGGATCTGTGAGCTAGAACCGAAATTCAAAAACACACTACTCTTGTGGGGATATGTCGGTGTGTGTATATTTATTAAACAATACACGGTACAGTGTGGACTTAGTAAGGGGTCTGTGGTTTCCACCTGCCGGGTACAGAAAAGGTGAGGTGAGGAAGCCCTGCTGTAGGCAGCTGAGAGCTGGAGCCGTGTGGCCAGGAAAGTTCAGGCAGCTGATCAATGGCTAAGACAGCCTGTGCCCAGAGAAAAGCAGGCGCCGACCACACAGACTCCAGGACTCGAAGCCACGAGAAACGGCTCTAAAGCTGTCACAGTAACCTGAAGTCCGGTCCTGCACGTGCAGCTGCTGTGTGTGAGGGGACCACACATCCTGCCGATACCCTTTTCCTTTAGCCATTCCTTGGACCCAAAGACTCTAAGACAAAATTTATCAGGCACAGGTCTTCTATAAACCTAAGTATTTGGTAACGCTTTTCACCATTTTCCTTTCGTATTGCTTTGCTTGGGTTTTCTAATTCCTTTCGAGTCAATTTTGGTAATTTAGATATTTCTTTTAAACATCCGTTTCATTTATATTTTCCAGACTTATCGGCATAATGCTCTCTTGTGAGTTTTGCATTTCATGAAAATCTAATCAGACTCCAGGTACATACAGAACAAAGATGTTCAAAAACTTAAAACAATGGAAATGGAGATCATAAATAATGAAGACAATTTTAATGACAAGTTAAATATACATTAAAGGTTATTTTCTCTCAAGATTTATTTTCCATAAGTTTTCTTAGTAGAAGTTTTTTATCATACTACAGAAAAGAGACCTAATGAATGGAAATAAAGGAATCCATCATTATAGCAATATTTCACCAACGAATATTTTGTAGACACATACGCAAGGCATCAGGCTTTGAACTTTTTAAGGTGGAGTTGTAAATAATATCTGCAAACTAAAAGAACATGTTTCTATCTGGATAGTAAATGAACATGCTATTAAATACATAATTGTTAAAATTTATTTCCAAATGTTACCATAACCTTCTTACTTAGTCATATAGCATACTAAAGCATGAAAGACAGTTTTTCTGTGATAAACACAATTAACTAAGTCATCCCTTGTTTCAGAAATAACTAGTCTTTTATCTCCTAGGTAAGATGTGAAACACAGTCAAGTACAAGTCATCACACCTGATGAGTGCAGACACTTAAAAGTCAAAATTCCAGGACTGTCGCTCATGGGGCTTCCAACTTCTCAGGTTATGAAACCCTGAAATGTAACCAGTCCTGGAGTAACTATTAATAAGAGCTGAAGGCAGGAATAGAGCAAACTATCAATATAAAACTCAAATAATTCAAAATGCAAAAAAGCTAAAGATCTATTATGAAATCTTCTTTGGGTAGCTATGGGAAATACAATTTGCCTGTCAAATGTACCCTTGATTAAAAGCTTCTAACACTGTTCTAGCATAAAATGCCTCCTCAACGTAAGAGGCTGCTGACCATTTCCCACTGATGTGGCATAATTTAAACAGGACCTATGTGCTCCACCCAGCGCCGGCACGCAGGAGAAGCCACCAGAACTCTAACCACTGCAACTTCACACTAACTAGCCTGATAGCATTTCTTCAAAATTTTCCCTCCGCTTTTTCTATGAGGGGACAGATTTCCAATAGCAACATCTTCATCGTCATCTGCCGGTGCTGTGACCGACATAGACGGTAGAACACGCACAGCTGCACGGCGCGGCCATTGGAGGCGGTTCACGAAATGTCTCTATCATTTACTTGGAAATGCCCAGAAAGCTCCAAACTATTCCCACTTCCTCCTCCCTGACCCCAAGTTAGGACTAAGAATTGAGATATGTGGAGCTGGGAGAGGCTGGCCAAAATAAAGGCGCTTGTGCACACGCAGGAGGCCACGCACAGCCAACAAGAGCCACTGAACTTTCTCAGGACGTCACGGGAAGCACGGTGGCAGCTGCTTCCCCTATAAAGCCGACCGGTTTCTCCGTCTCACACCAACTCTCTCCATAATTCTCCTACTTTATTTAAGTTTCAAGACCCTTTTTCGAGGAGATACCAAAATCATAGGAATAATATCCAAAAGAAAAAATACAAACACTTTTAAATCTTTTTAAAATCTGGTGTAAATAATTATAAAAGAAAGCTGACATTATAAAGAGAATTTAATATGGTCACTGAGGAAACAGGGAAGAAGATTTCTGTTAAATTGTTAATTAAATAATAGTATTCAAATGCTATCTTGGGGGCAGATAAGCACAACGGTTAACAAATTCTATTGTAAAATATAAATGCTTGTTTCATTTTAGTGAATAAGCTTCATTATTCGCTAGTTCTGTGAGGCTGGGCAAGTTATTTTTCTCAAAGCCAAGAATTTTTCATCAGTAATATTGAAACTATAAAAATTGCATCCCTGGATGGGTTTTGCACTCATTAAATAAGATAATGTACCTTGAGCACTTTAATCACTAAAAGTGCTTAATAAATGCTTAATATTATTGTAATTCCCTCAAAATTGCTTCTACTTAATATGATCATAATAAGGTAAAAGATTATGCATAGAAAAACTCCAGAAAGAATGAACTAAAATATTAACAGGGTTCTAGGGTGAGCCAGGCAGGGTTCTGGGTTGTTTCTTTGTTATGAGTATTGCTCATTTCAAATGCCCTAAAATGCACATATAATAATATTTAAAACTAAGTAACATAAAATATATGTATTGTGTAAAACACCCAGAACAAATAAAGTCATTGGTGGCAAGTGGTGGTGTCGTTCCTGGGAATCCACCCCCGGCTTCCCGAGAAGATCACCCACGATGCCGGGCGAGGCTGGGACCCGCGGCGCCCCTGCTGCCCAGGGCGCGAGGCCGGGCGAGGCTGGGACCCGCGGTGCCCCTGCTGCCCAGGGTGGGAGGCCGGGCGAGGCTGGGACCCGCGGTGCCCCTGCTGCCCAGGGTGGGAGGCCGGGCGAGGCTGGGACCCGCGGTGCCCTGCTGCCCAGGGCGCGAGGCCGGGCGAGGCTGGGACCTGCGGTGCCCTGCTGCCCAGGGCGCGAGGCCGGGCAGGCCTGTGCACCCCTCCAAGCCTCAGCGCCGTCTTTGCGAGGAGCAGCCCTTCATAGGGCGTCTCTAAAAACACCTCCAGGTTAAACTTCTAATTTCTGTAAGTACAGGAGTCCCATCATGGTGACTCCATTCGCAGAGGCTCCTTCACACGTCACACGGCCTCCGTAACAAGGATGGCTGGTCCTGTGGCAGGACTGGAGAGGCGGACGGGCAGCACGAGGCCTCCCTGCAAAGGGCTCCAGGCCGGCCAAGGCAGGCTCCGACAGGACCTGGGACCCAGTAGAAGGATTCAGCCCGGGGCCGATTCCCCGGACCTCCCAGCACGTTGGATTCCAAACGAGAGCCAAATGTGAGAAACGCAGCCCCGGGAGAAAGCGCGGGTGAATTACTTCCTTACCCGGGAGGGCCACAGGTATCATTCCTAACTGAAACTCCAGAACCACCAGGGGAGGCGGAGACCCAAAATAAACCTACCTACGTTAAAAATAAAAAGTGAAATTGTACACCAAAAACCACAGTAAGTCAATATCAACAACATATCATGACGGCTAATGGCACTAAGATACAAAGAGCTCAGAATTGAGAAGGACAAGGTCAACAATCAGTAAGGACAAGAGGTGGACAAATGTTTGTCGAAAAAGCAACGTAAATGGTCCAGCATCGCAGAAGACATCAGCCTGGCTAAGGACGAGAGAGGAAAGAAAACCAAACAGGCTGGACCTCAGGAGCTGCTGGACACACGCAAACCCAAGCCACAGGGCACCACCGCAGCCCACTCGGCTGGCTGTCAAAGAACAGAAATACCCAGTGTTGGAAGGATGCAGAGAAACCAGAAGCCTCGTACACCGTGGGTGGGAGCGTGGGACGGCACAGCCCCTGCGGAGAACAGAGCGGCGGTTCCTCAGGACGTCAAACACAGGACGGCCCCGGACCCGGCGAGCCCTCTCCCAGCGCATCCCCAGGACCGACGGCAGGCCCTCCACGGACGCCTGGACAGCGAAGCCCCCACGGCATCATTCGCCGGACACAAGGTGGAGCAGCCAAGGCCCGCCCACAGAGAGCGGACGGCGAGTCGCAGCAGGTGCACACGCGGGGCGGTCTCCAGCCGCGGAGAGTCCTGAGGCACGCGGCAGTGATCAACCGTGCAGGCCTCACGGGGAGAGGCCAGACACGAAGGGGCAGATGCGGCACGATTCCACGGCATGCCCTGCCAGGACAAGCAACTCCAAGGAGACAGGACGTGGAGCCAGGGTTGCCGGTGCTGGGGGGCGGGGGACGGGAGCTACCGCTTGATGGGTGCCTCGTCTCTGGATAAGGTGAAGAAATGTTTGCACAACACTGTAAATGCACATGGTACCACTGAATTTTACACTTAAAAATGGTTAGACCGGCAAATTTTATATGGATTTTACCAGAATAAGGAGAAAAGAAAAAACAGAAGAGCATGACACCTCATTTTTCACTTTTCAGGTTACTAAAATCTCCCCACACGTGACAACCCGCTATGCTGGTGAAACTACGGACAAAGAGGCCCTCGTGTTCAGGACTGCCGGGGACACTGTGTGGCTCGTCCACAGCGCAGGTGGACTTGTTGATATCTAGTAACATCCGCACGCATTTCCTCTGACCCGCGGGTCTTCAAGAATCCACACCCAAAAGTATGGGCGAAAACAGGAACGAAGCGTGCCAAGGCCGGTCCTGCAGCACGACAGACTGCAGGCACTGGAAACCGCCCGGGGCCACGAAAGGCTCCAACCAGACAGGGCGGGGGGAGAGAAAAGCAGGGCACAGAAAGGGCGAGGAAGAGGGGCGCACGGCGGGTTAGCACGCCTGCCACGCGTTCAAACACACGGAGGAGGGACGGGCCGGAGTCTCCTGGCCAGGAGCTCAACAGGCAGCCGGCGGCAGAACTGGAGACGGACAGGACGGGACGGGACAGAAGCACCACCACGCCGCCACGCCTCCTTCCAGGGCTTTGACTCTGGATGAGCACGTAAATGTTTTACATCGCTAGGAAATACAGATAGCGCAGGGAGACAAAAGCGAAGCAGACTCTCAATATGTGAAATGAATGCATAAGTAGTAAAATAAATGCATAATATAAAAGGTAAGTAAATGGGCCTACTGCCTATCGACGGAGGTGCACGACCTCACAAAGAGGGCCCCTTGGAGTATTTTGGTACGTGCATTCAGTTTATTTGGTACTAATAACGTGGTCATTATAAAACCATTGTATTTTTCTCTTTCCCCCAAAAAAATGTATTTATTAGTTTTGTCCACTGAAGATGTCTAGAAGCAACCCAGCAGCAACGGGTAATCAGAGCATTAAAAAGACTATTTTTAATCCATACTCGTGAATGATGTGACATAATCACCAAGACAGTAAATTTATTTTTTTTATTTATTTTTTATTTATTTCTCTCCCCTTCCCCAGCCACCCCCACCCCCGCCCCAGTTGTCTGTTCTCTGTGTCCATTTGCTGCGTGTTCTTATTTGTCCACTTCTGTTGTTGTCAGCGGCACGGGAATCTGTGTCTCTTTTTGTTGCGTCATCTTGTGTGTCAGCTCTCCGTGTGTGCGGTGCCATTCCTGGGCAGGCTGCACTTTCTTTCGCGCTGGGCGGCTCTCCTTACGGGGCGCACTCCTTGCACGTGGGGCTCCCCTATGCAGGGGACACCCCTGCGTGGCACAGCACTCCTTGCGTTCATCAGCACTGCTCATGGGCCAGCTCCACACGGGTCAAGGAGGCCTGGGGTTTGAACCACGGACCTCCCATGTGGTAGACGGACGCCCTAACCACTGGGCCAAGTCCACTTCCCCCAAATCACTTTAAATCAGCCCGT
Source organism: Dasypus novemcinctus (assembly GCF_030445035.2). NCBI lineage: Eukaryota > Metazoa > Chordata > Mammalia > Cingulata > Dasypodidae > Dasypus > Dasypus novemcinctus. Next base: position 163,522,125 of record NC_080677.1, on the reverse strand, counting down.
GCCATGGGGGGCAACTTGTGCCCCCGAGGGACATCTGGCAGTGCCTGGGGACACTTCCTGTCATCTTCAGACCCAGGGGGAGGCCAGGGAAGCTGCTAATTGCTGTCCTGCGTAGGCCAGCGCCCTCCACGAAGACTTACATGGTCTACACCGCAGCTTGCAGCCTCGCTGACGAGCCTGTTCTAGATGACCTTTTCTTCAGAGACCAGGAAAGCTCTGCCAAGGAGCCCACCCACGCCTTGGTTTGCTGACCCAGCGCACACTTCCTGAGTGCCTGCGCCTCTCGACTAGGTGTGCAAACAAACAAAAGGCACCACAAAATAAACATAAAATAAATAAGCAGAAGGCACCGCCCACCCCGAGGAAGGCTTCCAGGAGATGAAAGCGCAAAACCGTCACCGGATGGATGCGGAACATCCCGGCTCCAGCTGGTCCAGCCCGTGGGCCGCACCTGCGGTAGGTGGGGCTTTTGGACGAGGCTACTTCAGTGAGAAGTGGCCGAGGGTGGCTCGTCATCCTCTTACTGGAGTCCTTTAACGGGATGAAGGAGGAGAGAGAGAGAAAACAGACGCAGGAAGCTGAAGGCGAGGAAGGCTGGAGGGAGGCAGGAGCCCAGCAGGTGCCGCGCACGGCAGAGGTGTCCAGGCTCCCGGGGCCGGGCGTCGGGGAGAAAGCGTCGCCCGATGATGCGTTGACGTGGGCATTTTCAGAGCCTCAGAGCTGTAAGCCTGTAAGCTAACAGACCTCCATGAAAATACGTCGCCACAGACTCCCGCTCCTGGTATGCTGCCTTCTGGCCGCCTGGCAAAATAAAACACAACCCGGTGAAGCTCTCCTGGCGCCTCACTGCATACGTCGTTCTGTCCTTTCTGACGAGTCGGATGAGAATAAGTTTCCAGGCCAGTGTTCTTTTTTCTTTTTTTTAAGGAAAAGGGATGTATGTGAAACTGTGGGTAGAGGAATGTGGTTTCGTCTGTGATTCGGGACACTGTCAGATTCCCCCCCAGGACGGCGTCATAAACGGCGGCTGAGCTTCAGCCGAGCCCACAGAGGCCGACTTCACCAGAATCCAGATGAGGCAACAAAAGGAGGGGAGGCCTGGGGGAGGAAGGAGAGAGAGCTCGCTGCTCCTCGCTGCTCTCCCCGCTGCCACGCTCACCCCCCCCTTTCCCAGCGGCAAGAGTAAAGCTAAAACCCTGTAACTAGTGCTTTTTTCGAATGAAAAGTCACATACATAAAAATTTCAAAAGCCACTAAAAATTCATTTTCCCCGCCCCAGACACCGGCTCCACCAGGCTCCTTCCCCAGAGGCGGCCCGAGCCACAGTTGCTCACAGTTCCTCCAGAAACTCTGTGGCTCAGGCACACACGCGTGTGCACGGGCCGAGCTGCCCGCTCCGTGGCTCAGACACACACGCGTGTGTACCGGCCGAGCTGCCCGCTCCGTGGCTCAGACACACACGCGTGTGCACGGGCCGAGCTGCGCGCTCCGCAGGTCTCCTCGCACTCGGTTCTCACCACGACCTGAAGGCTGCGCACCTGCACGCGCAGGGCACGGCCGGAGCCGGCTCCGAGGGCTTCCTAGATCCCCCAGAAGAGCACGGCCTGCTTTGCCTCCACCTCCCGCCACCCCGGCCGGGATCCTGTCGCCCCAGACCTCGGCCTCCCTCCTTGCCTGTCCCGCCCTCCCAGCCCTTCCCCACTTCCCACCCCGCGAGAGCAGAGGCCCCTGCCGCTCCTCGCAGCGCACCCGGCGCCCTCGGCGCCTCCGATATGGCACCCCGCTTCGCACCACCTCCTGCAGGAATCGCCGGCATCTCCCTGATCCTCCCTCTAGAGAACGAGCTACTTGTGAACCAAGTTGAACAGAATGATCGGAATTCCAGGGAGGACGCAGTGTATCTGCAAAGGCAGGAGAGCAGGTGTCCAGAGCACACCGCTCTGAGCCACAGGTGGCCGCGGATCCCGTCAGAGCGCGCGCGACGCGCCTGGGGGCAGTGCCTCCTTGGCCTCAAGGAGTTGTGGCGTCCTCTGAGAGCACTGTGGCGTCACAGAAAGGACTCGTCGTTCTCTGGGAGCGCTGCGGCGTCTCGGCAAGGAGTCATCGGCACCCTCCGGGAGCGTCACAGCAAGGAGTCGTCGTTCTCTGGGAGCGCTGTGGCATCTCAGCAAGGAGTCATCGGCGTCCTCCGGGAGTGCTGCGGCGTCACGGCAGCTCCGCTCCACGGGAGGCCGGGTCACTGCCACGGCATGTCCACACACAGGGATGCCCCATTTGACATGCCACCAGGAGACTGAGGGAGACCCGGAGAGCCGGCGCACCTGGCTGACAACAGCCCCCAGTCTGCCCCTCGGGATCCTGCCTGCCACATAAAACCAGCAGCAGCTCCTCGCCAGGGGCACAAACCACTTGCCCGAGTGGCTCCTGGCTTCTTTTGCTACACGATCGACAGAACCAACCGCGCCCCCCAGCAGACACAGGGCAAACGCATTTCCAAAACGTTATCCTGGCTGGAGGGAGACACAGTGGGCGCTGAAGGAATGTGGAGCTCTGGAAAGGACTTGTATAAACACGGAATTCTTTTGCTACCCTTTGTGGAACTAGACCGATTCAAGAGGGCAAAGGAAATGGACAAGCCCGTGAACCGCTGCTTCTTCCCACCTGTTCAGTGCCCTGCTGGAAGCTTCGGTGCAGGAACGCACAGCCACAGGCTCCTCCCAATGGGCAGGGGCGGCCATCCGCAGCCCGCCCAGGACCCTCTGCTTGGGGTCTGCCCCGTCGGCTAGCCAGGCCCTCGTGCTGCAGGCCTTGAGCACCTGGAGGACCTCTGCCCCTCGTCAGGGGGCAAGGCGGGCGGCTGCGAGCTGGATGCCAGGCGCAGGGTGCGCGTCCGGTGTGTGAGCCCAGCGTGTCCAGCATCTGTGCCCAGCATGTGAGCCCAGCGTGTCCAGCATCTGTGCCCAGCATGTGAGCCCAGTGTGTCCTGCACATGAGCCTCAGCATGTCCAGCATGTGTCCAGCACATGAGCACAGCATGTCCAGCATGAGCCCAGCGTGTTGAGCACATGTGCCCGGCATGTGCCCAGCACGTGTGCCCAGTGCGTGTGCCCAGTGCAGCCAGGCGCACAACAAAGCTCGGGCAGCCTGAGTGCTGAGCTGAGCGGCATCGGCAGGCTGGGGGGCAAGGGCACAGGCAGCTGCCTATCCCTCGCATAAGCACACAGCTTATGCCGGCTAAGACCAGAGGCTGGAAGAGGGGAGGCCCTGCCCCGGGCGTGCCCGGAGGCCAGTGGGGGGATAGACTGGGCGGCCAGGACTGCCGGGCCAGAGGGAGGCCGGGTGTGCCAGAGGCCACGGCCAGAGTGAGGAGGAGTACGAGCTGTTTGCAGAGCAGGCTCCGGGAGTGGTGCCCGCATGCTGGACAACGGGGAGTGGGCACCGAGGACGGGGGTCTGGCTTCAGTGCCCGGGTGCTGCTGATGTCCTGGAGCCAGAGGGGACAAGGGAGGGCCCCGGGCCAGGACGCCAGCTGGGATGGGCTCGGCGCAGGTGCCTGTGGTTCAACAGATTAAATTGTTCCCATAAAAATAAACCAGTCTTGCCTTCAAGGGGTGCTTAACGAAAGCGTCACCACGTCACAAACCGAAGGACAGCTCCGTTGAACCCGGAGTCGCAGACCCACTCCGCAGCCCCTCCGGCCTCCAGGACACATGACCGTCGAGACCCGAGTTCCAGGGCAGGGGCAGCCCGGTGAGACCCCGCGCGCCAGCACTCCAGGTCAGGCGAGCACGCAGAACCCATGCCCCGAGAGCCAGGCCCGCAGCGCCTGCCCACGTTAAGAGCCCACCGCGGTCCTGTCGTGTCCACGTGGGGACAGAGCGGCTCAAGCGAAGGCCTGAAGGCGCACGCGCTGCACGTTCAGGGCTCAGCCCACGGCAGGCAGAGCCGGGTCCAGAGCCCAGGTGCGTGGCCCGAGTAGCGCCACGACGCAGAGGGGGACGCAGCAGGCGCGGCCAGCGGTTGGGCGGCCACAAAACGCACTGTCCACACGGCAGCCTGTTCGCCTTCACACGGGCCAGGGTTCTGGACAGGGAAAATGAGGAGGCTCGAGGACCCTGCTCGGTGCAGAAGCCAGACGCCGAAGGACAGCTGCGGCACAACCCCTGCTGGAGAAGGAGCCCATGCACTGGGGCCACGGGGCAGCAGCTGCTGGCGCTGGAGCTGGGGACACAGACAGTGGTGATGGTCGTACAACATTGTGGATGTAACTGATGCTATTTAACTGTCCACTCAAAATGGTAACATTTTTGTTCTACGTATTTTATCACAGTAAAATGAAAATTTAAAAAGCCTTCTCCCTTGGTTTCTGTTTCCAAATCCACCTCCCTCCTCTGCCATCTCGTCGGCCCACCTTCTCCCGACCTTGGGCGGCTCCGCGCGGGGTCCCGGCCCCCTCCTCCTCCTCCACCCCCTCCCCAGGCGCGTTCGTCTGACTGCACGGTTTAAACACCAGCTGGGCCACCACACGGGCCGGCCGCGCCCCTTGTTTCAAGTTTTGAACGAGTAGGAGGAGGAGCTTGACTGTCGCCCCACGTGGTGTCCACGTCCAACAAAGGGGCGCTCCCTCCACTTGTTCATCCCCAGCCCTCCTCGTCCTCACCAGGTGCGGGACCCCAGGAGAGCCCCCCATCCTCACCAGGCTGGAGACACCCCCATCCTCACCAGGTGCCTGGAGACACCCCCATCCTCACCAGGTGCCTGGAGACACCCTCACCCTCACCAGGTGCCAAGAGACCCCCTCATCCTCTCCAGGTACCAAGAGATCCCCTCATCCTCTCCAGGTACCAAGAGATCCCCTCATTCTCTCCAGGTACCAAGAGACCCCCTCATCCTCTCCAGGTACCAAGAGACCCCCTCATCCTCTCCAGGTACCAAGAGACCCCCTCATCCTCTCCAGGTGCAGGACCCCAGGAGAGCCCCCCACCCTCACCAGATGCCAAGAGACCCCCTCATCCTCTCCAGGTGTGGGAACCCAGGAGACCCCCTCGTCCTTTCTAGATTTGGGACCCCAGGAGACCCCCTTGTCCTCACCAGGTGCCAGGACCCCCAGGAGACCCCCTCATCTTCACCAGGTGCCAGGACCCCCAGGAGATCCCCCCCATCCTCACCAGGTGCCTGGAGACCCCCCCATCCTCACCAGGTGCCAGGAAACCGCCCCCATCCTCACCAGGTGCGGGACCCCAGGAGACCCCCTTGTCCTCACCAGGTGCGGGACCCCAGGAAACCCCCTCGTCCTCACCAGGTGCGGGACCCCAGGAGAGCCCCTCCTCTGCAGGATGCACCAGCCCTCCCTCCAGGGGGGAGCTCGGTTCCTCCTCGTCCCCGTCAGTCGCTGCCAGCGCAGGCCCAGCCAACGCCCCTCACCTGTCCCTCATCATCCCACGTTCTTTCTCGCCCCGGACAATCCGTTTCTTCTGCACATCAGCCAAGGAAGTCTTTCTGAAAATGTGTCACATCCTACTTGACGCTTTCCGTGACCTCCCCTGCAGCTGCACAACGCAGCCCTCCACCAGCCCCTCCGCCCAGGGGCTCCCGCCCCCCTCCCTCACACAGGCCCCCCGCAGCACCTGGGAGCTTCCCCAAGGACGGTAGCCGGAAAACGTCCAGAGCGGGTGGCTCAGCTCCCTACAGCCGCGTGACAAAGTACCGCCAAGCAGGCGCTTGAAACGACAAAGTGCAGTGTGCGCGGCTGTGGATGTCAGACACCCAACCCAAGGTGGCAGCCGGGCCCTCGAAACCTGGAGCGAAAATCCTCTTTCCTCTCGGCGCCCCTGTCTGCCCACAGGCCCTGCCCTTCACCACGTGGCCTCTTCCCCGTCCTACCGGCAGGGTCCCGCCCGACTCCAGTGCGGCCCCGTCTTAGTCTAAGCCCGCCTGCAACAGCCCCCCTACTTCCAAGAAGGGTCGCCTTCTGAGGTGGTGCGAGTTAGGCCTTCACTGTCTCTTTTTGGGGAGCCACAATTCAACCCCCGATAGCACACAATAACATCACATGCCCACTAGAGATCCGGAACATTCACAGATCGTCCCAGCTCTGCCCTCTGCAAATGAAACACAGAAATAAAAACTTGCATCTTCACCCCATTTAATCATGGAAGATAAGTACTAACGAGAAAAGGAGTTATAAGTCTGAGCAAACAACTCCTTTCAAGGTCACATCTAAGTCGTTTGTAATTTTCTCAACCCTTCCTTTTCCATAAGTAAAAAAATGAATTCCCTGACGTTACAGCAGAGAATCTACCTACCAAAACTTCACCCGAAGATGCTGGTTAAGCCTGACAAAGACATGCCCCGATTCTCCATGCACTCCACACAGCTGGGGGGTTTAGATGCTTCGGCAAGGGGATGGAAGAAAGAAAGACGCTTTAACACATCTTTAAACTGCAAAAGTCATCTTTCAGCATCAGCTCTGTTTACTCTTGGCCCAAAAGGAACTGTCAACACAAGAACCAGAAATGTATCAACAAAAATGTTTATAAATGAAGGGAAACACTTTGCCATTTAAACCTAATAAACAAACCAGAACTGGAATTACGAAAGAGATCACAGAGAGTTCTCCAGACTATCGAAGATATGGGTGGGGGTCCGAGGCCCCTGGGCAGTGAGGCTGTGAACCCCTTTGCTCCACTTGGGCATGCCAAAAAAGACGGACCCTGGACGTGGCTTCCAGCCTAGGAAAGAGCCCAAGCCTAGGCAGGGCCCGGGAGTGGGGGGCCACCCAGGACATCAGCCACGACACGACTTCGTGAAATGAGAACGCTTCCGGCATTCCTTTACACATCCTCAAGGAGGCCGGGGCAGCCCCGCACGGACCGAGCAGGGTCAAAGGAAGTATTTCCCACAAAATTATTTCGGTAACAATAGCCCACTCTTGCTACTGGAAATATACTAGGCAGATGCTCATTGTGAAAGCTGCTACATATTCTCACTGTTTTCTAAAACTCTTAATGCTGATAAAAGAAGCTTGACAACAGATTGTCATTCATACCTACGAAAAACCCAGTTCAGTAAGTGATTTTATTTGAAAATGTTCAGGGTTGTGCTATTTTTCTGCATGCCTGTTCTCATCGAGGAAATCTGTCGAAAGGACAAAAGTTGAAAACTGTAACCTCAGCAATCACGAACTTTGGGGACTTTCCCCTGGTACACATGTTCATGCATAGGCATATTTATCGCACATACAGAGGCCCCGGCGCTGATCTGAAGATCTGCATAAATATTAATGCGTACAAATGCTTGCATGCAGAAAACCCATTGATGAAGTATCCAGTTGCATAAATTAGGCACATTAGATACTAACTGCATTAACACTCCATCAAACACATGCACAACTCAGCACGACAGAAAACAAAAGGCCCAGACTGCTGGAAGCCAGCTTTCTTATGTGTCTGCCATTCTTGTGCGTGTGAACTGGGCATGTCCAGAAACTATTTGAAGACTTTAGATTATTCATAGTTCCCTAACTATTAACCTCTCTCCTGGTCAGAAAACAAATTAAGGCCCCTTTAGGGGTAAATCCATCAACCAGAGCCTAAGATGCCCGAAAGGAAGGATCCATTTTTTTAAGTCACCAGATGCCCCGAAGACTAGCTTTTACCCAAAGAAGACTCCAAAGTAATTTTCACAAAACATCATCAAATACCCACCCACCTGTGTGCCGTTACCTGTCTGAGTAATCGCAGGAGTGTCACATATAGAGAAGATGGCACAGCCCAACCGTTCAGTGAATTTGGCTACAACCCAGCTGGCCACTGGCGGTTGACTCTGTCCCCCGTCCGGCCCCAGCTCTCCACTGGGGGCGACACTTCTTGAGGAGACAGAGGTTGAGGAAACCATTTCCTGATGAGCATTTGGCGATTCTCAGCTGACGGCTAGCTGGGCGCAGCGTGAGTTTAGCCATCTCGACTTTCATACTTTACGTGACAGGAGAGATTGACATCAAAATATCTTTTTCTCCAGCTTTGGGGAAAAAAGCAAGGCAGCATTCCACACTTGAATTTCTGTACGCTGCTCGTCACATCACTGTCTCGCTGTCCTCTTTCAACTGGACATTAGTCTCATCTGTGAGTGAGACAGGTTTACAGACAAAACAAAGCAGAGCGAAAAGGAGCTCCCAACTCAAAGCAAGACTCCTACCACGCGAAGTCTCTTCTTGAGAGCGGAGGGCAGCCCCCCTGAGCTCACAGCACACACCTCCGTGGCCAGAGGCGCACGCACAGCGCCTGGCGCCATCTCTGCCGAGTCGGGCAGGACATGCTTTTTTTTTTTTTAATTTCTCTCCCCTTCCCACCCCGTTGTCTGTGCTCTGTGTCCATTCGCTGGGTATTCTTCTACATCCACTTGTATTACCAGGTGGCACAGGGAATCTGTGTCTCTCTTTGTTGCATCATCTGGTTGCATCAGCTCTCTGTGTGGGCAGCACCATTCCTGGGCAGGCTGCACTTTTATTGCACTGGGCGGCTCTCCTTACGGGGCACACTCCTTGCGCGTGGGGCTCCCCTACGCGGGGGACACCCCTGCGTGGCACTGCACTCCTTGCGTGCATCAGCACTGTGCGTGCGCCAGCTCACCACATGGGTCAGGAGGTCCTGGGTTTGAACCCTGGACCCTCCAAATAGTAGTCGGACGCTCTATCCATTGAGCCCCAGCCACTTTCTAAGGGACACACTTCTTTTTTTTTTTTTTTTTTTTTGCATTTATCGGTTTGTGTCTTTATTTTCAGATATTCTGGGTATATACTCAGCAGTGGAATTGCTGGCTTATTGGCAAATCTATAGCTAACTTTTTTTTTTAATTAAAATTATTTATTTTTACGAATTACATTAAAAAAATACGAGGTCCCAATCAACCCCACCGCCCCCACCCCCCACTCCCCCCACAGCAACACTCTCTCCCATCATCGTGAGACATCCATTGCACCCAGTAAGTACATCTCTGAACATCACTGCACCCCGTAGTCAATGGTCCACATCATAGCCCACATTCTCCCCCGTTCCATCCAGTGGGCCCTGGGGGGGTCTACAATGTCCTGTAATTGTCCATGAAGCACCACCCAGGACAACTCCACGTCCCGAAAACGCCTCCACATCTCATCTCTTCCTCCCATTCCCCAAACCCAGCAGCCACCATGGCTACCGTTCCCACACCCATTCCACATTTTCTCTGTGGACATTGGATTGGTTGTGTCCATTGCACATCTATGTCAAGTGGGGGCTTAGATTCCACATGGATACTGGATGCACTCCTCCTGCTTTCAGTTGTAGACACTCTAGGCTCCATGGTGTGGTGGTTGACCTTCTTCAACTCCATGTTAGCTGAGTGGGGTCAGTCCAATAAATCAAAGTGTAGGAGCTGAAGTCTGTTGAGGCTCTGGGCCTGGGTGTCATATTATCAGTCCAGAGATTCAAATCCCCTAAATATATCTTAAACCCCAGCACCAACTACAATTCCAATAAAGTAGCATGCAAGTCTTGTGGGAAGAGATCCCCTCCAAGTTCAATTCCATCATGTAGAAACACCAGCTCCAAAGAAGGGCCATCTGCCATGGCAGTGAACCCCATCTGCCAGGACCATAGAACCCGTGGGTCTCTTTATCCCTCAGAAGAACCAATACCTGGGGTTGTATCTACTTTATCTGTCTCTGAGACTCTGCTCAGTTGTGCATAAGGGCATTCCTTCTGACAACCTCCAGACTCTTTTTTAGAGACTCATAGCCTTATAATCTCATTTCTCCTTTCCATTTCCCCCTTATATTAGGTCAAACAGCATTTTGAAGTCATGTTATTATATGTAGACAAGGATATTCTGCTGATCCATATTGAACCTTTAATTCAAGGTCATTTTCTAGTTGCATCTTCAGCTGGTATGTGGTAGTGATCCCTCGGTGCCAGGGAGGCTCATCCCCGAGTGTCATGTCCCACGTTGGGGGGAATGCACTGCATCTACACGCTGAGTTTGGCTGTGAGAGTGGCCACATTTGAGTAACATGAAGGCTGTCAGGAGGAAACTCCCAGGCACAGTGCTACTCTAGGCCTTGTTCTTATTGCAGATGTATAGGCTCAAAAGCATAGCCATTAGTATCAGGAACCCACTGTTGGGTCCTCCTTCCTTCCTGGTTCTTGCCGTTGCCCCTGGCGGACTGCCGCTGCTCCCCAGGGTCCATGACCGTGACCCCCCCGCCAGGCGCCCAGTACCCGCCCCAGCTGTTGTTTTTAATTGTTTCCACTATGAGTATATCTAGACATTACTGTATACCCTGGGCATATGCCCTGTATAACTACCTGTCAGCCATATATATCCTGTCAATAACATCCTATATCAGTATTCCTCTGCTGCCATTGTTGAACCACTCTATGATTCAAAACTTCCTGTAAAGTGAATCCCAACATAATGTCAGCTTCACAAGAGTCGTAGATCACCGAAATTCATATATACAATATACAGTACTTCCCCAGATCCACCATAAAACCTTTTCCCTTCCATAGCGATAATCTTTTAGCTTATTCATATCATATTTCCTGATACTGATGTACAGATTCCGGGACAATAGCTTTCAAACAAGGTGACATCTGTGCTTACTATGTGGTCCATACTTTAGATTGTACAGTTTTCTAAATTTTTTAGTTATCCTATGATTTGCCTTATGGTTTACATTATTAGTCTGTCGTCCCCTATATGTTTCTGGTGTAATATTACATGTTTTATATTCATCCTCGTGTACTCTCACAGAACTCCTCTCTTGCCCCCATATTCACCTTGGTTCCTTCCATTCCACATCCATTTTCCCCCTCCCCTTGAGGCCCACAACGCCAGCCAATCTCTATTTCCCAAGAAGCCCTGTCCAGAGATCCTTGCAGCAGTATGCAGGGCCTGACTTTCTCAACTGCCCTAATGCCCTGGGAGCCATCCTTTCTCTCGAGAGATACAGTTCTCTCTATTTGATGGCATTAGTCCTCCCCAGGATGTGGGTCCACCCCAACTCTCACTTCTTGGGTCTCTTCCCAATGGTACAACCCACCTTGGCAAAATGAGCCTTCAGCTATTCCCCCGGAGTCCGTCCCGCATCAGACCATACCCCCTGAGCATCCTAACCAGGTGTCCCTCCTACTTATACTTTGATACGATTTTCTCAACTTTTTGTTCTCAACAGACACCTGACACTCTCCCATGTTTGTATGTTGCCCCTCCCTCCCCCGAATTTTTGGACAATATTACCCCTCTTCCCATCCCCAGCCCCCCTCAAACCCACAAAGCCCCACCCGAAGGCAACCCCTTGCCCCCATTTTGTCCCTTCTTCTTGCTCATACTTACCGCCAGCTCATCACAGATTCCACCCCTGCAGACATTAACTCACATCCTTCCTCCACCCCCCGCTTTCCTGTAAGCCTCTTTTCCAGACTCTAGCTCTCTGAGGCAGTTTGCTTATTTCATATCATTGAGGTCACGTAGTATTTGTCCTTCAATGCCTGGGTTGCTTCACTCAACATAAGATTCTCTAGATTCATCCATGTTATCACGAGGGACACACTTCTTAACGAACAGGTGCGGTGTGGGACGGCAGCTGCCCTCTTCCTCCCGACACCCCGCAATGCCGCATCGCCCCTGGCCATCACGCACACACAGCACTGGGTTCTGGCCTCTGTGGTGGGCAAGGACATTACATGCCCAACTCCCAGACCGAGACCCCACACCACTCGGGACCCACCACACACCCTCCCTCTGCTCCCCTGCCTGCCAGCGGGAGGAGTCCAGGGCCTGAGAGGGGGCAGAGCCAGGGTCCCAGGGCCACTGCACACGCCCCCAAGCACCGGCCCGTGGTGCGAGAGACGAGCCCTGACCCTGCTCGGCTCGATGGGGCTGAGGCAGGGCCGGGTTATTCCCACAGCCAGTCTGTACCAGCTCCCTGCAGCCCACACGACCCACGGACATCTCACCAACAGACAACCCAGATCGGACGGCAACATGTCTGGGCCAAGAGCAACGGCGAGCAGAGGGGCTAGAGCAGGGCGGGGAGGGGTCCAGGGCTCAGAAGAGTGGTGAGTGGGAAGTAAGCTGGAAATGAATGAAAGCACCGCGGAGCAGCGGAGCAAGCACCCAGGCAATTTGAGCTATCCATTACACCAGTTACTGGATGCTGACACCTTCCAGACACTGAATCCAGTCCTGGGGTTAAAAACACAACCGGCCATATTCCCTGAGCTGGAGGAAGCACAATCTAGCTGGGGAGGGAGAAAACGGAATCAGTCCTCCAGTGTGATTCCTGTTATAAAAGTCGCCCTGAGGGAAGTGGATGTGGCTCAAGCCATAAGGCCTCCACCTGCCATATGGGAGGACCCGGGTTCAATCCCTGGGGCCTCCTGGTGAAAAAGAAGAGAAAGCGTGCCTGCACGGCGAGCTGAGTGCCCATGTGGGTGCCCACGTGGTGACCCAGTGCCCACGCAAATGAGTCACGCAGAAAGATGATGACACATCAAAAGAGAGACGAAGGGGAGAGTCAAGGTGAAGCGCAGGAGAGACCAGGAACTGAGGTGGCGCAATTGACAGGGAGCCTCTCTCCACATCAGAGGTCCCCAGGATCGAATCCCCGTGACTCCTAGAGAAGACAGACTAGAAGAAAGGACAAAAAGAGAAGTAGATACAGAGGATCACACAGCGAATGGACACAGACTGCAAAAACAGCAGGGCAGGGGAGGGGGGGAGAAAAAAAAAAAGCCGCCTTGAGGAAACAGATTTAGATTTTGTGTATCCATAACAAAGACCACAAAATAAATTCAATTTTGGACAAAAAAATAACAGAACAATTGGATCTGCCAAAGACTGCACTAAACATGGCAAGTGGCAACAGGAACCACGGAGCAGTGCAGACATCCCGACACCTGGGGAGACGCGCAGCAGCTCCTCAGCAGAGCCGAGCACTGCGCGGCAGAGTGCCGGCAGACACCGAGCTGAGCGGCCCTGCCAGCAAACGCAGCCCGCCAAGGCCTCGCAGAGCCCACCCGCCGGAAGTCGCCGGCAGCACCGGCCCGGCTCCTCCTTCAAGGCTGCGCTGGGCCAACACCGAGCCTGACCGTCCTTCAGTGAACAGACACACGGGGTTCCAGCAGGCACTGAGGTCGGGGAACCCCCTTCAGGAGCCCTGCGGCTTAGCATGCTCTTGAGCAAGTGCATCCAGGAGTCATCTGAAAGCTGAGCGTCCTGGCTGGGCTGGGAAACAATCCCCATCTGAACTCGTAACAGCACGTGCTGTGCCGAGCTGCGATGAGGAGGAGAATTCTTACCCCTTGAATACCAAGAATCACTAGGTCAGAACGCTTGTTCTCATTAAAAGGACCAACTCGGAAAGTGGATTTGGCCCAGTGGTTAGGGCGTCCGTCTACCACATGGGAGGTCGGCAGTTCAAACCCCGGGCCTCCTTGACCCGTGTGGAACTGGCCCACGTGCAGTGCTGATGCGCGCAAGGAGTGCTGTGCCATGCAAGGGTGTCCCCCGCGTAGGGGAGCCCCACGCGCAAGAAGTGTGCCCCGTGAGGAGAGCTGCCCAGCGCGAAAGAAAGTGCAGCCTGCCCAGGAATGGCGCCACACACACGGAGAACATGGAGAGCTGACACAGCAAGATGAGCAACAAAAAGAGACACAGATTTCCCGTGCCGCTGATAAGGATAGAAGCAGTCACAGAAGAACACACAGTGAATGGACAGAGAGAGAGACAATGGGGCGGGGAGAAGGGAAGAGAAATAAATAAAAAATAAATCTATAAAAAAAAAAAGACCAACTTGTACACTCTTCAGTGAAAACCCTATAGTGGACATGAGCTACCAGGAAAATTCTGCAACATTATTTAATGAAAATGCAATATATAAAACTGTGAGTGACGGTAATCAAAATAATGTGATTTCTGGGAAGTTCAAACAAAATAAACTGTTATAAATGGTAATAAACTTGGGCACTGGCAAATCCACTGCCATTGCAACAAATATAAAATGAAGCAACTCTAAAAGCTTTTTCACACCAAGATCACACCTCGACTTCCAGTTTATTACAGAACAACAAAACAACTAGCTACTGAGCTCTATACTTGCTGCCTGATTTGCTTAGATTTTAAGAGCTAAAAGTTTATTCTCATCAGAATCCTGCAAGTTAAATACTTTATTCCGTTTTACAGATGGGGACGTTCAGATTCACTGAAGAGCAACCAACACAAACCCACGAATGCTCAATCTCCTAGGCCCAGAGAGGAAATGAAAGAAGTGCTGGCCCTGCCTCTGAAATGGGAACCTTCAATGCCCAAAGGGCTGCTGAGGACGGGAGCTAGAAAATGGTGGGTGGTGGAGCTGCAGTGGGTGCGGGCAGGTGGCCACGGCTTAGCGTCCCGCGACACGCAGTCACCGAGTCTGCCCCCACTCCATTTGACACTTCTATCTGCCCTAAGAGCAAAACTTCAGGGAGCGTGTAAAACTGATGGACAGCTTCTTCTCAAGTCTACAAACACTCCAGAAAGCAGAAAGCCAGCTGTCTCTCTCTTGGCAAGTTCCCACCGAATCCAAATAAATAATGCAGTGTTTTCACTGTTTTAATTTTCTTTAGGATCCCTGCTCGTTACGGCTGAACTTCTGCCTGTTCTAATTATCCCCTCGTCTGCCCTTCCAAACGTCCTTGTCATCCAACAGAGCTCAACAGACTTGAACCTCCTCCCTTCAGGAAGAGGCATGGGTCGGCTTCTTTCCAGAGCCATAAACCTGAGCTCCTCTCGGTCTCTGAAATTCCACCACAGTAAGTAAGAACGAAGCCGGACCTTTTCTAAAACACCCTGCTGGTCGGCCACTATGAAAGCTCATTTCCAAATATCACCGCAGCCCCGGCCCCCGGCCCACAGTGTGCGATGTGGAGGGATCTGGGAAGCAGCTGTCCAGTGAGAGCGGCCCGGCCACCCACGTCCCCCACTCTTCCCAGCCAGACTAAAGGGCCATTCAGGCTCCCCAATTACAGTTTAATATGCTCGTAAAACCAGAAGGAGGCCAGGCCTCCTCCTGTGCCTGGCTCTGGGGAGAGAGCGCAACTCCCCATTTGCACTCTGCAGCACCTTCCTCCTGAATCACGCAAAGCACTTTCTGTCAGGCTTTCATCGATCCTAGCAACTCAAGCATCAAATATTATCTTCCCATTGGAGATGGAGGAGAAAAGAGGCACGGTGAGCGCGATGCAGTGTCCCACGGAAATAGATGGTTTTAAAATTTAAAGAGCCTTAAAAAGGTATCTTCTTACGCACACACGGAGGGAAGTGCGTTCTTGTTTCTTGACCACATACCTTGCTGCGCTACAGAAGCGGCCTCTTTTGCCTTCACCAGCATTAGGTCCTCAATTCCTTCCACTCATCACACTCGGCCATTCAAAGCTATTCGGGTGCTGAGGTGTCATTCCGCTGCAGTCCACCCTCCGCAGCCAACACGAACCACCCCCAGGAAGCGTCCTCAGAAGCTCCCAGCCGTCTCCAGACCAGGGCGAGGGCAGCACCCACGCCCCCTCCTGGACCATCTGTGCCCGCTGGAAAGCGAGCTGTGCGACGTCCCAGCTACACTCTGCCCTTTCCAGGGAGCGAGAGGCGGGGACGCCGTGGGTCAGAGTCAGCGTCGGCATGGTCCATCATCCTTCAGAAACACGGTCAGCCACAGCGGCCGAGGGCCTCTGCCTGGCCTCGGTTAAAACACAACAGTAAGTGGGAAAAACACCCTGCGCACATGTGTCGAGAGCTGACGTTTCCTGTGTCTGCAGGAGAACACGTGGGCATCTGCACACAGTGCCAAGGGCATGCGCACTGCCTGCGCGGGTGCTCCCGCATACCTGCCGAGCCCACGGCGTCTGGGGCGCACGGTCCAGGTGCGTGCCTCACTTGGAGCCCCTACTAAAAGAGCATGCAGATGCCTTTGTTCAATGTTTGCCCTCCGTTCTCAGCTCATGCCATAGAACCACTTACATTATCACTTACAATGGGTATAGCTTAAGCTGTGACAATTCATGACTTATTTTCTTGTCTTCTCCCAAAGCCGACACCACAAATAAGGGTGTTCAAAGCCCCATGGCTTGACCAGTGCAGGGCCTTCTGTGAAGTCCCACGCCACTCAGAGGTCCGGGCCAGGGAGCGCGCTCCCAACGCCAGACAATGATCTAAATTCTAATGCCACACCCTTTTCCTCTTCCCCAAATCCTTCTGGCTACACTGACTGCTCCCTCATCAAATCCGCCAGATTGGCGCATTCTTGACCCTCCTGCCTTTTCCACGCCTGCGCCCGTGCCAGCTCGTTCTCTCAGTGGCAGTGTTGACGCAGCACAGGATTTCCCGCAGGGCCTTAGTTTATCCTGCAACAAGAGTGACGGGGTCTAGTTTACAGTCGCGGCGAGTCTCTGAAATCGTCCACACCGGTCACGCGTTCTCAGGCCCGCGTGGGTCATTTCACGGCGGGGTAAAGAGCAGAGCTCTAGACGCGACGCCCCGGTCCGGTGCCCGAGCTCCTGCCCTGAGGCTCGCCGTGCCACAGGGCCTGGGCTGCCCGCCTCGGCCTGGTGCCGCTCTGCCCGTGAGCGTGGGGGGCCCGAGGCTCCCAGAGTTTCGGGAGCCTGCACACTTCCTGTGCACTGGGCTGCCTGCTGCGCGTTTCCACGGCGCGGTCGGAGCTCGGGGCGCTGGCGCTCCCCGGGGCCACTCGGCTGTGCCCAGGCCGCAACCTGCCCTCTGGGATGCAGCAGTTTGGCCTCTTGCTCTGCCACCTTCCCTGGGCCCCGTCGCTGCTGGCCTAGTTTGTTCTCAGCGCTCACCATGTGCCACCCTCTTCGCGGGCCATCTGTGGCCCCCACCAAACCCACCAGAGGGCTTGCTCTGGGCCCACCTCTCCCCTCACCGCCTCCCAGGGCTGCTGCCTGTGTGCCCTCGGCTCAACGGGAGCCAGGCATGGAGCGGCCCCTCCAGAGGGGCCGGGGTGGGGCAGGTGAGAAGAGCTGGGGGGTCGAGCACGTAAAACCAAGGGTGGGCGCAGCAGTCTGCACGCGGGAGCACGCCAAGCCCCAGGGCTGAGAAACTGGAGCCTTCACAGTTGGGTCCTAATGCTCCCAGGTAAGCTGGGAACGGGCACCCTTCCCTGCGCAGGCTGGACCAGCACGGCCACAGGACCCAGCCCGCCCTCAGCCACCCGCGTCTGCCCGGAGCTCCAGCTCGGGGGTGACTGCAGCTCCCTCTGGGCTCCCAGGGAAAAGCCAAGCGGCAAACGTGGGAGACTGCGCGGACCCCGCATGGGCCGCCACGATGCTCGGTCACACCACAGCCCCGCACAGGGCCACTTGGATAAGCCACGGGCTCAGAGGCTGGAGGGGACCCAAGGCGTGGCCATGCAGGAACCAGCCACTCCCCCCAGAATGCTCCAAAATAACTCGACTGCTGAGCCGGCACCCAGGGGTGTCTCTGGAGCAAGGGCAGGAGCCATCCACGGAGCCATCCACGGAGCTGTCCACAGAGCCATCCACGGAGCTGTCCAAAGCACCGAGTGCCCGACAGTCCACACTTGTGTGGCCCTTGGCCGTTTACAAGTCAGTTACACACACACACCCCTGAGGGGTCAGGAGACAGCGCAGGAAACGGCTGGGAAGGCTGTGCACGTCCACAAACTCCAGCCAGGTGAGGGCACCGGAAGCTGACCAGTCAGAAGTCTCCAATCAGAACGCCCAGCGCACACCAAGACACGGAGCTTACCTGCGGGTTCTGTGTCATAGAATTTGGCATGTGTGGGTTTTTAAAAATTTATTTCATTCAGGGCAGAACCCCCTAAGATTTGCAGAATTTAGAACTTCTCAGATTTCAATCAAACCCTAGCAGCACAAATAGCAATGGAATAGAAGTCGGAAGGGACGAGAGTCTTAAACACCTCCCTTGTTTCTTGCTAAATATTTCACTAAAGGGGGGATGAGCCTCCCTGGTGCAGAGGGATTACGACCAAGCACCAGCTGGGGATGCAACTGGAGAAAGACCTTGAATAAAAGGGGGGGAGGGTAAAGACAAAGGAGTTTATAGGGCTAATGAGCTGGGAGGGAGAGGGGGAGAGGGGGAGAGGGGGGAGGGGGAGAGGGGGAGAGGGGGAGGGGGAGAGGGGGAGAGGGGGAGAGGGGGAGGGGGAGAGGGGGAGAGGGGGAGAGGGGGAGAGGGGGAGAGCACTTACAGAACGATAAGGCATCGTCCTGTTTAGCCACTCTGAGACGAGTAAGCTGACCGACGAGCTCCACACCTGAGAGGCGTGGACATTTCACATATGAAAACAGCACAGCCCGGTCTGGGGGTGAGCGGTGTTTTCTGGGCACGCCTCCCCACCCACACAGACGCAAAACCCAAACAGAGCAGAAACCAGCACCGATTATGCAACCCAGCGGCTGGCTCCCTCCTCGAGGAAAGGATCCAGCCAGGGCTGTAACACCTTTTGGAGAGCGCGAAGGCACGGCTGCGCCTCCTTCCCTGCCCCACCTGGGCAGGTGCTCCTCCTCCCGCCGCGCCCCAGGCGCCAGCGGGCTTCGTGCTGGGCGCCCCTTCCCGGCTGCGTCCCCATGTCTCCCCGGCCACCCCCTTCGCTGCACCCCTCACCAAGTCCCTGGCAGGGAGGAAGGTCTCACAAATGTGTGTTCAGTCAGTAATTATGCTTTCAAAAGTGGTGTTTCCCACAGAATTTTATTTTAGACCAGGAACACCGGAAGACTCGGGCCTGCTCCGCCCACAGCCCTGCCTCCACGGGGAACCTTCCAGCAGCGGCGCTGGGCGGTCCTCTGTCACCTCCACTCCTTCCGCCTCCCCCCGCCGGTCCCACGCCACCTCCCGCCCCACGCGCTCCCGAAGTGCCCCACGGTCCCCTTCCCGCCGCGGGCCCCGGGGCTGCCCTTTTCTCCCGAAAGCCGCAGGGCCGCCACGCGAGGCGCACAGGAGAGGCCGGGAAGCGGCCGCGCGCCTCCCCGTCATCTTCCTTATATCCGCAGCCTCACGTCCAGGGGACTCACACACAAGCACCAGGTGTCCTTGGACTCAAAGCACTGTCACAGCCGAACAAAACTCATTCTAAATCCCGTCGTTCTAGGGGACACAATTCTCTGTTGAAAGCAACAAGGGCTAAAAGCAGTAGAATGAAGTTTTTTCCCTTTTATTCTCTATTCTAAATCCGCCAACCACATAATTTGCCAACTAAAGGCAAATGCTAGCACTTCAGTAATTCCAACACTGGCATGACGCAAAAGTCTAATTCCACCTTAATTCAAGGTGACTTTGCCAGTTCACATAGCCCCAAAAGAAATCAACCCTAGACCCAAGCCAGCAGAACTACGGCCCTGACTCCTGGCTTCTTATCCTCAGAACCAAGCACGGAATGGGGCACGGGGCAGACCTCACAGCGGTAATGCGCTCTCCACCGCCCTTTTACAAACAACTGGGCACGTGATCCTGTAGAGAAGAGGTGACGCGCACAGAGCAGACGTGACACCTACGTAAGCAACGAAAGCGGAGAAGGAAAGTACAAGCCAAAAGAAAAGCAGCTTCCACAACATAATCCTCGGAAAATGAAATACAAATTAAATAATAGAGCTGCATATTTGGAAAACCATAAAGTAAAAAAAAAAAAAAGGCATTCTTGCTTCTAACATCCAAATTATGCCATTTTCCTTAATTGTGCATACTTGGCTCGGGTTACCAATGGGTTCTGAATTAAATCTCCACACACTGTCTCCCTGGAGCCATGACCTTCTAAGTTGTTATTACTCATATTAACCAAAAAAACAACAGATTTTAAGCCTACCTCCAAAAATCTCTTGAAATTCTATCATTGCTAATGATAGTCACATCTGGGTCTCTCTCTATATATAAATATACATAGATATATACAAACATATACATAATGTAAGATTTCTAGTCTTTCTTTAACACTAAGTATGTGCTCAATATGGATATGTCCAAAAAGAAGGTATAATAAAATCTGGAAGAAAATTCAGGTACTTTTTAAAGTTCTAAATCCCTGTAACACACTGGAAATGGAAACATTTTTAAAAAGCTCGTCTTCCCTCTGCCACACCTGGACCCCCTCCTCCTCCCATCTGCCCAGGCCAAACTGCCAGCTCAGGTGAGGTGAGTCTGCATTCTGAGCTACACACTCTTAACTACAGCCTGGAGAACTTAAAAACATAATGACTACTGAAAGATATATTTGTTTCTATAAATGGCTGTGGCTCAAAACTGCAAATTAAAAAAAAGAAGTTTGAAAGGGCCAATTAAGGAGTGGAAACAGGATCTTTGCAGAAGGAATTTTTTTTTTTTTAGTTAAGATTGATCAGTTTGAAAATAGGAAAACCCAAACACAGAATGAAGAGGCACTCCTGGAAGAGCCACAGGGAGGGAGGGGGTCATCCTAGCCCATTATATAACCTGGCTAGAAAGGACACAACTGCATCCTACTTGGGACGTTTCAAAGCACTTTTACAGAACGCTTTAATTCCCCGTAAGTCATTTCTCAGTTAGCCCTACTTTTTATAGTCAGGTTAGACACCAAGACTAATTTCCTGGGTCTGACACTGTGAGACAGAGGCAGCCCTCCCTCGTCTGGCAAATGTAATTCTTGCCCACCACATCGCAGAGTAACTGCTCCTGCTCTGCTGAGGGCCCGATGCTACAGTCTTTTTATAAAACCACAGAAATCACTGAATATTTAAGTAAAATCAGCAAAGTGTGAAAAGTAAGCATTTCCCAAGTAGCATGAAACAAAAGGGATGACAAAATTCAAAGCCTTTTTTAAACCCAAGGGCTCTTGCAAAGAGGGGCTGGGAAAAAGAGTGAGCAAACTTAGTCAGCATTTTAAGTGCCGTCTGCTCAGGCCACACACACCTGCCCAGCACAGCCGAAGGACAGGGAGTGCCTGCGATTCCCGCACACGTCCTAGGAAAAATTTTATTTGCCGAGATGGGAAAAGGTGCTTGGAAGGGCAGACGCTCCTCGGAAAAAAAAAAAAAAAAAACTTCAGGAAATGGAGAAAGTGACTCCCTCAAAATCACCCAGCCATTTCATGAACAAGTATGTCCAGGTCAGGAATTCCTGCTGGAGAATGATGGAAGGGAGGAGAGACACAGGAGAGTTAAAGAAGAAAATCATCGCGTCCAGACACAGACCTCGAAGGCGCTGTCTGACGGAAACACACGCAGGTCCACGCGGACACCCTGTCCTGTTCTCACTCTGAGAGGATAGCCACACACCACCAGGAGGAGGGCACAGTACAGCGGGCACCCGCGATGAGCCACCCCAGAGCCTGCACCAGGGAGACCACGGGCAAAGACAGGCGCACCAGTCACCTCACCTGCAGATCTGGGTGGCACCGGGCTGGGCTTGCAGGAAAGGGCACAGCAGCATCTGCAAGCGCTCGGCCAACAGGGAGAAAATTCCCGGGGCAGCTGTGGAACCAGCTGTGGAGGGGGGGTCAGGGCGGGCCGTGGGGCTGGGGAGGGGCGAGCAGCAGCATGCCACACCCGGGCCGTGCACCACACCCTGGGCAGATTTTAATGAAGAGTGGCAGGATCAGGTGGGCATTTCGGGGAGATCTTAGAGAAGACCCCACTGGGGACGACTCGGGAAGGAAAAGAAGCGAAACGGTGGTGAGGGATCAGAGTCAGGAAACTGTCCCTGGGAACCAGGCAAGGGCCAGGGGTGGGGCCTGAACGAAGAGGGTGGCAGGAAAGGCACGTTACAAAGTCCCAAGATGCACAAGCTCAGAGGCACAGAGAATAAACCGGGGTCCTGGCCTTCCTGACGTGAGGGAGGTAAGACGCACAGGTGCGTGAAATGCACGTTGAAACCAAGCTGGAGACTCCGACGTGTGAGGCGGGCGGTGCCCATGCCAGGGCACGCCACGAAACTGCGACGACGCAGAGGCGAGCAGGGGCCGTCGCTGGGGCCCGGGTGTGCGGGCGTGTGGTTCAGAGAAAGCGCAAAATTATCCCAAACGGACAGGGTGACTCATGCAAAAGCCCAGAGAGGACTAAGCGGCCAGGCCGGGAAGGAATGACCGAGGCCACTGGAGGGTAGTGGAAGGTCAGGTGACCGATGACTCGGAGAACAGTGGACAGTCTTCAGCATCAAGACGAAGGGGTTCAGGAAACTAGACTTTCTCCTCCTCAAAGTAGAGGCCAGAGGAAAGTTCTCTTAGGTCAAAACAAGGGTCTTGATGAAAGAAATATCTTAGAAAGACTCTCCCGGAGACAGTATTTAAGACATAACGGAAGGAACAGAATGAGCCTGGAAGGAGACAGACCAACGAGGAGGTGACTGGTAAGGCATGCAGGCTGAGGGCCGGGAGAAAGGGAGTCACAGAGGAAGGAGCCTCGAAAATTATCAGATGGATCTTTAGTCTCCATTTCCGAAAAGGAATCGTATGTGTCAACCCCTTTCACGGGGCCATTCCCCAAGCCTCCCTCTAAACAATGACATTTTTACAACCTCGACTCTTGTCCTTGCGGGGCACAAGTAATTACTGGTCTGGAATGTGTTTGTGTCTGTAAGTGACTGTGGCTAGAGAACTGAGGCTAAAAAGAGAACCTTTGAAGCTCTGCCCTACGTGGAAAAATAAAGCAAAGCCAGGTGCAAGGGATCCACAGATTTGGAAACAAGAAAGGACCAAGAGGTAATTTCCCCTACATTTTTCTCATAAAAGTGTAAGTATTCCTTAGAGAAATACTTTCCCTGAAGAGAGGTTGTTTAGAGGTTCTAAGTAGAGGGGGTATGTCACGGAGTCTCAACACAAATGAAGCATTTATCCATGTGTTAGGTATTATAAGAAAAATGCTTGTTATTGCTCTATCATTTTCTTTGACATGTTTGATCTTTGCCTGTAAAGCACTGCTACAGACTCACTATTACTTGGGAACGGAGTTGGCAGGGACGCTTGGGAGATGAGGCACGGTCCATTAAAGCGTATCTAGATTCACTCTGTGCAAATACGAGCCTTCAAAGAGCTTAAATCTAAACCATTGGCCCCACAATCAATCATTTGAGTTAATCAACCAATTTACAAGTTACAAAAAAATAGACCTTGTTCTCCTTCCAAACTACTTAGCACTAGACTCAACTACTCAAAATGAGCAGCTTTCATATAAATTTTTCATTCGTTGTAGAACATTTATGATTCTTATTTAAGGAACAAAATTAACAAATAATCTGTTTCAGTGCTGAATGACTCTAATTTTTACCTTTCTCAGCTTTTAAAACATTGGTGTTTGCCAAATATAAAAAGAAAGGGGAAAAAAAGACTTCTGTGTCAGTTGCTCGGGTTAATGTAAGATCTAATTGCCTCATACTCCATAATTTCGCCACCAGTTTACAATTAGCATGCATTTCTCATGCATGAGTTGACCCAATTACATAACAAATTTTGCCTTTGGGGATTTCTCTCGCCTGCTTGTCTTCTGTCCACCATACAACTCAATTTCACACTGCCAGCAGCTGGAACATGCTCGAGTCAGTCTCTGTCAAAATGATTTATTTAAATTACAGAGACCAAATCCCTGGATAATCACCCCTGCCCTCACGCTCGCCCTTACACTCAACCTGACTCGAATCAAATCTTTTAATCGTTCGTAGACACCGCTATTCAATTATTAGGCGACGTTTAGTTCCAATAATCTAATGTTTCTGAAGCGAACTCACCGAATCTCAGGGAACTAAATCAGCAGTATCCGTGTGAGCTTATTAACGGGCACATAATTCGTTTTACATTCTAAGAATTCAATGAAAAACTAAGTTGCTCCATCAAAAGAAAACTGAGAGTAAGCACATGTCCCTATCAAACCACAGGGAGAATTTTTTCCTACAATATTGAAAAGACTTCGAGCTTAGCTTTACCTACAAAGCAAGAAAGCATTGCTTATGAATGGGGATACGCAACAGAGAAGCATAAGATACAAGGGATAAACCAAACTCTAGACCGAGAGGACATGGGAAAGGGTGTACGATGGGTGACAGAACCAACTCAGCACTGTCTGGAGGGCGGTGACTGAAGGAAAGGGTTCCAGAGATGCCCGAGGCCCCTGCCTGCTCAGACACGGGCTTGGCTGTCCCCTCTGAGTAGGGGACAAGCACGAGTGCCGATGCATCAAATAATGGCGCACTTACGATTTCGTTCCCTCCGTGAAGGACTTGCTTTTGTCATCTATTCTGTTTGTTTTTTTTCTTCCCTTTCATGGAGCACTTCTCTTCCCCCTGAAATAAATTAGAAAATAAGCACCTAGTTTTCAGCTTCAGCACAAAGATGGTCACAGCCTCTTTGGGGTTTGGTGCCTACCATTTTGTTGCCCGATTTGTCCATGGACAGTCTCGCTTAGGGTGGTGTGTGCAGGTGCAGGGGAAGTTTTCAGGCGCCCACGGCCCCCTCGGGGTAGGCAGAGCCCGGGCTGCTCGGCCGTGGCTCTGCTTGGCCGTCCTGGGCACAGCAGCCTCGGCCACCACCCACAAGAGCTCAGGCTATCCCGGGGACTGGGAAAGGGGTTTCAAAGGACACCTACTTCCTCAAACAGCATCTGTGTTTCATCTTTTAGAGGAAATAAAGGAAGCATGCAGACGCACTAGGTGGTTTCTGCCATCTCCCAGTGTGGGCCCTGGAGTCTGGAAGTGGCAAGCAAAGGAGAGGGCTGGCGATGTGGGAACCTGCAGGACAGAGCGCCCTGGCTCCCAGCCCCTGGGCGGGCAGTGCCCGTCACGCTGCATTCTGACCACGCCTGAAGCAGGACCTTGCAATCTGACCGTGAACATCGACTAAGTGGTCTGGCTGGACTTCCTGGCTTCCAATCCAAGCTGTCCCAAGTCCACTACTCAGTTGGTTCCCAAGTCCAGGCTCAACCTCATAAGCAACTGGTCAAATTCCATATGGATACGGAGATAGCAAATAAACACATGAAAATATCTGGAATTTTAGAAGTCCTTTTTTCTTTACTTTAGAAACCAGATTCTCTTCCTTTCCAACCATTCGGCAAATTCCGAAACTCTGCCTCTTTTCTTGTTCTTCCCACGGCTAGAGTAAGCGGGTAACATAGCAGAAGAATTTTAAATTGCAGGATTTCGTAACTCTCCCGTGCTCGATTCGTTGTCATTACAGACACTGAAAGCAGCGGCCGGGGCTTACCCATTCTAACCCCTTTCATTACACACACCATTTGAAATTTACAGTTGTAGTTTATCCAACACCTCGGCAACATATGCAGACTGAGTGAGCATTTCCAAAACCATCTAAAACCCCAGACAAACGAATATGAGAGCGACTGAAAAAATTTCATAATACTGACAGACAGGAGCAATCAAAAATGCCCATCCATCCATAACTTATTCCCCCAAACACCAGGGAGTTGTCATTAAAGCCACTGCTTTATGTCTTTATACTTTCTTTAGCCCAAATGGGATTATAGGCAGCTTATAAAGATCCACGTACTATTCAAGGATAAAATAAGCCAAAAACAAATGAGAAAATGAAGCGTAAGTGAAAATGAAGATTGCAAACAAAGACCCCTAATTTTGTGAGCCCCCCTAGATGTGCCCGTGTTAAACCTGGGGCCACACACTCAAGGCCCCTCAACAGTTGTCAGGGTAAGTCAGCTCCGCCCCCCACCTCCAGCAGGGGGACCCCGCACCTCCAGTGTGGATATTTCCACACCTTCTTCCTCTCAAAACAGGTGCCACCCAGGCAGCTGTCAAAAACAGCTGTCCAGATTTGGCCAATCTATGTCAGTATCTGGTTTATTTGAAAGTAACACAGAAGGGTGGGCTTGACAGAGTACCACCTTTGCACTCAACCCAAGTTTCTCAGACAAAAAGATCACTGAATAATATGGAAAGCCCCACGACTTACCAGAAAATGTTCATGAGTTGCAGCTTTATTAACGAATAAGAATCCATGAGACCCCAGGACATTTACCAGCCTCCCCCCTTCGGGAGTGGGTCCCCAACGCAGTACTGTAGAATGTATGCTTCCACCACTACCCAAACATGAGTACGCATCATCACAGCTAAATGAACTACTTCTAAGACTGGGGTGGTTGCTACCAGCCTGACACTTCAAAGTGGTTTTAAAAAGGTGCTGCCAAAATTATATGTCTAAATTAAATGCCATCTAAATGGCATTCTGTAAATACTGCTATATACATACGACAAATATAGATGAATACATACCTGGGTCATAGGGGTTTTTTGCATAATTAAGAATGGATCTGCAAACGACATCTGGTATTGAATAAAATGAACATTCCTGCTAATGATAAAGGTTGATGAAATGATCAGTTCTTTTCTTATTATGTATGAACGTTGACTGAATTTCAATATTAAACAAATGCTTACCTTTGAAATGAATGCAGTCCTTAGACTTGCTGGCACATGGATTTCTTCAGTAGAAATATTTAGTTCTTTTTTGAAATAAACTTCGGTGACAGTTGAAGACAGACGATATAATTTTGTGTTTGTTTTTGAAAAAAGAAAATTCTCCAAAGATAATACAAAGAAAGAAATGCTACTGGATATAACTGCCGATGGACTATACCTGTTACAGCATGTCGTGCTTCAAAGCAGAAACAAGTTTTTGATTTAAGGAAAGACTGAGGAGGAGGAAGAGGAGGGAGGGAGCTCCAGTATTAGGGCTGAAGGCTGTTGGGAGGCAGAGGAAAGCAAAAACCTCAGAAGTCAACCCTTCTCTTCCAAGGACAAAGTCCTTGCTATCATAAATTGTTCATTTAAAGAGCATAGATGGGGAAACCTTAGAAAATGTGGCAAAGAACACCTGCTCCCCAGATAAAATTTTAAAGCTGTTTTTGAACGGTGGGCAAATAAATTTCTTGCCCAAATGATGTACCATAATTCTATCTACAAACTGTTGTTTTTATATCTCTCCGGATGATTGCCAAATATCGGTGACTTTAAAAACCATCTACTAATAAAATACTTCTTGGAAATTAAATCTCTGTTCCTTAGATTATATAGATATACAGATGTTAATGCCTGTACCACACAAAATACATGCCTCAGAGAAAAATGGTATGCTTTTTCATGTTTGCTCAGACTTTTATATCATATACGCTTGTGATTTTAATTCATATTTCCTCTTGGCTGTGTTATTGAAGTACTTTTTTTCTGGGAAAAAAAGACATTTTGACATAATACTTTGGAAGAAACATAATTACAGGCATGGATTATGAAAATTAAGAAAATCGGTTTATCTATCTTTAATAAGTACCAAATTAACACCATTCGATCACTAACGTGTTCTGAACTTCTGCTAGTTTGATTTTCTTTTTCAAGAAAAAATGTATTACTGACAAGGTTGCACTTTCCAAATCCAAAGCAACTGCATCTATCAACATTCAAAAAGTAGATGTTGTACTTCATGTAAGCAAACTTGTAAAGTATTGACCTCTTATACACACATCACTTACAAATATAAACCGTAATACAGACACGTAAGCTTAGAGGCGCATACTGCGTGCTTATCCACAGCACACAAGTGACTGGCTTCTTAATTTAATCGTTTCCTTTCTGGAAAACGTCCAAGGCTGAGAGCCATTCAACACAGGACCACCAGACACTGAACCACCACTACTTTCAACAGCAAAGGCGACACATCGGCACGTACTTTTCACTCTCCTCCCCACGCCACGTGCTGGCTGCTGAGAGCCACGGTGGGGGCGGCGGGGGTGGGAGGGGGACACACGGCCCGCGAGCCTCACGGCGCCCACCCCAGCTCCCGCCTGGGGCAGGGGGTCCCGGCAGCAGGGAGGGGAGGCACCTACGTTGCTAATCTGCTCCTGGGTCCGCTTCAGCCTCTGCAGCTCCGGCGTGTCGGTGACGATGCTGAAACCCCTTCCTTTGCTCTCTTCAAAATCTCTTTTGTACTTGACCTGGTGAGAGAGGGGGACATAGAAGAAAGAAAAATAAACAGAGGGGTCGCACGCTCCCCGGGCCCGGCCCGAGGACGCCGGGAGACCTGGAGCAGCGCCTGCGAACGCAGCTCCACGCAGAAGGGAGTGCAGCTGGGGGTCTGGCGGTAAAGGGTGGCAACGACGATGACAGTGGTGATGACGACGACCACTCTATAGCGGTAAGGGCAGGATCGCAGGGCTCGAGAGCCACGCCTGCAGTTAGCAGCAAGCAGCGCTGATGACGGCCATCCTTGTCGCGTCCCTGCCGTGATTACCACCACCGAAGAAAACTCCTCTCCAATGCCAGGCTAGTCCGTCCCAAAGCCTCTTGGAGGCTGGGCTGCCCGATGGGGGCAGAAAACACGAAGGCAGCAGCAGCTAAACGTGTCCTTATAAAGCCGGCCTTCTATCTTGTGAGCAAAACATACAGGTGCGGCGGCGGACTTGGCCCAGTGGTTAGGGCGTCCGTCTACCACATGGGAGGTCCGCAGTTCAAACCCCGGGCCTCCTTGACCCATGTGGAGCTGACCCATGCGCAGTGCTGATGTGCACAAGGAGTGCCGTGCCACGCAGGGGTGTCCCCCGTGTAGGGGAGCCCCATGTGCAAGGAGTGCGCCCCATAAGGAGAGCCGCCCAGCGCGAAAGAAAGCACAGCCTGCCCAGGAATGGCACTGCACACACGGAGAGCTGACACAACAAGATGACGCAACAAAAAGAGACACAGATTCCCAGTGCCACTGACAACAACAGAAGCGCAAAAAGAAGACACAGAGAACAGACAACTGGGGCGGGGGGAAGAAGGGAGAGAAATAAATAAATCTTTAAAAAAAAAAAAAAAACAGGTGCGATGATGAGACGCTACCCTGCCGAATGCCAAGTGCCTAGATGCTCACGAAACCATCAAGAAGGGCCCACCTAGAGACAGAAGGCATCCGATCTGCTGCAACACCTAAGCTTTGTAGACATTTGCATACCCTTCTTTCCTAATTACAGCTTTGTCTCTGCACCTGCATTAGTCAGCCAAAGGGGTGCTGATGCAAAATACCAAAAATCTGTTGGCTTTTATAAAGTGTTTACTTGGGGAAGAAGCTTACAGTTACCAGGACGTAAAGCGTAAGTTACTTCCCTCACCAAGGTCTGTTGCCGCACATAAAAGCAGGATAACTGCCCATCTCGACGAGGCTTCAGGCTTCCTCCTCTTCCCAAGGCTCCCATGTCTTCCAAATCAGCCGTAGGCTGGAAGGAGTCTCCTCTCTCCCGGGCTCGTTTCTCTCCAGGCTCACAGCTGCTCTGCTCTCTCCACAAGGCCAGCGTAGGCTATCAGCTCTCTCCTCCCGGGGACCTCTGCCGTGTCTAGTGCAGCCTTTGCTCCTTCCTCACGTATCTGCTTCTCTGTGTGTTTACTTCCCAGGGCTCCAGCATTAAAACTCCAATCTCTCTCCTCTCTGAGTCGCTGCCCACCAAAGGGGTGGGGACTCAACGTCCCACTGACCTGGCCCAATCAAAGCCCTAATCACAACTCAATCCAGTAAAAATGAAACCTCTGAATCCAATACAAACTAATAAGCCCAGAGGATCATACCAACATACCAATTGGAGTTCACAAACATCCAATATCTATTTTTGGAATTCATAATATCAAACTGCTATGGTGCCCATCTCCTAGTAATAATGACAATAACTGCTAGGTAACAATGGAGAAATGTACATCGTTTGGGCTATTCTTATCTTTCAAAAGTCAAAATATCAAGAAATATGGAAGGCTATTTTTTGATGACCCACATATAATCCCCAGCTCACATTCACAACTACCAGTCTCAGATCTTCACTCAAATTCATCATCCACATCTAAGGTCACTAATTAAAATATGATCCTGTAAGTATAGATTCATGTATAAAGTTCTCTTAGCTGAGAACAGAATGACTGTTTTTGTTTAGTTGTACCTGAATTTAAATACTACTCCCTCGCCCTGACAAAATGGCAAGAGTTTCTTTTATCAGAAGCCCTTGAAAGAAAAACAAATCCCAGATTACACCAAATACGAAGCTCTGGATGCCTTCATCACTTCTAGCTGAAGGTTATCTAAATTTCATTTAAATTTATAAAAGTTGTAACACCCTTCCTTTAACTTTTTCCATAAAGAAAAGTTCAAACAAGTTGCACTATTTTTCTTCTGTAGAAAACAGAATGAGACTAGCCTTCTAGTTTTCAATCTCCCAGCACGCATGAAAGCAACATGCTGCCTGCTCAGTGTTTTATGCCAAGCTAAGCAGGGAAGCTGTTTAGCTTCATGCAAGGTAGGCCCCAGGGCACAAGCACAGCAAAAATCATAAAAGTAAGAAAAAGAGCGAGGCTGGAATAGCAACAAGCAGGAAGAGGGGACACAAAAACTGCAAGCCAGCTCCAACTTCACCAAAAGCATCTTGGGAGAAGACCCAACTGGATATGCTTTTGGCTGTTGGTTTGTTTTTCAATAGCAACTTCCCAAGAAAGTTGTGAAAAGAAACACCAGTAACTCCAGAATTGTAGGCTTTGAGCTGAGGACCTTCAGCTGTGGGTTTCACGTTCACAAGACACATAAGAATCATCTGGTTTTGGCTTGCCAGGAGTCTGGCTAAGCGAAGAGTACCAAAGAGGGAACAGCCATCGCTGCCAGCCCTTTGCTCAGGTTTCAAAGATGATTACAACCTTCTGAAAACCAACCCTCACGTGCTCTCGGCACCAACTCGGGCCCCGTCCTCGCGGTCCAGCCCCATTCCACTGGGAGGGGGAGCCTTGGTGCCCTCTCTCTTCCCTTCTCCCACCCTCGGCTGACCCTGAAGTTCAGCCTCACACGCCCACCCCAGCCCTCCCAAAGTGACCACTGCACCCCAGGGCCCAGTCAAGGGTCTGGGGAGGGACACAACGCAATCTGTGTCCATGAGCCTCAGCTCTGGGACTCTGGCAGGGGCTCTCAGGAAGGAATTCTGAAAGCAGCATGAGAAGAGTGATTCATCACCTACAAGGGATCCTCAGTAAGACTAAAAGCTGATTTCTCATCAGAAACCATGGAGGTGAGAACGCAGTGATATGATATATGTAA
This sequence comes from Dasypus novemcinctus, assembly GCF_030445035.2. Taxonomy (NCBI): domain Eukaryota; kingdom Metazoa; phylum Chordata; class Mammalia; order Cingulata; family Dasypodidae; genus Dasypus; species Dasypus novemcinctus. The sequence continues at coordinate 163,491,039 of NC_080677.1, read as the reverse complement.
GGTACTGGAAGATAAAAACTGCCAGCCAAAAATTCTTTATGTGGCAAAACAGTCCTTAAAAAACAGGGGAGACTTTAAAATATTCACAGATAAACAGAAACGGAGAGAGTTTGTCAACAAAAGACCTGTCCTACAAGAATTGCTAAAGGGAGTTTCACAGGTTAAAAGGAAAAGACAAGCAAGAGTAGCTTGAAGTAGTGTGACAAAATGTCAGTAAGTATAACTAGAAGTATAAACACAAAAGCCAATAGTACTGCATCCTCAATATACAATACATATCCTGATGATGGACACACAATGTATAAACAGGTAATGTGGGACAAAATCAACAGAAAGAGGAGAAACAGGGATATGGGTGCAAAGGACATGTATGCTACTAAAACTATTCCAGTATCTTTTCAAATTAGAAGGTTATATATGCAGGTTATGTAATATAACCCCCAGGGTAACCATAAAGAAAGTATTTTAAAAATATAAAGAGGGAAGCGGATTTGGCTCAACTGATAGAGCATCTGTCTCCCATATGGGAGGTCCAGGGTTCAAAAACCCAGGGCCTCCTGACCCGTGTGGTGAGCTGGCCCATGTGCAGTGCTGATGCACGCCAGGAGTGCCGTGCCATGCAGGGGTGTCCCCCACATAGGGGAGCCCCACATGCAAGGAGTGTGCCCTGCAAGGAAAGCTGCCCCATGCAAAACAGCTCAGCATGCCCAGGAGTGCTACCATGCACACGGAGAGCTGATGCAGCAAGATGACACAACAAAAAAGGGATGCAGTTTCCCGTGCCGCTGACAAGAATGTAAGTGGACACAGAAGAACACACAGTGAATGGACACAGAGAGCAGACAATGGGGGGGGGGGTGGAGAAGGGGAGAGAAATGAAAAATAAATATCTTTAAAAATATATAAATATAAAAATATAAAGAAACAAATGAGAAAGGGATCAGTGAGATACATCACAAAAGATCAACTATAAAGGAGGTTGCAATAAAGGAAAAGAGGAAAAAATAAAAGATATCATACACAAAACCAAAGGACAAATGGCTGAATCAAGTACTGCCTTTACAGTAATAACATTGAATGTTAATGGATTAAACTCACTAATCAAAAGGCACAGATTGTCAGAATGGATAAAAAAGCAAGATCCAACCATATGTTGTTTATAAGCTATACTAACATTGGACAAAATAGACTAAGTCAAAAGCTGTTATAAAAGACAAAGAAGGACATATCATTAATAAAATGCGCAACACACCAAGAAGAAATAGCAATCGGAAATATTTATGCACCTAACCATGGTGCCCCTAAATATATGAGGCAAACACTGGCCAACTGAAGGGAGAAATAGACATCTCTACAGTAAGAGATGGATACTTTAATGTACCTCCTCACTAGACAGACCATCTAGACAGATGATCAATAAGGAAACAGAGAATTTGAATAATATGAAAAATGAACTAGATCTGGCAGACATATACAGAACACTGCATACCAAAACATAAGATATACATTCTTCTCAAGTACACATGGTTCATTCATCCAGGATAGATGACCTGTTGGGTCAATAAATTTAAAAAGACGAATTATACAAAGCATCTTCTCTGACCATAACAGAAGGAAACTGGAAATCAATAACAGGCAGAGAATTGGATAACCCACAAATACATGGAAGTTAAATAAAACAAGCTATAAATAGGTCAAAGAAGAAATTACAAGGAAAATGAGTAAATATCTTGAAGAATGAAAATGAGATCACAATATATCAGAATTTATGGGATGCAGTGAAACAGTTCTGAGAGGGAAATTTATAACACTAAACACTTACATTAAAAAAGAAGAAAGCACTAAAATCAAAGACCTAACTGCACACCTAGAGGAACTAGAAAAAGACGAGCAAATTAAACCCAAAGCAAGTAGAAGGAAATAAAGAATAGAACAGAAATAAATGAAATTGAGATTAAAAAGCAATAAACAGTAGATACAGAGACCCACAGGTTTTATGGTCATGGCAGATGGAGTGCACTGCCATGTCAGTTGGCCCTTCTTTGGAGTTGGTGTTTCTGTGTGATGGAGCTGGACTCAGATGTGATCTCTTTTCACAAGCCTTTCCTGTTACTTTACCAGAATTGTAGTTGATGCTGGGGTTTAAGATATACCCAGGGGATCTGAATCTCTGGACTGACCATATGATAGCCAGGCCCTGAGCCTCAATAGACTTCATCTCCTACACTCTGGTTTATTGGACTTACCCCACTCAGCTAATATGGAGTTGAAGAAGGTCAACCACCACACCATGGAGCCAAGAGTGCCTACAACTGAAAGCAGGAGGATTGCATCTGGCATCCATGTGGAATCTAAGCCCCCTCTTGACACAGATGTGGAATGGACACAATCAAGCCACGGTCCACAGGATGGAGGAATAGAATATGGATTAGAGTGGACTTACTGATCATCTATTCATGAACTATTGTGGTTAGTAATCGAAGAAAACATGGCATTGGTGTGGAAAAAGTGGCCATGTTGGCTGCTGGGTATGGGGAATGGGAGGAAGAGATGAGATGTGGAGGCGTTTTCGGGATTTGGAGTTGTCCTGGGTGGTGCTGCAGGGACAATTACCAGACACTGTAGGTCCTCCCATGGCCCACTGGAGGGAATGTGGGAGAGTGTGGGCTATGATGTGGACCACTGACCATGAGGTGCAGTGATGCTCAGAGATGTATTCACCAAATGCAATGAATGTGTCATGATGATGGAGGAGAATGTTGCTATGGGGCGAGCAGTGGGGTGAGGGGGGTGGGGGGTACATGGGGACCTCATATTTTTTGAATGTAATATTTTAAAAATGAATTTAAAAATTTTTAAAAAACGCACTTGGGGAAAAAAAAAAAGCAATAAAGAACACTAACAAAACCAAAAGTAAATTCTTGAAAACATCAATAAAATTGGCAACCCCTTAGCTAGAATGACATAGAAAAAAAAAGAAGATATACGTAAGTAAAATTATGAGAGGGGGTACATTACTACTGACTCCACAGAATAAAAAGATCATAAGAGGACACTATGAACAACTGTATGCCAACAAATTAGACAACCTCAATGAAACTGACAAATGTCTAGAAACACACAATCTACACTGACCCAAGAAGAAATAGAAGATCTCGACAGACCAATTACAAATAAGAAGAGTGAATTAGTCATCAAAAATTTCCCAAAAAAAAGAAAAGCCCAGGACCAGATGGCTTCACAGGTGAATTCTACAAATCATTTCAAGAATTAACACAAATCCTACTCAAACTCTTCCAAAATTTGAATAGGGGAAACACTACCTAACTCATTCTATGAGGCCAACATCACCCAATACCAAAGCCAGATAAAGTTACCACAAGAAAAGAAAATTGCAGAGCAATTTCTCTTATGAATATAGATGCAAAAATCCTCAATAAAATACTCAAATCAAACCCAACAACACATGAAAAGAACTATACACCATAATCAAGTTGGTTTTATCCCAGGTATGCAAGAGTGGTTCAACAAAAGAAACTCAATTAATGTAACACACCAGATAAATAAAGCAGAGGGGGAAAACCACCTGATGATCTCAATTGATGCAGAAAAGGCATCTGACAAAAATCAGGCATCTTTTCTTGATAAAACCACTTAGAAAAATAGGAGTAGAAGGAAACTTCTTCAACATTATAAAAGGCATATATGAAGAATCCAGTTTGCATCATACTCAGTGGTGTAAGGATGAAAGCTGTCTATCTACACTCAGGAATCAGACAAGGATGCCCAGTCACCCCTGTTAATCAATATTTTTCTAGAAGTTCTAGCCAGCGTGGTTAGATAAGGAAAAGAAATAAAATGCATACAAATTGGAAAAGAAGAAGTGAAACTTTCACTATTTGAGGATGACATGATCCTATATATATTTATAAAATCTCCCCAAACTACACAAAGCACCTGGAGCTAATAAATGGATTCAGCAAAGTGGCAGGGCACAAGAGCAAGACACAAACTGCAGCTGTGTTTTTATAGACTAGTAATGAGCAATCTGAGGAAGAAATTAAGAAAAAAATTCCATTTACAACAACTAAAATAATCACATACCTAGGAATAAATTTAAGCAAGGATGCAAAGGACTAATACAAAGAAAACTACAAAAAAGCAATTAAATAGGATCTCAATAAATGGAAGGACATTCCATGCTCATGAACTGGAAGAATAAATATGGTTAGGATGTCAATTCTACCCAAAATAATTTACTTTTTCAATGCAATCCCAATCAAAATTCCAACAGCCTATTTTGCAGACATGGAAAAGTCAATTATCAAATTTACTTGGAAAGGCAAGGGGCCCCAAATAGCCAAAAACATCTTGAAAAAGAAAAACAAAGTTGGAGGATTCACCCTTTCTGACTTTAAAGCATATTTCCAAAGTTACAGTGGTCGAAACAGCAGGGTACTGGGACAAGGATAGATATATAGACCAATGGAATTGAACTGAGAGGTCAGAAACAGACCCTCACATCTACAGACAATTGATTTTTGGAAAGGCTACCAAGTGTACTCAAACAGAAAAGAATAGCTTCTTCCACGAATGGTGCTGGGAGAACAGGATATCCATGTGCAAAAGAATGAAGGACCTCTGTCTCACACAATCTACAAAATTTAACTCAAAATGCACCAAATACCTAACCATAAAAATCGGGACTATAAAACTCTGGAAGAAAATGTAGAACAGCTTCTTCAGGATGCTTCAGTAGGCAATGGTTTCTTAGACTTTACACTCAAAGCACAAGCAATGAAAAACAAAAAGTAGATATATGGGAGCTCAAAATTTAAAACTTTTGTGCCTCAAAGGAATTTATCACAAAAGTGAAAAGACAACCTACTCAATGGCAGAAAACATTTGAAAACTACCTATCTGATAAGGGCTTAATATTCAAAATACATAAAGAAATCCTACAGCTCACTAATAAAAAAACAAGCAACCCTATTAAAATATAGACAAAAGACTTGAAGAGATATTTCTCCAAAGAGGATATACAATGGTTAAAAAGCTCATGAAATGATGCTCACTGTCACTAGCCATCAGGGAAACACAAATAAAAACCACAATGAGATACCATTACACACCCACTAGAAGAGCTACTATTTAAAAACAAACAGACAAACAGGAAATTACAAGAGTTGAAGAGGATGAGGAGAAACAGGAACACTCATTCATTGCTGATGCAATGTAAAATGATGCAACAACCGCTGTGGAAGACAGTTTGGTGATTCCTCAGAAAGCTAAGTACTAAATTACCATATGACCAAGCAATCCCTCTACTAGTCTATACCAAAGAATTGAAAGCAGGGACTAGAACAGACATTCGCATACCAACTGTTCATCCACAGATGAATGGATAAATAAAAGTGGGATATACATACGTGGGCTTATTATTCAGCTGTAGAAAGGAAGCTCTGGTGCATGCAACATGACAGACCCTGAAGACATTAGGCTGAGACACAAAAGATAAACAGTATATTATCTGTCAAGAAATAATTAGAATAAACAAACTCACAGAGTTAGAACATGGCATATAGATTACCAGGGACAGTGGTGGTGTAGGGAAAGGAAAGGGGAGTTAAGGCTTTATTTGTATAAAATTTCTATTTGGGTTGATTGTAAAGGTTTAGAAATGGATGGTGGTCATGATAGCACAATATTGTGAGTGTAACTAACAGCACTGGGGAAGTGGATGTGGCTCAACCAAATGGGCTCCTGTCCACCATACAGGAGGTCCAGGGTTCGATGCCCAGGGCCTCCTGGTGAGGGCAGGCTGGCCCAAGCGGTGAGCTGGCCCACGTGGAGTGCTGGCCCACGAGGGAAGGCAACCCCACACAGGAGAGCCACCCTGCATGGGAATGCCGCCTCATGCAGGAAAAGCCACCCCACGCAGGAATGCCGGCCCACACAGAGAGCTGGCGCAGGAAGATGACGCAACAAGAGACACAGAGGAGAGAAAATGAGAAGACGCAGCAGAACTGGGAGCTGAGATGGCGCAAGAGAGGCATCGCCTCTCTCCCACTCTGGAAGGTCTCAGGGTCGGTTCCTGGAGTCACCTAATGAGAAGACAAGCGGACACAGAAGAACACACAGCAAATGGACACAGAGAGCACACAACGGGGGGAGCAGGGGGATGAGAAATTAAAAAAAAAAAAAATTAACAGCACTGCATTATGTATGCAAATGTGGTTAAAAGGGGTAGCTAAGTCATAAATGTTGCTGGAATAAAAACTGAAAGATAAAAGATATGACTATACAACACGGTGAACCCTGTTGTAAATGATGGACTATACTTAAAAGGACAAGAATAAGAATGTTCTTTCATGAATTACAACAAACGTACCACACTAATACAAGATGTTACTAATAGGGTGGTATATGGGGAAAATACACCCTAACGTACACAATGGGCAATAGTTAATAGTACAATTTTAACATTCTTTCATCAGCTGTTAACGAAGGTACCCCACTAAGGCAGGGTTAACAATGGGGGTGTATATAGGAAGGTTGTATTTTTTCATGTTTTTCTGTGATTCTACAACTTGTATAATTTTAAAAATTAATAGAAAATAGTGCTGGAAACAACCAGTAATCAAGGGTGTGTGTTCAGACAGCGCAGTGTTATCCAGGAGAGGACTAGGTGAACCGAGCCCCAGGGATCCACACAATGGATCTCAGAAACAGCATACTGAGGGGCAAAAAGGAAGGACCCCAGACCCCCACGGGGCGGGCAAGGGCTCGGCGAGCACAGAGTTGGGGGCCACGCGGCTCTCAGGAGGACGGACGCCCGGCTGCTCTGTCCCTGCCTTGGAGGGGGGGCTCTCACAGCATCTCTGCTACCAGCTCCGAAACAGCCTCTTTCCTACTTATCCAATATTTCACATCAAAACATTCTCCAAGAAAGCAGGAGATGGGGACACTGAGGCACCCGGAGGATAAGAGAAAAGCAGCGTCACCGGGAATTCCACGGGCACTTTCAGGCTGCTCAAGGCAAGACGCGGGTTCTGCAGGGCGGCGGGCAAGCCCGTCCCGGGTCCGTCCGTTCAGGGCTAAGCAGCCCCTCTGGTCTTCATCTGAGCAAAGCACCTTAACTTCATCGGCAAACACCGACTTGAGGCAAAAAGGAGAAGCTGAAATCAGAGAGTAAGAAAGGAGGGCTGCAAAAAACACTTGGAACACGGATTAGCGAGGGTTAGCACAGAGAGGAGGGCCCTGGGCGGTGGAGCGGGCAGCCGGCGGGTCCAGCGGGCAGGCAGCCACAGGGAGCACGTCACCCAGCCCGGGGGCTCCTCCCCAGGACGGCACAGAGGCTGCTGCTCACGAGCCGAGGCGCCCTGCTCGGCATCTCACACCTGGAAAGTTCCACGTAATACCACGACACCAGCGACCTGGAGCACGACCCCTCCAGACGTGATGGCCACGGCCCACTCTTCAAGGGGAGACTGTGAGGGTCGCGCCACTCGTCACCTCCATGCAAAGCTCTTAGTGTGCGCTGTACGACTGGAGGCGCGATTGCGCAGCACCTGCGCTTTTCAGGAGATCCCAGGGCACCGGGGGACTGCAGGCCAGGTGCTTCTGACTCACCGCACTCTGCTGTACGCTGAGAACAGAGTAAAAGCTCGAGAACTATTTCATGATGGATTACTATCCAGAGTTTTGTATTTTTAAGGTCTAAATTACAGAAAATTGGCTTAACCCACAATGCTAGATGGGAATTAAATAACTACAAAGGAAGATCTGATTACGGGCTCTAATTTAGAAGGTCAAGTTAATTTCAACATATGTTAAGTCGAAGAAATGAACGCAAAAGCAGATTTGCTTTCTTATAAATTAATCTCATAATTAGTAAATGTATGGTTAATTAAATGAAATTAAAATTCTAATGACCATTTTAAGCATAATTAAAAAGCATTAAGATAATTTTCATAGATTTCTAAGCCTTCAATGAGCCTTCTCCAGCCTCTGCAAAAGTCCCTGACAGTCACAGACACGTTGGTTTTCCGTCCACCTTTACCACTCAGCTTCATCAGATGGGGGTGCTTTGACTTAAAAACAAAACACTGAAGCGATGTTCTATTCTAAACAAATACTCCAAGTATAGAATAAAGCGTGTTTTAATCAATTCCTCAATATGCCGAGATGGCTAAAAACCACCCCCACAGCACGGGAGTGGTCAGCGGCCGAGGGGCCAGCGTTGGCCAGGCCGCCTGAGCCCCGGCTGCAGCTCTTACAGTGACCTCGGGCAGGTGGCCTCATCTGGCTCAGCCTGTTTTCTCCTGAACAAAACCAGCATGACCTCAGCACACCACTGTGAGAACTGAGATGGTGGTGGTAACAGATGGCACCTGGGAGTGCCCATGCCCTGGGCAGCACGCTGGGGCTTTCTACATGGCATGGCGCAGGATGGGGAGCCTGCAGGTGCATCCTACCATGCAGGGGACAGCACGCTGCCAGCCGGAGCTCCTGCAGCCATTTTTAGATCACAGTGGACTTATGTGTATATATTATCTTTTACTCCCCAAATACACCCTAGCAGGCACTCCTTTCGAACCCTGTTTTGCAGATGAAGGAGGGGAGCTTGAGGAGGTGGCCTGGCTGGCGAGGGGCAGAAGTCTTTCTGGTGTCCACCCGCCTGGGCCCTCCCCTAACATTGTCGTCCAAGTCGCTTTGCAATAAAAATACACCAAAGTGAGAAAGCCAGCTGAACACAAGACAGATATGGACAATTTTCCATGAAGAAGCGGAGCTGAAAGCAGAGGCGACTGAGTATTTCTTAGTAGAGGATGCCAGAAGATGCACCTCATTTAAAATTTTTAGCTAATTCATTATCGGTAATTGAATTTGTGGTGCCACAAAAAGGACAAAAACGATCACCCAAAGTAAAGTTTAATACAACCTACACTCTTCATTAAAATATCCATTTTCAGGTATTTCTGTAAATGTCTTCTGAAGGACACGATCGTCCAAATTTTCTATTAGTAAGAAACAGGATAGGGGGAAAAAAAGGGTGATTGGTCAAAATTGTATCATCGGTGGAAATATTGATACCAAGCAATAATTATATCTACTATCACACAGAAAATCAGGGTCTGAAATATCTATACATAAATTCATATTCCCCCCAAGAATTTCACAAATAGGAAAATGTAACAAATTAACCAAATTCTACCTACAAGTTATAAATAACTCAGAGGAGTAAAGTAATTATTCAGTGATGACAGAGGTTAACTTTTTCAGGAAATTTAAGTATCAGCCAATTAACTATTCATGTAATTAAAAAGGCAAAAATCAATGACTCCTCTCTAACATCTGACATAGTATTGAAGAAGATTCTTAGAGCCAGACAAGTGCCAGTATATGTTATCATGTCCTTTCTTTTAAAAAAAATAGCATTTAAGAATGACAATTAATGAACTTTGACTTCTGGACACGTTCTCGTCACGACACAGCTTGTCTTGTCTCTTAACATGATTATGACTTTTAAATATAAACAGCCCTATTCACACACCAGGTAGAGTATTACGGAAATTATTGTGAACCAGAAGATGCCATGCAAGGTTAAACAAGGGTCAGAATAATAAATGGCAACAGGGAGTACTCCTGCATGCATGTTGTGAATTATAAAGAGTTAGGAAATGGGCTAATTCAGAAAAGAAAAGGCACTACCAGCCACGGTGAAGAAAACATTAAGGACAAAAGCAAGACGTAAGCGAACGTAAGCTGGGCAGAACACACACAAACGTCGTGGAAGTGAACAGCTTCCTTCCTCACAGCGTCGCAGCCGAGGAGGGGACGAATGACTTTTCCCACACTCGCCTGCTCCTAACAGACTGAGGGCGCTGTCAAAATCGTCCCTAAGAGCCCAAGCCCCCTCAAGCCGCGTCGCCCGTCAGGTTAAAACCGGCTGGGTGCTGAGAGGACGGGCTTCTACTTCTACAAAACAGGAAAAAAGATCACAATGAACTCTGGAATACAGCCAACACGAGAAAGAACGAATGCAACAGAAAAAGAAATACAACTGCGTCACACTTAATGGGCAGACAAATGACACTGAAATCACTTCATAATCATTAATTCCCACACCCACCCCCGGAAAAATTCATGGATCTCAGCAAATCTTTTCTTTTTCTTACTATTTTTTTCTTTACTAGAGAAGTTGTGGGTTTGCAGAACAATCTCAGCAAGTCATCTTAATCAAGTAACTTAAGAGAGTATTTCCTTAATATAGAACTTTATTTAAAACATAAATATAGAAATGGTTACAGGTTATTAACATTTCTATGCTATAATTAGAAACTGAATACAACTAGAAAACAGGTCTTTGGAACTAGACATAGCAGTTTGAACTTTCTCCTGTGAAGAAGCACGGCTTCTTAGCTAAGAGTAAGAGCTTAACACTGACTACAGGAGTCAATTATAAAAAAAGCCGGTGTGTCGGCTCCCCGCTACGTGATACCAGCCACGATTTACTCAGGACCTCTGAGGCTTCAGGTGCTGTGCAAGGCACACCCAGACTATCTGCCTAACCTTCAAAACCACTCTGTGAAAAAGCTATTTTATAGCTTTTCACAAACAGAAATGCAGTGGAAACCTGCTGCTTGGCCCACCTAGCACCCCTGGTCCTAGTAAAGCGCCACCCCTTCTAGGCTTTCTCCAGGAGCTCCACATCCATCTCCTTCCTTCGTATCTGTAGACGGACCCAGCAAAAGCCATTCAGCCTAAGCCAGTCCAGTCAAGAGGTCTGAAGACTTCAGAAATTGGGACTCAAAGTATAGATCGAGTCTGAACCCCTAAGAAATAAACTCTGGCCCTCCTGACAGCTGTACGCAATCCCCATGAGCCCAGAGAAGAGGCAGCTGATCTACAGAAACAAGAGTTCAGCAGTACTGGAGCCCCGATCCCCACTGCTCCAGAAGGCCAGGCACCTTCCCACCCTTAGAACTTGAACCCCAATAACCTCAAAATGAATGATTATTTGTTCAAGCTGATGATTCTCTCATCCAAGATTCCCGACTAATACAGAAAGCTGAGGCTTGAGGTGAAGATGGGAGTCCAGCATCCCCACCTGTTGAGTAGCAGTGTTAGCATCAAACCTTCCACCCTATCATGCTACAAAACTGTAACCCAAACATTTTGTAAACCTCAAAGACTTTCACTTACACTGAAATATAATTTCAGTGAAACTATACCATCATTTCTTGTAAAAGACTAGGCTTGAAACAATAGTGTAAACAAGATCTTATTAATTCATCGTTTGCCCTCCCACGTCACATACATTAGCCAGTGCTGGATCTTTAACAGTCGCACACAGCACCCATCAGATGCTCCACAGGTGCTGGTCAAGGGAGCAAATGAATAACTGAGGTAACTCCCCCAAAATGAAACCTGAAAATAACCGTAGCCTTAAAACACGAACTCAGAAAAGTCTGGCATCTAGTCAGTAATTTTACTTTTAAATTATCTTTTCTGATTTTTCACCAGAAAGGAGGAGATCCGAAAAAATTCAAGGAAATCCCAACGTTAACATCAACATTTTAATTAGAAAAGTTACTGGGCGTGTCTATAAAGTGACTAACACCTGACCTTGTGTGTTTCTGGGAAGCTTCCCGCTTAGCGATTCAGTATGACAGCGTGGTGCCACAGGTCCAATTGCGCTCTTCCTCTGGTCACCTGCACAGCCCCCTCGGGACTGAGGACACAGGGCCCAGGCAGTGCCTTCCCTAAAGGGCTAAGGGCCTGTGGCAGATTGAATCTGGTGAATCCCAAAAGGAGAAAGATGGTGTTTTGATCTAATCACTCCTGCGGGTGTGAGACCCCTTCACTCAGACCATGTCAGCGAGGCGTGACTCAGACCAAGGGCCCGCCCTTTGGACGGGCCTGAGAAAACCGGAGACACAGGAAAAGGAAGCCACTGTTTTGACACTGCCACGTGAGGGACACCTAGAGGGTGCCTAAACCTCCCCCGGGAGGCTGGGCTCACGGAGCAGCTCGAGAGGAGACCAGCCCCCGAGAGGCTCAAACTGCAGAGGCCCAGGGGGACGGCCAGATGCCCAAAGGCCCGCAGCTGACCTGGGGAAGAAAGCAGAGCAGCGAGACTGACAGAGAAGGCCCAGACAGAGGCAAGCGCTGGCCATGGCTGCCCGCAGCCGAGCTCAGGCCTCGGCAGAGCGCGGCGGCCATCTTGCTGCACCACACGGCAGCCGGCTGGGGCGGAAGCAGCCCTGACGGTGCCTCGGCGAGGACTTTCCACGGCCTTGGAACCGTGCGCTTTCACCCCACATAAATCCCCCTTCGAAAAGCCAACCTATTTCTGGTACTTGGTGTTGGCAGCCCTTTGGCAAACTTAAGGCCTTTTTACCCCCAGAACGAACGTCTCAAGAGGCAACAGCTTCTTTTCTTTGCAATGTGGAGATGCAGAAGAAGTGATTTTCCAGTCACAAAGAGGAAAAAGGGAAAAAATGGGACCATAAAATACTGGAAGCGGGAGAGAGCAATGAGTTTCAGGTAGACGTGGTTAAGAGTTCTGACGTCTGGCGGCGGACCGGGCCCAGTGGTTAGGGCGTCCGTCTACCACATGGGAGGTCCGCGGTTCAAACCCCGGGCCTCCTTGACCCGTGTGCAGCTGGCCCATGAGCAGTGCTGATGCGCGCAAGGAGTGCCCTGCCCCGCAGGGGTGTCCCCCGCGTAGGGGAGCCCCACGCACAAGGAGTGCGCGCCGTAAGGAGAGCCACCCAGCGCGAAAGAAAGTGCAGCCTGCCCAGGAATGGTGCCGCACACACGGAGAGCTGACACAACAAGATGACACAGCAAAAAGAAACAGATTCCTGTGCCGCTGACAACAGAAGCGGACAAAGAATACACAGTAAATAGACACAGAGAGCAGACAACTGGGGTGAGGGTGGGGGGGGAGAAAAATAAATCTTAAAAAAAAAAAAAAGAGTTCTGACGTCTCTTAACGACCCTGATTTTGGGATATTCTTCGGGCTGATGTTCACAGTCCACGAGAGTCAAGCTCTCTGAGAAACAGGACGACGTTGCCACTGCCAGGGAGCCAGGTGGCTCCACCGTGTGGAAACCATCTGGTCTGAGTTTTCTCTGTTGGCACCATCAATACATCAGTAGCAAGCGCTATTAGAGAGTGTGTTCGTTGCTTTAAATAAACTCAAACAAATCCACTGTGAATATAAATTAATTATTCCTCTGATGTGCAGGGGCAATTCAAGATGGGCTACTTGACTATGTACATCTATTACCGAATTTCACAAATCCAAGGGGCGAGACTAGAAGCAAGCCCAGCCTGCCAGCACCATCTCTTGGTCAGGCTGACCTTCGACGGGGTAAAACACCCGCTGAGGTAGCGCTGAGGTAGCGCTGAGGTAAAGATACAGTAGTGTGGGCCGGAAAGAGAGGACGCTGAGGGGACAGTACAGAAGGGGACGCTGCCGAGCCAGTCAGCAGGAAAGGGGGCCCTAGGAACGTGTACCCCCGATCCAGGGAAGGCCTCGACGCCGCCGAGCCCAGCAGACAGCAGGACAGGCCGTGAGACACGCTCAGGAACCACCGCCCAGCCTGCCACGCTCAGGACAGACACCCCGAAGGCAGCAGGCCCCCGGTCGCAGAGAGAAGAAAGGAGCCCCGGTTCCCGGCAGTCTTGGGGTCGCCCTGACGCGCCCACCTCGGCATCCCAAGCCTCGTCTTCCGAGACCTTCAGCCCGATAACATTTCCAGGCCAGGACGTTTTAATCAGAACTCCCAACCCAAGTCTCCCTAACCGCCAGCGCATGCCCTCCAAAGGCACTGCCCTTCAGAGAGAAGCCGAGGTCCCCGAGTCCCACGCGCTTATGAAGGGGCGATTCCGAGGTCAAAGCCTGACCTACGGTTGCACGAGAACGTGAGGCCGCGAGGCTCTCCTTCCCGGTCCGGCAGCCCGCGCTGCCCCCTCTGCACCCGCGTTCAACGCGTGGAAGCTGCTTCGCTCCATCCGCGCCTGACGTCTCAATCATCTGACAGGCGCGTAACCTCATCAAATCTCCAGTTACCGTACAAATAGAGGTAACAAGCCATATCCGCTGAAATGGACAGCAGCTCGTATAGACAGCAGCCAGGCTCTGGCTGCGAGAGTGCGAGCCCGGAGCCGGGGGAAGAGGAGGCTGATTCAACAAGTCCAACTGGCACCCCGATTCTTCGATTTGGGATTGAGCCGCCCGACGGGCCCCGCAGCAGGGCAAACAGAACCGTGCACTCGGCAGTGGCTGTCAGCCAGCTGGCCTGTAAACGTAAAAGGCAAACGGAGACAAGCACGGGAACGGCGTCTTCGAAAGGCCTCTTCCGGCCAGGGCGGCCCCGACACACGCAGTGCCATTTCCTAACCCCCTGGGATTGTGCAGGGAATGATGCAGGCACCCCACTTTTATCTGTGACTCGAGCCGGATCTCTGCTCATCTTTATTATTTGTTTGGGAATGAACAGGCTAAACTGTTTACCAAGAAAGAATCAAACGTTTTAAGGTAATGTGTCACCTAAGAAAATCAATTAATCTAAAACACAGTATGCAGTATAAATCCATTTCTAATCTGTTTTCTTAGTTTCAAGTATTGTGGGCTCCCAACACTTCCAGAAACACTGTAAATTAAGGAAATAAGTATGAAGGACCCATGTACTCAGCTGGGCAATTCCCGAGCTAAAGGACAGACCAAAAGCAGATGCGAGGCCATCCAACCTAACTCCCCATCCTCCCCAGCGCTCCCAGGTCGCAGCTTTGAACTCCAGCCACAGGAAAGGCCCCTCCAGGATGAAATGCTCTAGTGGGAACACCAAACCCTCACGCTTCTCTACAGCGACGCAGCCCCACATCATCCAGTGTAAGATGACGTGCTCTGTGAGTCGGCCCTCGCAGGACGTTTCTGGGTAAACCGTGGCCCGTTGGCATCGCGGTCTCCAGGTCCCACCTCGCCCCACCTCACCCCGACCCCAGATGCTGACGGTTCTCTCTCCTCCACATCCTGGACCCGGTCCCCTTCTTCATCCCTCTGCTGCTGCCACGGCCAGGCCACCACATCACCACATGGACGGCTACAGCCACTGCCCAGCTGCCCATGGTTTTCCAACCTGGCAACTGCGCTCCTCGACTCAAAGCTTGTCCGGGCGCCGCATGGCCCTTGGGTGACGCCCTCTGGGCTCACACGCCCTCCTGTCTCATCCTATACGGGGTGCGCCCTTGTCTCTCAGCCTGGAACAGGCCCACCCCCTCTACCTCCCATTTAGTTCCACTTCTTGTCACAGTGGAGTCCCTGATAAACTAAAGGCTCTAAAAAGCAGGGGTTCTTAACAAGAGGTCCATGAGCTTGAACTGAATTCAAAAAATCATTATTCTTGTGGGGACGTGTTGGTGCAGGTGTGATATATTTATTAAATAATATACATGGGAAGCAGACGTGGCTCAACTGCTAGGGCGTCGGCCTACCATAGAGGAGGTCCCGGGTTCGACACCCAGGGCCTCCTGGCCCGTGTGGTAAGCTGGCCCACACACAGTGTTGATGCAAGGAGTGCCATGCCACGCAGGGGTTCCCCCCGCATAGGGGTGCCCCATGCGCAAGGAGTGCACCCCACATGGAGAATTGTCCCATGCAAAAAACGCAGCCTGCCTAGGAATGGTACCGCACACACGGAGAGCTGACACAGCAAGATGACACAACAAAAAGAGACACAGATTCCCGGTGCTGCCTGACAAGAATGCAAGCAGACACAGAACACACAGAGAATGGATACAGAGAACAGACAACAGGAGGGGGGAAAGTGAGGAGAATTAAATAAAATAAATCTTTAAAAAATAATACTACTACACAGCATAGTGTGGACTTAGTAAGGGCTCTGTGGTTTTCACGGGACAGGCAAAGGGGTCCACGGAACAAAAAAGGTTAAGAACCCCTAATCAAAATGATGGCGTGTGAATAATAAGTAGAAAACACGTGAAATAATGTTTTCAAATAGGAACATAAATCAATCAGTGTTTAGAAAAATAAACTCAGATGATAAGCCTGATAAAACAATAAAAGCTTCTTCAAAAATGAGTCCTAATATATTGCCAAATTCAAATAGTAGGAAAATGAAATAGTAATGATAGTTTAAAGATTAGAAATAGAATACATACGAATTTAGAAAGACTAAAATAAAGTGAAAAATAAATTCGGGTATTAAAAAATGAAAAATATCATAAAAATTTGTCTTTGTCGTTTTGCCTTTCATCACTGTAATAGCAGTTGCCCTGTATGTACGGTGACAAGGCAACTTCTTTCATTCCTTCCTCAGTGTCTACATCCTTTTTTTTTTTTTAATTTTTAATTTTGTCTTCAAAAAAGTTTTAGATCACAATA
This sequence comes from Dasypus novemcinctus, assembly GCF_030445035.2. Lineage (NCBI taxonomy): Eukaryota > Metazoa > Chordata > Mammalia > Cingulata > Dasypodidae > Dasypus > Dasypus novemcinctus. Next base: position 163,474,618 of record NC_080677.1, on the reverse strand, counting down.
AAGTCACATATACAATATAGAGGACTCCCATATATCCAACATCAAACCCTTTTCCCCTGCCTCAACAATGATCTTTTTACATGTTCGTGTTATATTTGCTGCAGCTGATGTACAGATATTGAAACATTGCTACCAGCCATGGCTCCATTTTGGTTTACATTACAGTTCATATTTTAGACAGTACACTTTTCTAAATTTTTAGTTACATTATGGCTTATATTTTAAACTAGACTTTTATAAAATTTTGCTGAAATTTAACATGTCCTAAATCCATCATTGCACAATCTTGTGGAACACTTCCACTGCCCCCCAGTAACCCTGCTTTCATCTATTCTAGTCCTCTCCCTCCCCTCAGGGCCCACAGTGACAACCAGACATTTCCGGACATGTAAGGACTCAAAAGTTCACCAACCACAGACCTTTTCTCAGGAAGCTAAAGGAGGATGTGCCCCACCAAAATGAGATTGTAAACCAAATAAGATGATGTGAGATCCAGGAAGAGAATAGGAGCTAACGGTAAAGAAAGACCAAGGGAATCTCCAGAGTAACGGTGAAGGAAAGTTTCAGGACAAAAGTTATTCAGCTGTTCCAGAGAAAAAGCAGTCCAGATTAGAGCAAAGGACAAAAGGTTCTAGGAGGGGTATCTCAAGGAAAACCAAGAGAAGTGATAGATTATCTAAAGTGTTCTATTAGTCTATTGAAAGGGGTTTTAAAAATGTCAGAGAGTTTGGAGATAAAGTAGGTACACAGCAACCCCAGGAAAAAGATAAAAAGGTTTTCAAAAAAGAAAGTACAATCAGAGTACATTAATTGACTCAGCCAGAAACAATATTTAAGTAGTGTTAATAATGTAAGCCCTGAATACTTAATTAACCAAAAAATTTTACGTAGGAGGATGGGGGAGGGAGAGGTTAAAAAGAGCCAAATCTTCACCTTTCATATTAGAGAGTCAGTATCTAAAATTTTCTAAAAAACTAAGAAACAGCAGTATCATAATATTTAGGAATAAAGAGGCAAATGACAGAAAAACTGAAAGTACCTGGAGCAGGGAGAGGTACAAAAGCGGTCTGCTGTATCTTACTATAACTGTAAAGCATGTGCTTCACTACTTTGCCTAAAACATAAAATACATAAAATTCAAGAAAATACACATGCCATTCAAAAAAAATTTTTTAAAGAAGGAGAGAAACAACTTATTTTAGCCTCACAGACACACTAGCTAGCTTTTCCGACTCTGGGTTTGAAGTACTTCCTTCATTGAGAAGAAAAACTGCTGTGGCAAAGATCTACATAGATGTGGTATATCGATCACCGTATGGATGAGTGCCACCCACATGTCACACATCCAGAAGAAACTCTTCCCCTGATAAATACTCTCAACCAGCAATTTCAAGGAAAACTCCATTCGACATCATGTGGCCAATTCCTGCGTGGAAATGGACTTGGGACACCCAGGGCCTCTCCTTCCATAGTCTTGGCTCCTTTGTGCAAGAAGGACAGAAGTGTTCCCAGAGCGCTGTGCCCACGTCAGCTCAGCAGATGGCCGCTTGGCCAGCAGGTGCGCTTTCCAAAGGCTTGCCCGCCGCAGCCTGAAAGCAGCAACGCTGCGGAACCCTACGGAAGTCCGCGGCTCTCGGCTCATGGGTCTCCGTTCCCAGCACGGGGGACACCAGGCCACCACGGGGACATGGCAGGGCCCTGACCACACACCAAGTCCCAGCTTTCTTCCGTGCAACCCAATGTCAGGAATTAAAAAGCCAATTAACTAACGACTGTGGCAGGAAACGTCTATGGGTGTTTTCTTTCTCGTAATGGCGAGTAATTTAAAGTAACTCCTTAAATTAAGCCCATGGATAGACGATGGAGCAAAATGGAAGGCACGCATGCAACCTTAAAATAAGCCGCTGACGGAAGCTCCCGTAGGCTTGATGCGCAGCAACAGCGTGTGAGGCTAGAGAGGGGGCTGCTTCTCTCTCAGCCCCAACACACACCAGTGACAGGAGGAGCGAGCCTCGGTTTCCCCATCTGAAAAGGCAGAGGGGGGGCAAAGCTTGAGTGAGCTCAGCCAGGTGGCATGCTTGGCCAAGGGCTTGTCGTGGGACGAGGGCTCCCCAAGCGTGAGCGGCAGCTCTCATTCCTAAATATCAGACGGTGAATAGACTGGGTGTACCGCAGCACCCGCCACCACGTCGTCACGTCCCATCGCTGCTGGGCCACGGACCGAGGGGCTCAACGACACGGGTGCATTACCGTACAGTTCAGGGTCCAGCGTGGGTGTGGGCAGGGCTGGCTCCTTCCAGGCACTCCCAGGGACAGCCTGCTCCCGGGCCTTCTCCAGCCGCTAGAGGCCACCCACCCCGCCGGGCTGGTGGCCGCTCCTCCGTCTTCACACCAAGCAGCGGTGGGTCGACGCCCTCTCACCCTCTGCTAAGCACCCTGTGACTCCCCTGGACCCATGCGGAGACACGGGGTGGGGCACCCAGGCAGAGAAGCCCCGGGACGGGAGCGGCGGCGCCATCCTTGTCACCTGCGCTATGCCGTGTGCACACAAAGACTGGTCCTGGCAGGTGGGGCGGGGGGATTAATATCTGTTCTTTTTTTTAAAAATGCAATTAAAGGCCTACAACAAGGCAGGACAACTTCTCCGACGTTCCTCAAAAGCTGGATGTGTGAGCGCCTGGCGGGCACGCTTACCTCCCAACACGAGCGAGTGCAGGACATGTTATTTCATGGGAATCAGGACTCTATCACACTCTCCCGGGAATTTTTTTTTCAACAAGCAGGGATCATAATGTTTGGACTCTTTATTCTCAAAGGTGATTTCTGAAAATTGAGGACAGTGGGTGGGGAAGGAAGAAATGAGAAAATGAATCAGAAGACAGGGAAGTGGAGGCGTTTGGAATAATTTTACGGAAACCTCTGACTAATGCCCTTCACTAACGATGCAGTAAAGACAAATGGTTTTTGGTGTGAATTGGCTAAAAGCCTGCCATGCTCTACTGCCTCCTCCATACCTCTTTATTTCTCCAAACAGCAGACAATTTCATTTTTCCCGCTAATTCACCCAACCTTGTCGTTTTCAGACAAGGGGAAAAAAAGCAGTAATGATATGTCCTGGAAGTGGTTATTCATACAGAAAAAGAAAGCTACGCTTTATTATACCCCAAAGTAAAATGCATCCGAACTATAAAGATAGAAATGTTTGAAAAACCTATTAAAATATTAGAAGAATAGAAGAATATGTTTTTGAAGTTAAAGTAGAGAAAGCCAAGCAGCAGAAAGCAATAAAGAGCTCCTTAAGAAAAGGCTTAGACATTTGGCTCTATGAGGTTATTAAACTTTTGATGATGATAGACACCTTGAGCAAAGCTACGGATGAGTGACAAATGAGAAGAACATAGTTGCCACAGGCACAGATAAAGAAGAGGTGTCCACAATATAAAGAAAGCCTAATAAAAAAGAGAAACAGGTAAATTACAGAGGGAAAACTACAAATGATCCACATGCACACAAGATGATACTCAAGGAAAAGGTAAGCCCAGTAATGGGATACTAGATGAAAACCAAGGTTGGGGAAAACGTGGGGAATCCGGCAACCTAATACACTGCCAGTGGGAGTGAAACTTGCTGCAGCAACTCTGGAGAACAAGTGGGCCCCATTCTCCAGCCCCAGAAGCTCCCCCGTGTGTGTAAGGAACAACCAAACGCCTCGATGCCCACATGGCCAGATGAGCTGGAGCACAGCCCGATGAGGAGGTATTACGCAAAAGCTAAAAGTCAATCACCCAGCACATCCACCCTGACCTCCACACTGCTCCAAGACAGCTTAGATGAAAAGGTAAGCTGGAGAGGACGTAAAGACCATCAAGTCTTTTATGTAAGAGAGTACACCTGTAAGATTCCGTGTTTCCTCGGAGTACACAGACACACGGATAACCACACACAAAAATTCTGTGAGGATATAACTGAAGTGGTTCTTTGAGATGGTGAAACAGCAGAGGTCATCAAAGGAGACTTTAATAACATTGTTAATACTTCATTTCTTACAAGGAATGTATTTGGGTTTTACTTGTACAACTTTCAAATGAAATGCAACATAACAAGACTTCTGCATAACATCATATTAATTTGGATCTTTTACTACATGTAGTAAAATGGCACTGTAAAATGCTCACCCATTGATTTAGCTTTATTCTAGTTAATTAAATAAAAATAAAGGCAAATAGTGATATAAAAGTAGTATACTGGGTGTTAGGCAAATGTAACATATTGAAGTTTAGTTTAATGTAAAAAAAAGCAAATGTGTTCTTAAAAAAGCTCTCCACTATTAAAAAGAAAATAAGGGTTGGAGGAAAGGAAAGGAAAGGAAATGGGAAGGGAAGGAAAGGGGAAGGAAAGGGAAAGGAAAGGGAAGGAAAGGAAAGGATAAAGGGAGGGAGGAAAAAAATTATTCACCATGAGATGTTCCTATGGAAACTCCACAGTGTGTTTAGTAAGGTTCGACATAACATCATTTAACGACGGGCAGTCATTTGCACCGTCAGCAGCGCTCGCGTAACGCAGAGCTGGGGCTGGGATGTCACCAGCGACAGGTAAGGTGATACCTCTGTTCAGCTCTGGTGGTCACAAACCTCAGAGCAGGGTGAGCCAGGAAAGACGACAAGCAGCGAATCCTGGAGAAAGGAGACGAGAAAGGGAGGAACAAGGATAGGGCGGCGGGCGGGCGCCCGGCACCCAGGGCGTGCAGGCGAGTGGGGTGTGGGCAGCCCTGGACGTGGCCGTCGGGAACCAGAGCCCGCACCCCTGAACGGCCGGCGAGGGCTGCTCCACGGAAGGTCGCCCCGCTCACCACCTGGGGGACAAGGGGCCTTAGGGGCTCTGGGTGGCCGCTGTCCAGGGCTGGCTCTTTGGGGGGCAGGCGTTTTCTACAGAAGCATCAGTACTTCTTCAACCATCTTACACATTCCTCTCTTCTGACGGGCAAGAATTTCACCTTCTTCCTACTCTGAAGTCCCAGAGACCGCAGCCAACAAACTGGACTTTCCCAGCGCTCCTCACTCCAGCCCTGGGGCACGCCCGCCACTTTCACCAATGAGCACTCTGAGGAGCCTTTACTAACCGTCTCACTACGCAGGTGCGAGCCCAGCACAGCCTGAGGAGCTGCACGCGGCTCCAGACACTTGGCCTGAAGCAGCCTCAAGCACTAAAACCAGCAGAAGCAACTAAAAGAAGCGTTTCAGTGCTGCTTCACAAGCAGGAAAACGGAGTTCTCACTCCCTTCCTCATATGGTGAAATGAAGAATCTGCTGTGCTTTGCTATGGCCCTAAATTACAGAGTGGTTGCATTATAAGACAAAACAAAATACCTCCGAATTAGGGTTCTCTAGGGAAACAGAATCAACAAGGGATATCTGTCCATAGCAAGAGATTTATCAGAGTCTCTCACGCAGCCGTGGGGATGCACAAGTCCAGGTTACGCAGGCAGGTGCAACCAGGGGCTGCAGGGAAAGTCCAGTGAAGGTTCTTGAGGAGTTCTAGGAGATGCTGGCTGTCCACAGACGAGCTGGGAAATTCTCTCTCAATGCTGGAATCACTTCCCCTTTTAAGGCACTCAACTGATTGAGTTAGGCATCACTCACTGCTGATGGCAGTCTCCCTGACTGATGTCATTGTAACCAGCTACCTATGATTTACCACTGCAGGAAAGTCAATGGTGGCTAAAGTCCATAAATGTCCTTGTATCACAGTTAGCCCAGTGCTTGCCTGACCAAACAAGTGGGCACAATTACCTGGCGAGCTGACACAATAGCCTGACCATCGCACCCACTTATCTGCTGCATTCATCCTTTATTATGCTCTGGCCACCCAGAATCCACTGCTCCTTCTTTTGGTAATTGCACCTAAACTTCTTCTGGAGACAGCTCTGTCGACTCTCGCCAAGCGGGGAATAATGTGGCTTAGAACTGCCACTCAGAGCACTGCATTCCCCTAGCTCAGTGATTAGTTCAGCACTGGACACAACTGCCAATCGGGGGAGAAACACGAGATGGTCAGTGGAGGCCCTAGAAGGAGGCAGGCTGAAGCTGTGGCAGCCACCTTGTCACCATGAGGTAAACCAGTCTGAAAATGGCCTTGTCACAAAAGACAGACTTGAGAGGTGGAGAGAAACTGGGCCCGATGGCATCTTTTGCGCTTCTCTATGCAGCCCTGTCCTGAAGCCAATTCCATGCCTGGTCTGAAGCACAAGAGCCAACCTATTCCCTTGCCAGTAACAACTGGGGTTGCGTTTTCTGGCACTTGCAAAAAAAGGAGTCCCAACCCACATGCTCTTTCACATTTTTTTAGCAAAGAAAATATCTGAAGCGTATTAGAGCCTCCCAGATTACCTTCCTCTGGGTAGCATACCTTTCATCCGGCAGGCTAAGACTTGAACACAGCTGTCTGTAATCAAGCACCCACATTAACAGAGAAGCGTGGCTCAGATCCTCCTAAACAGCGGGTTCTTTGAAATCATTTGCGTAGGGTTTGGGAACGTATCATGCAGCTACAGAAAGTCACAGAACATCAAGCATTGTTTAACTATTTGTCACCAATTCCTTGGTCCTACTTCACAGAAGGATAATGGCCAGCGTAGGACTGCTCACTCCCACTAACAACAGTACCCATTTCAGTCAAGGCGTCCTGTCTTCGCTTGGCAGTAGAACAGCTAAACTTGAGCAAGAATTCTGCTTTCCAAAATTTGCTGGGATGTAACTATTTGAGCTGCTGGTGATAACCAGACATAAGTGAAATAAAAGATAATATAGAGAAGCGGATTTGACTCAACTGATAGAGCATCCACCTACCATATAGGAGGCCCAAGGTTGAAACCCAGGGCCTCCTGGCCCTTGTAATGAGCTGACCCACGTGCAGTGCTGATGCGCGCAAGGAGTGCCCTGCCACGCAGGGGTGTCCTCCACATAGGGGAGCCCCATGCACAAGGAGTGCACCCTGCATGGAGAGCTGCCCTACATGAAAAAAAGCGCATCATGTCCAGGAGTGGCACCGCACAGGCAGAGAGCTGACGCAGTAAGATGACACAACAAAGAGAGACACAGATTCCCGGTGCTGCTGACAAGAAGACAAGAATACAAGTGGACACAGAAGAACGCACAGCAAATGGAAACAGAGTAGACAATGGGGAACGGGAGGTGGGGAGGAGGGGAAAAAATCTTTAAAAAAAAAAAGTACAATTATTATTTTTAAAAAAGATAATACAATATCAGTTTTCAGAAGAGGGATAATTCCACAAAAATGACTGAAAGATAACTGTATATACCCACTGCTTATATTTTTCTACTGCAAGAACTTTTTCTCCATTGCGCAAAATCGCTAAGAGCTCTAAGAAGAGCACCTGGGGAGCAAGCCCTGGACCCGCCTCCTTCTGAGGCCCTGGAGCCACTCAGCTCAGCGCAGCAGGTAAGCAAAGCCACTATGCCCTCCCCCACTCAAATTCTTCCCTTTTTCCTAACCATTTTGATATTTTATTTTCCAATCATAATTGTCTTTTAATGCCCATTAAAAGATAAATTTTGATGGCAGGCCCCACGTCTCTTAAGTAAGAATGCCAAGTCCTACAGGGATTTGAGTACAGTGACAAGACACTGAATTTAAAATTTTAGAGGAAAAAAAAAAGGACCACAGTAAAACCTCAGAACATCCAGGAGGATGTTTTACCTATTATCTAATTTCAATTAAAACCAAAAAAAAGCGAAAATGATGAGGCTGGAAGCTGCTTCCTTCCCCAGCCCCCAGTCCCTGGGACCCCCCGAAACTGCAACCCTAAACCCAGGGCTGACCTCACACACCTGAGACCGTAGTGGCCTCCTGGAGAACCTTGTCTCTTCACTTGGAAAGGGAGAAAATAGAATGAGGGGATCTCGGCAGGCCTGCAAATCCTAAAAGCCTCAATATTATCTAGAAAAGTGACTGTAAAAGACAGAATTACCTGGCGCAGCTGACGACCGTCGCCAAAACCCCCCAAAACTCCGTATGCTGTTACGCTCATCAAAAGCGTGTGCTAACTTTCCAAAGGGGCTTGGTTTTGAGCTTTTGCAGTTATTTTCAACATCAGGGAGGTAAGGGAGCTTTCCGACTCACCTCCGGCTCACCGTCACCCGAGCTCGGGAGACCCCCTTTTCCCATCATGCTGGTTCTCCGCAGCCAGACGAGCCGCCGCCTCCCACTGCAGAGCCGGGCCCCAACCCCGGCCTGTAAGGGCACCCAGCCCCAGGGGTGGCCAGCCAGGCTGACGCGCACGGGCAGGGAAGCGACCGCCACCGGCCGTCCTGGGAGCAGCCCGAACGCTGGCCTCGTGACGCGTGGCCTCGGCCAGGAACAGCAGGCACAGCCAGAGAGACGCGAGCCGGCCCCTGGGCGAGAACTGCAGGGACCGCACGGGGGAGCAACGCCCCAGCGCCTGGACACGGGGGACACTGGACGTGAGGGCTGGACACGGGGGACGTGGACGTGAGGGCTGGACACGGGGACGTGGATGTGAGGGCTGGACACGGGGGTGTGGACGTGAGGGCTGGACATGAGGGGGTGTGGACGTGAGGGCTGGGCGCAGGGGAGGTGGACATGGGGGCTGGACACGGGGGGACACAGGGGACGTGGACGTGAGGGCTGGACACGGGGGGTTCAGACGTGAGGGCTGGACACCGGGGAAGTGGACGTGAGGGCCGAGCATGGGGGCGTGGACGTGGGGGCCGGACATGGGGGCGTGGACGTGGGGGCTGCTTATGTGCTGCTTAGGCACCAAGCCCGATTCCAAATGCCTGGGGGAGCTGCTATTTAACTTTTTTTACAGTGATCAGTTTCTCAAAGAGAAAGAACATCCCTAATTCTCCTTTTTCATAAAGCCATGTACTTTTTCAAAAGGTAAAAATATCAAACCTCTGTCCTAAGTTTTAATCAAAACCTATAAAGGGAAAAAGTAGTAATATAGAAACATCTCAAGCCAATATCCAAAAGTCTAACAGAAAACGTAATTGAAGAAAAAACTCTTAAAACTTCTAAAAACCCAAGATTAAAATCAGGTACACACATAAAAAACACACAGTGAAAATCTAATACCAAACTTGAGTAAGCTAAGTTGACTCCAACCATCATTTTATATCAAACTATCATGACGCTACGTCAACTTAAAATTAATTACTTTCAAGCGATCTGAACAATGTAGCTGTCACTTGATTTGACAGGGCTTAAGGGACAGAACTCAATCTAGTGCAATGGGATATTGTTTTTCATATAGAATAAAATAAATATTGAACTAAAACGATTGCTGTATTGCCAGAAAAAAGGCAAAGCCGGCTCAGAAATGTCAGCCTAGCACAAGCGTACGCCGGCTTCACGGGGTTTTGGCATGAGGATGTTTTCACCACACCCACCTTTAAAGTCAACTTCGGTTGGAGAGGGGGCTCGGGGCGCTCCCCGAGCCGCAGCCCACATTCCTCCGTGGGTTTCGAGTGAACCCAGAGACCCCACCCATCCCTGCCAAGCGCCTCCAGCACACGCTAACTGGCGCTGGCAGTTCTGCTCTGAGCCCCTCCCGCCACAGACCCTGGCAATGCCAGCCCCAAGGGGAGGGGTCCAGGAAGGACAGGGACTGAACCCAGGACCTTAAAGTAACTTTCAGATCAGGGTCTGAAGCATTTTAGAAGATGATCCTCTAAGGAAAGCCCAGAGCACCAGGACATCTCAAGCTTCCTCTAGAGCAGGGTTCTTAACCAGGGGTCCATGAGCTTGAACTGACATTCAAGAGGACATTCTCCTTGGTGGGACGAGTTGGCGTGGCGGTGACACATTTCTTAAACAATACACAGTGTGGTGTGGACTTAGTAAGGGGTCCGTGGTTTCCACCTGACTGGCAAACGGGTCCATGGAACAAAAAAGGTGAACCCCTGCTCTATAATCATAATCTTTTTCCATAAGAAGCTAACTAAATATCAGATGAACTTCAGCAATCAGATAGCAATCATGATAAATCTGGCAAAATTTACCGGCTAATACAATGCAAAACAAGTACTAATTCACAGGAGAAAACATCTCCCAAACATGATACCGAGGATGATAAACTCTATATTTCCCTCTATATTTCCAAGAACCTCTTCTGCTTAGCTCATCCGACCCTGGGGTACTGCCAGCCTTCCTCCCCCACAAAAGAAGATGCGCTGAACTCACTGTCCGTGGAACCCAAAGTATCACAATTTACCTGGAACTTTAAAGTTCATTCTCGACGCTACACGTCCAGGGCGCTGGCGAGACACCGCGCTGACCGTCCCCCGCCTGCGTAGGACACGTGCGGCCACGGTGACGTGGTCACCCTCTCCGGGAGAGGCAGAGACACAGCCCTAGGCCAGGCACCGCGTTCTCTGTCAGCCTCCGGGTTCAAGGACACGGTAATACACGGGTCACGCTAAGAACCTGGTGATCTGAGGACACTGCTCCCATCGAAGCCCCTCTGGCCACACAGTGTTCCTTTCCAGGCCCACGAAATGGGGGGCCCTGACCCCCGCTGCTGCCCGCGGCCTCTGCTCCTCTCTCTACGGGAGGCCTGGGGTACCTGCTGGCGGGTGCCGTCCCACACCCCTTCATGCCACCGCCTCCAGCCGGGGACCGCCAGCCGCACCCCCTCCGCCCACTCTTCACCCCTCAGCGGCCCACATGACACAGCCGCATCCGGCCTCTTGACCGACCGCTCAAAGGTGCCCCCACTGCTTTCAGCGCCCCGCCCTTGTCACCGACACCCGCGCTGCCTCCAAAGGCGGGTCCCGGCCCCCAGCCCATACCCCCTCCCCCTCAGCACCCTTCTTTTAACACTTCAAGTCGCGCAGTTTCGGCCCGCTCCTGCACGCCCGTCTGCACCTGCACGCCCGCCCGCCCACGTGCGCAGGGCCTTGCTCTCCCTTACGGTCACCTCTTCACCACTGCCCTCCTCCAGCACCTGGCTCTCCTCTCCCTCTGCTGTACGCTGGCTGCACACCCAAGCCGTGGGGGATAAACTGCACTGCGTGTAAGGCCTGGGGTGGGGCCACGTGTGAGCATAGCCAGGTTTACCAATAGGTCCTGGGGCCCCTGGCCTGGCTGCCCACTCACGGCCGTCCTGAGCCACCACTGCCCCAGCGTTCCACGCCTGCTCCATCACGCACTGCCAGGGCAGACCTGGAGTTTAATTTCACTGTGAAAGTGGGACGACTCACAGGAGAGCGTCCTCATGTTCCCACCAAAAACATCACCAACTTTTTGCATCGGCGCCCAGGCCTCTTCTCTGACTCCACAGGGTAAAGGGACCTGGCTCCAGTCTGAGGCCGGCCCCCTCCTCCTGCCTCGCCAAGGACTTTGCTCCCAAAATGAAGCCCTCCCCCCATCACCAAGTTTCCCTCCCCACGGCCCACCGCCCGCAGCACCCACAAGTCACCTTTATATGCACCTTTGTGCTCCCCTTTATAGGAAAATCTCCTCTCCACGGATGTCTGAACTCACAGCTAGTACTTCTCTCTTCCTTGAACACATGCTAATCAGATTCTGTCCCATAGCTCAAGAGAAACCAGGCTGTCCAAAGCCCACAGTGAACTCCACGTTGCTTCACCCAGGGGGCAACGCAGTCCCAACCTCTCAGAAGCACTGTCAGAGGCGGGCTCACCCTCCTCAAAAGCTTCCTTCCTTGGCTACCTCCCCAGCACCCACAGAAATACCCAGAACATGCCGGGCACTCAGGAACTATTTGCTGAATAAATAAAAAGTCCATTTAAATTTAAACCAAGTTGTTTCAGATTATTCTTGGTGTGAGATTACAGTAAATGTCAGGATGCAGTTCATCAGAATATTTAAATAGTCAGTTTTCTAAAGGGGTGTCTTTAGTACAAATGGATAAATTTGTGTTCTCAGCTGCGCAAATAAGTACTTGTCTCTTGAGGCAGCCAAAATCTTCTCAGAACAACTACTTCTCCCATTTTACCCAGTTTAAAAACATACATAAATCACCTTTACTATTTTATTTCAGGAAAGGATTTCCAAGGATGATGGTGTGAAGACCCAAATAAAGGGGATGGTATACCATGTTCATAGACTGGAAAAGTCAATAAAGAAATATGTCAATTATTCCTCAAATTGATATGTGGATCCAATGTAATGCCAATCAAAAACCTCAATAAATTACTTCTTAGAATTGACTATTTTAATTGAAGAATAAAGAATCCAAAGAAGCCAAAAACTCCTCAAGGATTAGAACATGGGGGCAAGGGACTACTTTCCTTGTCAGATGGCAAGAATGCTATAAAGCCATAATGCAGATAAATTGAAGGAAGAGACAAAATAGAAAAAGCAGCTGTAGAATCCCACTGTGTAGGCACTTGATTTGTGACTGCTATGGCTGAGGTGTTCCCCTGCCATGGGGGTGTGATGGATTGAACTGTGCACCCCCCTGTGGACAGGTCCCTGGTTTGCTCCATGTTCTGGTGAGTGTGGCCCCATTGTAACTAGGACCTCTTCAAGATGCTACCTCAGTTCAGGTGTGGCCAACTGAGTCAGGCTGGGCTTGAATCTGGATTACTGGAATTATTTATAAGCAGAGGGGAAGTAGGTGGAGGGAAGACACAGACTGCCAGAAGCTGAAGTCAGTGGAACCAGAAGAAAAAGGAGAAGACATTGTGGTGTGCATGTCCATGTGGCGGGAAAGCCAAGGAGGCCGAGGTAGCCAGAAGATGCCAGTCCTAGAAGGAAGCCAGCCTCCTAGCTTCTGAAACAGTGAGCCAATAAACTGCTTTTCTTAAGTCAACCCACTGCATGGTATTTGCTTTAGCAGCTGGGAAAATAAAACGGGTTTATCTGCTCACTGGTATTTGGTCAATCCTTTGGAGCAAGGTCTGTGTGGTTGGGGATGTAGTCCACAGGTAGAATTTGGGGAGTCCGTGAGCTTAGATGGGAAAAAGACATCGTTATTTTTACTAACTTCCAGCCAAAATTTAACATATTCATCAATTATTAATGAAGTACTAGCAGGACCTGTGACTTTTACATGCATAAAAATCAGATATACTTTCATATCACAGTTACTACTGATATCATGAAACTATCATTTATGCTCATCATTACTTTGAAATTATACTTAAGAAGCCACATATATTACAAATTCATTTTTAATATTTTTATAATATATATTCTTATAATGAAATACATTGTGACCCAATGTGTTTTATTTTATACAACTAAAAATACTTTTCTAGGAAGGAGCCCATAAGCTTCACCAGACTGCCAAAGGAATCCACGGCACAGAAAAAAATTTAAAAACCCATTTTAGAGTGTGATGGTACCACTTACTTTCAGGCCAAAGAAATCTCAGCGTTTATGCAAGTTAGAACTCCCCAAATCCCAGCCCAGTGACAGCTCTTTCTGCCCCGTCCCAGCGTGACTCCTCCCCTACCTCCAGCCACTCGTACCACCTCAGTTCCTAATCGCCTGGGTTCCAGCCGCTCCTCCACCCCTGGACCCAGACTCCCAAGCCGCCTGCTCCATCTCCCCCAGACTCAGCTGAGCTCCTCCTCCCAGGTGCCGCCTCTTGACCCCCAACCCCTCCCTGGCCCTCTCTAGCCACACATCTGGCTCTCCTTTGCATGTCCAGAGCCCACCACCCATCGGTCAAGCTCTGCTCCAGACCGCCGGTGACCACGCTGAGGCAAGCTCTGACACTGGGCAGCTTTTCTCTGCGCGGAGCCCGGGCTGCACTCCAACACACCAAGTGCGGAGAGGGGTGGGGGATATTTCCTCTCGGGTTCACCAAACCATTTTCTCTACAGCGAATGAAATATTCTCGACATCATTCATACTACCTAAACAGGGAACTGGGCCTCTGATGCGATAAAGAGTTAATACAGTAGATTTTCAAGGGCAGATTTATGGCTTTTAAGCCCTAAGAGAAAACGGTCTCTGCTTGACGAAAAGAAAAAAATGTTGAATTACGCAGCACTGTATATAACTCAAACGTATAGGTGGCTCCAAAGTTTGAGACTGTTAACTTTGTGTTATAAACACTGCCACCTTGAGAAATGGGGACCCACTTTAGTCAAATTTATTATCACAAATACTGAGCAAATGGAACGAGAGTAATGAGAATAAATCAAGAAAATGTCAATGAGATTCTGATATATTTTACTTAATATTGCTTTTTCAGGATATTGTGAAGAAAGTGCCTAGTTGACAATTAGAAGACCAGAGGTTCTGTTGGGTTTTCATTTATTGCATGCTAATGCTCATTTTTTTAAAGAGTAATTGGGTAAATTACCTTCATTTCCCTTTTTAAACCTCACTGTATTAATTAATAGTGGTTACAGGCTGGTTTAAAGCTAATTAGCGTGGATTTATGTGGACATTTTTCAGGCGCCGTGACCTCCTCGCTTCTTTTGGGCACCATTCCTAAATTTCAGCAACTTCCAGCATTTTAAGTCTTGCTTCCCCAAGGCAGAAGTGATATCCTCACTGCAGCCACCCACACAGGGAGGGTGGGCATGGGCCCAGGCAGCACCCGGCAGATGTGCCCAGAGGAGCCCAATTCAGGAGGGGCCTCCCCGATGATGGTGACAAGGCACCAGGCCGCCCGCGGGCGAGGTTCTGGGGTGCAGCCGCCCAGGAGAGCGGGAGGAGCTGGAGCATCCAGGAGCGGGTCCAGCAGGCCCTGGGGCTCGGTCAGGGGGCGAACCAGAAGCTCCTGGAGGACACGGCCGTGGGGCTGGCCCAGTAGGCAGAGACCCCAGAGAATTCAAAGCAGGGACTCAAGCAGACACTTGCACACCAGTGTTTATAGCAGCACTGTTCACGTTCACCAAAAGGTAGAAATAACCCAAGTGTCCATCCGATGGAGAAACAAAACGTAGTCTACCCACACAATGGAATATCATTCAGCCACAAAAAGCAGTCGAGTGTTGGCACCTGCTACAACACGGGTGAACCCTGAAGACACCAACTTGAGATTGCCTGATTCCACTGAGATGAAATATTCTAGAGTAGGCAAAGTCACGGAAACAGAAGGCAGATTAGAATTTGCGAGGGGCTGGGCAGAGGCAAGGGGAGCTGCTGTTCGAGGGTTTCTGTTTTAAGTGATGGAAAGTTTTGGCGACGGATAGCAGTGATGGAAGCACAAATTGCTAAAGCAGTTACTACCACTGAATTGTCCACCTGAAAATGGTTACCATGGGCAATTTTATAGTTACGTATATTTTACCACAATATTAAAAAGTTCTTTACGGGAAACGGACTTTGGCCCAGTGGTTAGGGCGTCCGTCTACCATATGGGAGGTCCGCGGTTCAAACCCCGGGCCTCCTTGACCCGTGTGGAGCTGGCCATGTGCAGCGCTGATGCACGCAAGGAGTGCCGTGCCACGCAAGGGTGTCCCCCGCGTGGGGGAGCCCCACGCGCAAGGAGTGCGCCCGTGAGGAAAGCCGCCCAGCGTGAAAAGAAAGAGCAGCCTGCCCAGGAATGGCGCCGTCCACACTTCCCGTGCCGCTGATGACAACAGAAGCGGACAAAGAAACAAGACGCAGCAAATAGACACCGAGAACAGACAACCAGGGGAGGGGGGGAAATTAAATAAATAAATAAATCTTTAAAAAAAAAAAAAAAGTTCTTTAAAAAGACTGGGCAAGGGAAGCAGCTGTGGCTCCATCAGTTGGGCTCCCGTCTACCACGCGGGAGGCCCTGGGTTCGCGTCCCGGGGCCTCCTCGTGAAGGCAGCTCACCCGCACGCTGCAGAGAGCCACCAGCCTGCAGGTGCCGCAGAGAGCCGACTCAGCAAGGCGACACAACAAAACGCAGAAGAGCGCACAGCAAATGGACACAGAGAGCAGACAGCACGCAAAAAGCCACAAGGGGGGATAAAAATAAAAATAAAAATAAGGACTAGGCAAGCACAACATTCGATTAACACAATGCCCACCTAAGCAACTGTGACCACCTCGCAGCAGAAATGCCTCAGAGCAAGCACAGTATGTGTTACACACCTCCTACTACAAAACCGTGGAATGCGAAGTGAATCTTTCCATCCGACAATTTCACTGGGCTCTCAGGCCGGCCAGCTATAGTGTGCTTCCCCACGTATTTAAACGTTCCGACCCAAATGGAACTGGGCCATCTGTTTGATGTCACACACAGTTGCTCTCTCTTTAATCCCTCCACGTGCAGTCAATTCACCAGACACAATGTATTTGACTTGAACTGACTCCACATAGAAGCTAAAGACAAGGGGGATCTTTCAGTGGATTTAATCTACAGGCTCTAAAAAGAGTTAACTGCATCTACAATTTACATTAATCCAAGCCCCTAAATCACTTCAAGCATGAAGGTTATGATTCAAATGTAACTAATTTAAGATCTTTTTCCCTCCCAGATTCAGACGAAAAGATAATCCATTTCATTGGTTATCATCTAAGAGGCCAACATTTATGCTGTCACAAAGGCGACCCGCAAGCAGCGCCCCCCACACGCCTCTCCCAGTAGCAGCTACAGACATGCCTTCTTGGATGGAGAAAGTGTCAGGAGCACGAGGAGACACTCGTGTCCCAAGGAAAGACTGGAAGTCAAAGCAGGAAAATACAAAAGGAAAATGCTCCTGAAAAGCAGCGGTTCTTCCTCTCTGGCAAATGCGCGGCACCTCTGGTACTGAGAACGGAGCCTGGGCTGCAGGGGAAACGCTGCTCGCTGCCCTGGGGCTGGCACAGCCAGCGCTGCCGCCTGGGGAGGAGTCGTATTAGCCATTGCACGCGGCGGGAAGGCGCTGCTTGACCAGCCTGCCAGGCAGACAAAAGGCACAGGACTGTCACTGACATTTTTGTACAAAATTAAGGCCGCCACAAAAAAGACAAAAACGGTGCCTGATCTCGCACAGGGGCTGAGGAGTACAGCTCCCGATTCATCGCCATCATGAGGCGATGCGCCTCAACCCACGCGCCGGGGAGTACCAACGAGACTGGGTTACCACGGAAACAAATGCGTCAGAAGGACGACGAGGGAGGCACGGGGAAGGGAGAAGCACCCCCAACTTCGCAGTTCTCTATTTTTATCCTGCTGCTAACAGCCCCCACAGACAACATAACAGCCGCGAGGTGTGTTGCTTTCTCACTTCCCAAAACCTACTTTTGTGGTTCACCCTTGAGCAGGTTTTGCGCCTTCTAAAGCTGACGCAGCTGTTTCAGAGCACCCCTGCAAATGCTGCTGGGCCTGAGAGTAATTACTTGAGTGGCTAAGGCGAGCCCAGGGGCTGGGCGCTGGGAGCGGCACCTCTTGTTGCCGTCTCCACCGCCTTCCTCTTTGGGGCACTAATTATTTTTCCATTACAGTTTATAAGAGGAAAACGCCCGCATTTCCATTTTTAATCTTAGGGAAGGTGCTCTCTCCCCACTTCCGGCCAGCCTCCTTTACACAGCTAATCTCTGCCAGCTGGTTCATCGTGGGGCTAATTCAGGGGACAGCAGGGGCACGTCCCAGGGCTCATCCAGAACCCAGGAAGGTTTGGGACCCGTAGACGCCTGCTCAGGGAGGGATGCAGTTAGCTCAGGCGCCACTGCCCTGCGGCGCACCAGCGTGGCCCCGAAACGTCAGGGTTGTGAAGACGCTTGCAGGCTGATTAATCTCCTTCCCAAAGTGGCCCAGCGATTCTGCCTAAAATACACCAGAGCGGCTATGTCTTCCCACAAATGGCTATGTCAGCCATTCGGAATGTCTTTTAGCACAGGTATATCTTGACTGATTTGGGCATCATGGCAGTATGATTTTAAATATTTTTCTCGATTTAAACCATTGGATGCACAAGGAGAAGCTCATGTACCTTTTTTTTAATATAAATTTTAATATACTTTTTAAAAATTTGTTCTACTTATTTCTTCCCACCCCCTTGCTGTTTGCATTTTACTGTGTCTGTTTGTTGTGTGCTGGTCATCTTCTTTTTTTTTTTCTTTCAGGTGGCACCAGGAACCAAACCACAGACCTCCCATGTGGGAGGGAGGCACCTAATCGCTGAGCCACCTCCTCTCCCTGCTTTGTTGTATCTCTCATTTTTGCCTCCGTGTGTCTCTTATTATGTCATCTTGTTGCATCAGCTCATCGCACCAGCTTGCTGTCTCGCTGTCTTCTTTAGAAGGCACCAGGAACCGAACCCAGATCTCCCTGTGGTAGGCAGGAGCTCAATTACTTGAGCCACATCTGCTCAGGTATCTTAACAATTATGTTTATGATGCCTTATGATTTGTCAAAGGTTTCTATGGATTTAACAAATACTTCCCCTTCACTTGTTTTTATTTTATTTATTTGACTACTTCCTTCAAATTCCACTAACTCAACAACTCTCTCCTTCACCAGGAGAGACAAGCAGGCTGTGAGCAGAGCTGCAGGCAGTGGGGCTCCTCTCCCGGGACCCGTCAAGAGTCCCTGGGCCCTCAGTTAGCTCTGCTCCTTCGGCACATCCCAAAATAAATTTAAACATTATTTAATCATCCCTAATATGTTATTTAATGAGGAATTTCACTATTTTTATGAATCTGGATTTCAACAAGCTTTGCAACAACACCTTTTTTCTCCTGTCTCCCTTTCTAATTCAGGAAGCAAGGGCTCCCAACACACTGAAGTACACCCTAGCCCACGAGCAGGCTGGCCCCGGCTGAGACCCCAGCCTCATGTCCACACCCCCATGCAGGCCTACGCGCTGCGCCGGATTCTCACCCTTCACGCACGCTCGCTCCCCCGTGACCTCCCTGCTGCATTATAACCCACATTCTAGGGACGAGGAAACGAACCTGAAAACTGAAACATCTCCCATCGCGCCGCGCCGGAGACGCGCAGCAGGGCTCTCGCCCCGCCCTAAGCCGCCGTCCTCCTGGCCCTCCTGTTCTCCCACATCGAGGACGGGAGGATTCATGTCTTGGGGGTGTGGTGATGTGGAACTCTGCACCCCAGAGAAGCGCCCTGTGGGGGAGCCCTTGTGAGCAGGACCTTTCTGAACACTGAGGTAGCCCGCCCCAGTCAGGATGGACCTTCATTCTGCTGCCGGAGCCCTTGATGGGAGAATGAGATCCAGACAGAAAGACAGGGGGGGAGCAGCTGGCAGCCGACGTCCACAGAACTCAGACGAGAAGGGAGCGGCCCCAGAGGCCGTCACATGCGTCGCCACGTTACAGTCAGCCCCAGGGGCGCTGGCGCAAAGTACAGAACTCTGCTGGCTTTTGTAAAGGGCATTTATTTGGGGCAGGAGCTTACAGATACCAGGCCATAGAGCATAAGTTACGTCCCTCCCCACAGTCTGTTGCCTCACGTTGGAGCAAGATGGCTGCCGGCGTCTGCAGGGCTCAGGCTTCCTGGGCTCCTCTCTTCCTGGGCTCGCCTCTCTCCGGGCTCACCTCCTGTTTTCTCCACAAGGCCGGCTGTAGACGCTGAGGTGAATGGCCTGTTTCTCTCCCCAGGACCTTCTCTCTTTCCTCACGACCAAGCTCCTCTGTGTGCTCACTTCCTGGGGCTCCGGCTCAAGACTCCCACCTCCCTTCCCTGCAGTGCGGATTCCCTGCGAGTCCCCACCCAGGGGGCGGGGACGCAATGTCCTGCTGCGGTGGCCCAATCACAGCCTTAATCATTATTTAATCAGGTAAAAGCGAAACTCCTGAATCCAGTACACTAATATGCCCAGAGGAAAAGACCGGTTTTCAAACACAATCCAACATTTCTTTTCGGAATTCATCAATTGTATCAAACCGCTACACCACGTGACCGGGGAGCCCAGGACCCAGGCCGGCCTGCAGCCAGCCCCGGAACGCCAGTTAGGGCAAGAAAGCTTCACCTCAGTGACGCCTCAGTTTTGGAATCCTCCTAGCCTCAAACCAAGAGCCAATAAAATCCCATTGTTTAAGCCAAGCTGTTGTGTGTAATCTGCCTGAGCGGCCAAGGAAACTAAAACAGGCCGGGGGGTGGGGTGGGAGTCACATAAAGCTCCCTCGCTCCCAACCCTGTGCTCCCCCCTGCAACGAGGAGGGCGGCTGCCGCGTCCACTGCCGGCCAGCACTGCGCTGCGGACAGCGCAGGGAAAGCTCTCACTCGCGGGGCCCGACGCGCTGTGGCAAGCCACCCACGTGCCTGCATCAGAGGCAGCGCGGCCACGTTAACACGTGGACAGGGAAGCAGCTCGTCCAAGGCCACGCTGTGCTAAGCTGCGGAGACGAACTGAACCCCATACTCCACAGGCGCCAAAACCCTCCCTGTCCCTCACCTTCCACCTGCGACGTCACCAGCCGAACCTCCAAGAGTTACCTTCTCCAAAGCGTCACGCCGATCCCTGAAAACGGGAAGTTTTACCGGGCTGCATCTGACATCCCTCCGTATCAAGACTAACGGCCGTGCTAGAGAAATGGAAAGAACAGCCTGATTCCCATGCTGTTTTTGTGCTAAGCTTTTTCTCTGCTCTCTTCCTTGCTCCATAAATCTCAGAAGAATGTTGAAATGTGTACACAATCAATCACTATCCAGGTTACTTGTAAAGAAAATGTTCAAACTGGATAACAATTCACTATCTATAGTCTATAAAACCTGTGCAACGCACCAACAGGAAGTGAATGTTTTGTTTGCAAAGCTTGACCTTTCTACAGCACAACTGCATATGGCTCACGTTTCAGGCATGAATATCCAGCTTCTCCCAATGGTCGCTGTGCGTCCATCTATCCGGAAGTCACTGTCCCTTCAATCAGCCCCCACCTCTCCAGACCAACCTGCACGCTCACTCACAGCCACTCATCGGTTCAAACACTGATGGCCGTGGGAAAGGGGCGGGCAGGGGGGCGGCCAAATCCCTCTCCGTGGGGGCAGAGGCCCGACCTCGCCATCTCTGACCTCACGATCCCAGGGCCTGGGTGGTCTTAGTCAACGTCCAGCTCTCCGTGTGGCCGAGGACTGACCAGGATGGGAGGGAACGGGGTGCTCTCTCCATTCGATCAACCCCGACCCAGCCACACCAGACAAACACGCCGGCCAAGAAAAGGCCACGCGCTTGCCACGTGGACCCAAACATGCCATCTTTCAGCAGGTGCCTCCCACTGACGTTCCGAGCCCCTGCCAGCTCCTCCGCCTTCCGCACCCACTCTTCATAAGGCGTCTCCCGCCCTTGACTGTCACACACTTTCACTACAGCAAACACCTCCTAACGTGGCCCTCGACTTCTCCCTGCTCCCGTCCGATCCACTCCACTGCCTGATCCAGCTTCCCGGGGCATCATTTCAGCAGGTCACCGCCCTGCCCGGGCACTCGCCACACCGGGCGCTGGTGGTGAAGGCCGCGCTACTCGGCCACGCCCGCCCTCCCCAGCCAGCTGCCCCCGCCCTGGATTTCCTCGGGCCTACCCCTCTGTCCCGCTCCAGCTGCGCCCAGCACGTCCCTCCTGCCCCACCCTGCCCTCCATAAGGCACCTCGTCCCGCCTGGACCTTGCCCCAGGCCTTCTTCCCAGCCAGGCTGGAGCGCTCCTCTAAGAGCTCTTCCTGGGAGGCAGCAGAGTGCAGGGCGACGTGGCACACGCGGGCCACCCGCGGGCCTTGCGCACACGTGTGCAAATGCCTGCCCCTTCCTGTCCCGGCACAGGTGCAGGCCAGGTGAGCTTCCCTCAGACGCACCTTCAGTCGCCAGCAGGGTGGTTGGTGGAGGCAGGAGGACGTCACTGGCAGCAACTCAACTCCTGGAGAGCTTAGAGTTGGCAACCAGCTCCCTACAGCACAGCGGGCACTGAGCTCAAGGGTCGAACCAGCTCCTCGCCACACACAACACAGTTACACCGAAAACTAAATTTCTAATGTAACCGGTGCTTTCTGGGATTGGACCTACTCTTAAAAATGGTTTTGGGAAGCGGACTTGGCCCAGTGGTTAGGGCGTCCGTCTACCACATGGGAGGTTCGCGGTTCAAACCCCGGGCCTCCTTGACCCGTGTGGAGCTGGCCCATGCGCAGTGCTGATGCGCGCAAGGAGTGCCCTGCCATGCAGGGGTGTCCCCCGCGTAGGGGAGCCCCAGGCGCAAGGAGTGCGCCCCGTAAGGAGAGCCGCCCAGCGCAAAAGAATGTGCAGCCTGCCCAGGAATGGCGCCACCCACACGGAGAGCTGACACAACAAGATGATGCAACAAAAAGAAACACAGATTCCCAGTGCCACTGACAACAGAAGTGGACAAAGAAGAACACACAGCAAATAGACACAGAGAACAGACAGCTGGGGGTGGGGAGAGAGAGAAATAAATAAAAATCTTAAAAAAAAAAAAAAAAAGGTTTTGAAATGTGGATAATTTACCTTTACTATACTGGTGCGTAATAAATTAAAAAGGGGAAAGCGGCTGTGGCTCAAGCAATTGGGCTCCCGTCTACCATATAGGAGGTTCAGGGTTTGATGCCCAGGGCCTCCTGGTGAGGGCAAGCTGGCCCATGTGGAGTGCTAGCCTGCGCAGAGTGCTGCCCCACGCAGGAGTGCTGGCCCATGTGGAGAGCTGGTGCAGCAAGATGACACAACAAAAAGAGACATAAGGGAAGTGGATTTGGCTCAACTGATAGAGCATCTGCCTACCACATGGGAGGTCCTCGGTTCAAACCCCGGGCCTCCTTGACCCGTGTGGAGCTGGCCCATGCGCAGTGCTGATGCGTGCAAGGAGTGCCCTGCCATGCAGGGGTGTCCCCGCATAGGGGAGCCCCACGCACAAAGAATGTGCCCCGTAAGGAGACTCCAACCTGCCCAGGAATGGTGCCGCCCACACAGAGAGATGACACAGCAAGATGACGCAACAAAAAAGAGACACAGCTTCCCAGTCACTGACAAGAATGCAAGCACAGAAGAACACACAGCAAATGGACACAGAGACAGACAACTGAGGGGGAGGGGAGAGAAATAAATAAATAATAATTTTTAAAAAGAGAAAGAGACACAGAGGAAAGACAATAAGAGACACAGATCAGGGTGGCGGTAGAGCATGAGCGCCTCTCTCCCACGCTGGAAGATCCCAGGATCCGTTCCCGGAGCTGCCTAATGAGAAGACAAGCAGATACAGAAGAACACACAGTGCATGGACACAGAGAGCAGACAACGGGGGGAGGCAGGGATAAATAAATAAATCTTTTTTAAAAGTTTAAAAAAATAAAAGGTCAATAGTCCGAACAATAGGATGGGGTAGAAATAAAAACTCAAAAATTACATGTGTGAGATACAAACCTATATAGAAAAGAAAATTAGAACATAAAAATCAGCATGCTCAGAAAATGTGAGGACATTTATCCAGTACAAATAAAGATGGATAAAGCCAAACAAAAGCAGATACGTCAAAATAACAGCTAAACTGGTTAAACTCATTGACATGCAAACAAAAATATTACATAATTTTAAAACTTCCAATGATAAAAATCAAAGTGTCAAAGTAACCAAAAAATAATGCAATAAAATGTTTATCAGAAATTATATTTAAGAAAACCACCGTAAAGCTGTTACCTAGCAAGGGGACGTGGAGAAGTCCAACCCTGAGACGCCAGCTGGGTGAGGAACAGCACTGGTCTGGAGGGACAAAGGCCTCAGGCCAAGTCCCAGCCTGGGCTCTGCCCCGCTGAGTGACCCTGGCAGTGTGCACAACCTCTCTGAGCCACAGCGTCCCCATTTACAAGGTGAGGGCAATGGTGCGTATAAACGGGGTCCTGGGGAGGCCGTTGGGAGCCCCCCGCTGGAGGCCGCCACCTAATCGCACCCTCGGCTGATCTTGTCGCAGGGAAGACGGAGACAAGGTGACCTGGCTGAGCTCTGGCCGAAGCACGGGGGAGCCCTGGGCCCCAGCGGGTGGGCTCGCCGCTCCACGCGAGCAGGGGACGCGGCAGAACGGGAGACGCGCCACCCGCATCTCGGCCTTGACTTGGCTGAGAGGAAAAACGGAAACGTCGTCCACACACGGCAGCCGCCGCCCCGCCTCCTGCTCCTTTAAACACCCAGGGGTCCTTCCTTCAGCCCGCCTGGAAAGGCCCACGCGGACGCCCACGAGGCCGCGTCCACGTCCACAGCCCGCCCCGCTTCCGCCCCTCTCCTCGCCGTCGGGGGCACAGATGCGGGGGCCAAGCCGGCGCCGCAGGGCAAGGCTGGCCGAGGAGCGCGGCCCGGCCCGGGCGGGGGCTGGACGGGGCTGGCAAGGAGGGCCCGCGGTCCAGGACCCCCGACGCCCCCCGGGCCCTCGGGGCAAAAGAGGCCGGTGGCAGCGCCCGAAGCACGCCCCGGCATGGGCGGCCTGGAAACTGTCGGGCCGCTGCCACGCCTGCCTTTGTCCAATCCCAGGACTGGCTTTTGCCCTAAAACACGATGGAGGAGCCCGAGAGTGTGGGCTAGAAAAAGGGGTGGGGGCTCTGGGAAAAGGACCGGCTGCTCTTTGCAAAAAGCAACAAGAACCCTAAAGAAAGCACCACCCCAAAACGGAGCTCCGCGAGCCGAGGCTTCCTTGGGGCAGAGGGGGACAGAGCGCGGCCCCCAGGCCCTGGGAGGGCTGAGGTTTGGGGGCAACGAGGGCAGGAAGAAAGGGGGGGCGCGGAGGGGGCCACAAGCGCAGGGAAGGACAGCGGGGCCGGGCGGGCCGAGGACGCCCGGAGCAGCCCAGGCGGGAGAGGGGTGCGTGGGGCTGCGGGCCAGCATCCACGCGCTGCGTGCGCCGGGGGCTGCCCCGCGAGCCCTCCTGCCGCCGTTCCCCGGCAGCCAACGCGGCACCCTCCCGCGCTGCCACACCTCGCGCTTCTAGAAGGGAGCGGGCGAGGAGCCCAAGGCAGCGGCGGGAAGAGGCGAGCGAGGCCAGCCCTGGATGGGAGACCCCGCGGACGGCGGCCCGGCAGGTGGCTGCGGAGGGGCCGGCGCCGCTGGCCGCCGCGTTCCACGGGGAGGGGGGCTTGGCATGGGGCGTGGAGAGCTGCGGGGCTGGGGGACAGGCGATGGACGGAACCTCGACAACCGGCTAGAGCCGCGGTCCAGAGGGAAACAGGCTCTTCCCATCCAAAGGAGGTCTGACGCCCTAAGGTGGACACGCGTTCCTGGTCTACCAAAATAAATGACTCGTAGAGGAAGAGACGGCATTACTCAGAGACCCAGGGGAAGTAAAACTAAGAAGACACCCTGATCACTGGTAAAGCCCGACCGTTAGCAATCGGTGAACGGGTCAGCCCTCCACACCAACGACTGCAGAAGCTCAACGACCGTCGTTCCTCGGCACGTCGACACACCCTTTCAAAACCAAGTCATCCCATAGATGTGGCGTGGGCACAACCAATCCAAGGTCCACAGGATGGAGGAATGGAGTATGGATTAGAGTGGACTTATTGATATTCTATTCATGAACTATTGTGATCAGTAATCAAAGAAAATGTGGCATTGGTGTAGAGAAAGTGGCCATGGTGGCTGCTGGGGGTAGGGAGTGGGAGGAAGAGATGAGGTGTGGGGGTGTTTTTGGGACTTGGAGTTGTCCTGGGTGGTGCTGCAGGGACAGTTACTGGACATTGTATGTCCTCCCATGGCCCACTGGGTGGACTGTGGGAAAGTGTGGGCTATGGTGTGGACCATTGACCATGAGGTGCAGCGGTGCTCAGAGATGTATTAACCAAGTGCAATGAATGTCTCATGATGATGGAGGAGAATGTTGCTATGGGGGGAGGAACGGGGTGAGGGGGGTGGGGGGTACATGGGGACCTCATATTTTTTTAATGCAATATTTTAAAAATGAATAAAGACAAAAAAAATAAAAAAAATTTAAAAAAACAAGTCATCCTTCGTGGTCATGTTTCGTTTTCCAGGAGGAAATAAGAATGGATTCCCTTACTCTGTGAGGTAGCAATTTAACACGACCATTCTCCACATCCAACACAATCCAGCCCAGGTCTCTGTTTACCTAACATCACTTACCTCTCACTTACGGACTGATCTAGAAACATACAAAAGAAAACGACAGAGCCAGCTCTCCCTGGAGTTAGTAATCAAGGGGGATTGTTGGATTGGTTGGGCTTTTATGGGGGTTCTTTTTTGTTCTTTTCCAGAGACGTTCAGTACCCGCTCAACGTAAATGCCAGCCTTCTAAAAAGGAGGCGTCTACAAAGAGGAAAAGTGTCCCTGCAGTGGGAAGCAGGGAGTCTATTATGCTGGTAAACCATTATTCTTTTAAATGCTAACACACAATAGTTTTACCAACATGAGTCATAAAAAAATTGCTCACAAATAATTACAGCAGAGCTTAATGCCAAAGCAAAAGGAAACGTCTGAGTTTTAAAACCACAGGCTATGACTCCGCAAGTAAGACCCCAGAGCTGTCACCCAGCGCCTCAGTCAGCGCCGCCTCCTGGGTGAAAGCCTCTAAAGCGATCCCGAACCGCAGATACTCACCATGCAAAGGGTCTCCCAAATGATATCTGTACTCTGCTACAGAAACTGGAAGAATTATGAATCCGCAGGAAATTAAAGGTTTTAAAGTCAACCCAGCGGTCCTCCCGCCAGCCCTTCTGCAGTGCTTCCCTAATTTAACGTGCCTCAGGCCGACCCAACCTGAAGACCCTGACACCTTCACACACACTTTCACTTTGTGGCTTTACTTTTTCCCCAGTTTTCCCCACTATGCAATTTTCTCCACAAGGAACACTCTACTTTGCTCCCCTGACCTCAGCCGCCACCTGGCCGGCGCGGGGGTCACTCACGCCGCCTCTAACGCCCCCACGTTCTGCATGTCGGGGCCGCCCCTGTCCAGGTCTCGCCACCCTGCCAGGCCCCCACCCCCGTTTCTAGGGGCCTCTCCGCCCTCTGGACCGCAGCCTGCCCCGCTGGCCCTCCCACGCCTGCCCACGGCACTTGACTGCAGACAGCTCCGCGGACCCCGCTCGCCTCGGCCACTGCCCGCTGCCCGCCGCCACCAGGCCCCGCCTCGTGGCGCCCCACGCGACCCCCCTCGCCCTTTTAAAGCTGATTGTCTCTCGTTTCGCTGCAAGGGCCTCTGGTGAGGGCGCCACGTCACGGCACGCCACCTGACCCGGACGGAAAGCTCTTCCACACAGAGACCACGGCCGCTCCCGGGTCCCGCGGCGCCCAGCGCGCGGCTCTGAAGCCAGCCCGACTCCGTGGGGCCTGGGCATTAAGGCTTCACGGGGTTCGTTACCCACCGGACCGGAGAGGCCACACCACAGAGATGCAGGCTCCAGACGACCTCGCCGAGCAGAGCGAGGACGCGACCACCCCGACGCGCACGGGGACCCTGGAAAAGCAGCCCACGGCAGCACTCGCCTCCATGCAGTATTCTGAAATTTTGGATTAAGGAGTTAGGGAAGAAACGTGAGCGGGGAAAAAATCTGAAGTATCTGAAAACGCTTTCAGGTCTTGTCTCTCCTGGCATGTCAACAATTCAAACGTAGTCCAAAGAATCTAGCCTTCAGAGGAATCTGCATCACATTTACAAATTCTGGTTTTACCCCTTTAGTTAAAAACAACAGAATGCCCGGTGTCCTGAACCTTTCTCTCACATGTATGGAAGTTAAGACAGGGGTCTACTGGCTCAGTTGTTTCAAGACATCTTAATCAGAAGGCATCTGTCCACCTGCCAGACAGTGCCTAATAACTCATCCTTGTAAGACCTCTGATATTCATGAAACTAATTCTACTTTTTCTGCTTCATTTCATACATTATCTCCCTCATCATCAAACACTATACTCTTATTATATTGTTTATATAAACAAACACATGTGTATGTGCATATATACCTAGGAGTTAAGTGGTATTCCTGTACTGAATAATATTTTTGAATAAAAAGCTTCAGAGTTTTGGAGATGACATAACTAAGGATATCTCATAAGGAATATGTTCTCTGTCCAAATGCAGAAATACATTTAAATTTTCCTTTAGCTTAAGTGATGAATGGTGTATACCATTAGAGCCATTCTAGAGCTCAAGAAAAATCCACATGAGGGCTCTAAGATTGTTTATTTGATTAAAGATGGGATTGGATGCCTGGTTTCCCTACTCTTCACCTTTCTGGTTTAAGTAAAGAATTTAAAATTTGATATGTGTAGTTGTTCAGTGTCTGAAATTCCTGTGTACTTAGGAAGCTAACTTAGTAGCTGAAGATGCTTGTTAGTTTTCTCTCAGAAGATACTCATAAGAAATTATATATTCTTTTAAATAAAAACAGTTCTCTATAAATGGGAACTCAGAGAGTCTGGAAAAAGGGCCCAGAACTTCCTGCCGGTCAGGATCAAATCTGTGTCACCTCAGCCTCTGGCTCGCCTTAGCCTGGCCCTTGACTTCACCAACGCTCGAGAGAGAGGAAGGGGGGAGGGAAATTCTAGTGGATCTCCTGAAAAAAAGTTGTGACAAACACCCCATGAGAAGTTCCCGCCACTGCTTCCGGAGGCCCCAGAGGAGATCTCCTTCCCTACCACGCCACGGCGTTGCTCCGACAGGAACCAACACCATCGCCTTCTGCAGAGACCTCTCATCTGGTTCCCACCCTCTGCCTGGCCCTGGGCACACGCGGTGTGGAGGCCACCAGCAAAGCGCAGAAGCAAAGTCAAAGTATAATGCGGCCAGAAAACTTCTACACACTTGGTTGCTTAATGAGCACACTTGGGGGACTGTGGGGGCCTGCCGCGTGCTGCCCACCACCCGCGGGGCTACTCCCGACAGGCCTTTTCTGAATCCAACTTGTCCAGGAAATTTGGTTTGGTTGTATGACACCACCATACAGGGTTTCAGTGCATCCTCTGTTCAAAAGACACATTACTAAGAGAAATACTCAGCCCCCTTGTGGACACAGTGTCTAGTTGTATGGTCATGCAAGCACTTACCTGATGGTTACTATAAGGGTATTTCAAGGATCTAAACCACTAGTGAGTCCATTGCATCTACAGCCGACTGCATCTACAATCAACACAGGAGACTGCCTTCAGCAATGAGAGGAGTGTCCTCATCCAATCAGTTGGAGGCCTTAAAGTGAGAACTTTCAGCAGTCAGAAAGAAAAATTCCTGTTTCTACTTCAGCCACCCAGCTTCTGGGGAACTCAATGTCACCTTCATCGGAGGTTTCAATTTGTGGCTTCTTCTGCGAAATCCACTACCATCCTGAGTTTCCAACTTGTCTGTCCTACAGAATTCAGACTTGCATGAGACAATTCCCGTAATACAGCCCCTGACATTTACTGTCAGTTCTGTTTCTCTGGAGACCCCTGACTAATACAACAGACTGGAAGCCTCCACAGTGGGTGGGAGGTGGGAACCGGAGCCCAATCTCCCAGTCCCTCGGTCTCCCCCGCGGCCCAGAAGGGCACAGAGGCTCCAGGCTGCCCATGGGAGCAACGGAGGTGCTGGCAGGGAGCAGGGGCACTGCCAGCAGGGAGGATGCCTACCTGCAGCCAGGTGAGGACAGCGCAGCCAGGTGAGGACAGCGCAGCCAGGTGAGGACAGTGCAGCCAGGTGAGGACAGCACAACCAGGGAAGAAAGTGCAGCCAGGTGAGGACAGCGCAGCCAGGTGAGGACAGCGCAACCAGGGAAGAAAGCGCAGACAGGTGAGGACAGCACAGCCAGGTGAGGACAGCGCAGCCAGGTGAGGAAGCGCAGCCAGGTGAGGACAGCACAGCCAGGTGAGGACAGCGCAGCCAGGTGAGGACAGCGCAACCAGGGAAGAAAGCGCAGACAGGTGAGGACAGCACAGCCAGTGAGGACAGCGCAGCCAGGTGAGGAAGCGCAGCCAGGTGAGGACCGCGCAGCCAGGTGAGGACCGCGCAGCCAGGTGAGGACAGCACAGCCAGGCGAGGACAGCGCAGCCAGGTGAGGAAGCGCAGCCAGGTGAGGAAGCGCAACCAGGTGAGGACAGCGCAGCCAGGTGAGGAAGCACAGCCAGGTGAGGTCAGCGCAGCCAGGTGAGGAAGCACAGCCAGGGGAGGAAGCACAGCCAGGTGAGGAAGCACAGCCAGGTGAGGTCAGCGCAGCCAGGTGAGGACAGCGCAGCCAGGTGAGGACAGAGCAGCCAGGTAAGGAAGCACAGCCAGGTGAGGTCAGCGCAGGCAGGGTGGGGTTAGGCCTCAGTGAGCCACGGGGAGGGGCACAGCCCGAGGGCGTCCGCCCACGGGTTCGCCCATCTTCAGCAGTGGGCACTACCAGGTGCCCGGCCACAGGAGGACAGAAATGTCATGGAGGCCCCGGGAGGCAGCGGACAGAGACACAGCCAGGCCCTGGGCCTCGGTCGCGCACACTGAGGGGCCAGCGTGGAGGGGCCGGGAGGGCGAATGTGGGGGCGCCTCCAATTGGCTGCTCGGATCACCCCGACTCAGCTGCTCCTGGCCATCCACCCGCAGCCACCACGCCTGCCGGGACCCTCCGGCCCGACCTGGTGGCGCGGCTCTGGAGCAGCCGCGGGAGGTCTCGGTTCTGGTCCCCCTCGGCTGGCACCTGGGGCCGTAGGCCCCGCCGACCTTCCCCGCGGCATAAACCACGGGCCACGCTGGGCGCTCCCTAAGCCCCTTCTCAGTGGTGGCGGCTCAGGTTTAGCGCGGCCACGCTCAAGTCAGCAGAGAAGAACGCGACGAGGAGGATGGCTGCTCTTTCCTGCCCACACAGGAAAGACGGGGCCCACATTTCACTGGACTCCCTGGAAAGCTCCTCGTAGGCCAGCCTCCAACACTGGTGGAGGCCGCCGCATAGCAAGCGCTGGCCGGGAAGCGGACGTGCTGACGAGTCTAGCGCTGGACGCTGTTTACAGCGCTAAAGCTGTTTACAGCAGCCCGGGGCCGCAGAGGCCACGAAGGCTGTGGGTCCGGGCTCCCCGCGCTGAGGGCACTGGTCCTGCGTTTCCTCCAGATTCGGGCAGCGAGGGACCCCCGCCTGCCGAAGGGCACACGCGCCCGAGCAGCACAGCGTGGGCACGACATCCACGCGCCCACCACTTGAGCAGGGGGCGAACGTAAAACACAACATCGTGAACACAAAGGGGGAAAAAGCAAGCTTCAGGTGACAAACGCTTGACTTAATAGTCACTTAAACATTTTAATGTCAAGGGCACCGCAAGTACTGTGATTTAGCTCGGCTGTTGATCTTTAATAGCCCGCATCCCAAGTCATTTGCCGTGCGACTTTCTAAACTACTAAGTATTTTTCAAATTTCCCATGGAGAAGTAACGAGAACAAATCTACCTACCTTGTGCACTTTCAGGAATCTCTTATTCCACTTCCTTTACACTTTATTTTTCCATTTTTTTTTCAAATGGTTTTGACTGTGCGGGAGCCCTTGAACTTGGAAAGCCTCTTCTTCCCACAGGGACGCTATTTGTGCTTTTGTGTGCTCCTTTTCCTTCCTGGAAGTGACTTTTTTTTGCTGAGGGCCACACCCCTGCGTCCTCCAGGGCGCCCGAGCACCCTGAGGGCCAGGGCCTGGCCACTCATCTGGGCACATGTCCAGCATCCGCACACAGAGAGGCCAGTGTACAGCGACTGCAGGCTCAGCCCCCAGGCGCCTGAGCGGTGCGTGCAGCAGAGCGCCAGGGAGGCCGAGCCCACGGGACACGGAGGAGATTTTTATAGGAATCCGCTCAGCGTCCCCACCTGGGGACCGGCAAGCCCGAATTCCACAGGGCAGCCCCGACGAAGGTCTCCGTGACCTCCCCAGGAGAAGCCGGCCAGAGCAGAGTCCGAAGCTCGCATCTTAAGGCCCGCAACGGGGCAGAAAGGACACCGCATGCTGCTGGCGGCCAATTCCTCGGCTGACTGCCAATGCGACGCAGCGATGGTTTAAATCCACGAAACTCCATCGCGGTCACCATTGGCACAGCGCTGGCTGGAGCAGACACCGGGCGCTACGAGTGAGCCACGGGCACCGCAACTGGCCATCGCAACCGTGTAGCCGAAGCCGGGACGTGCCCCAAGGTGGGCTCTGCGCTGGGCTTCTCCTGCCCGGCCCCCTTCCCTGCGACCTCAGCGGGTCAGCGTCAGCCCCTGAGCTGCCCTCCTCCTGCCATCCACACAGCCCGCCCGCCTGCATGGGGCAGGGGCATAGCTCCTTCCTCCAGGGCCGAAAGCGGGCCAGGGGGTGGCAGAACACGTTTACAGCGACGGGGTGGAAGACGCACTGCTTTCACCGTTTCAGACGCCGCCTCCGTCACGGATATCAGATCTAGGACCCAGAGTGCTGAGATTGGGGGGCCGTCCTCCCCCACCCGACTCCGGCTGCAGTCACTCCAGGCGTGTAGAGAACGCTGGGCCCTGCCCATCCAACCATAGCCCTCGCCGTCCCCCATGAGCTCTGGGAACTGGGCCCGGGAGGGCCGGGCAACCACCCTGCGGGCCTGCAGAGGCAGCTGGACAGAGGGTGGGCAGCACCCCGGGCCGTGGGACGAGAGGCGC
This sequence comes from Dasypus novemcinctus, assembly GCF_030445035.2. Lineage (NCBI taxonomy): Eukaryota > Metazoa > Chordata > Mammalia > Cingulata > Dasypodidae > Dasypus > Dasypus novemcinctus. The sequence continues at coordinate 163,442,206 of NC_080677.1, read as the reverse complement.
TGACACCCACCACGGCTGCCGATTGAATGGTGCACATCTTCCCACCTCTCGCCCCCCACATCTGCGCCCGACATCGTCTTAACCCATGAGCAAACCGGCAAATCTCAGGCTTTTGGGCAACAGTGAGGTGAGGGAAACTGCAAAGACTGCAGCTGCCACATGCGAGGCCCATGATCTTCCTGGAAAGAGCGGCCAGTCAAAAGGACAGGCGCTTCCCTTCTGCCTTCCGGGTCACGCGCCTCCCTTCCCGCACGTGAAACCAACGCTCCTCAGTTCCACCGCTTTGAACCCTTGAGAGAAACATGGCAGAGATCCTCTCTGCAAACTCTGGCCTTTGCACACGGAGACGGCGCTTGCTGTGGGAGAGAGCGGGCACCGCCGTAGCATCGGAACACAGCACCGGAGGGGGAAGGCTCGGAAGAGCGGACCACAGAAGACCAAGACGGGTCCCGAGCAAACAAAAGTTAAAAGGCAGCCACAAAAGGCTCCCTGTCCACGACTGGCTGACACAGGGGCCATACGCTACCTGGAGAGAAGGGGCCTGCTTGACAGAAGTTGCCGGGGGAGGGAAGGGATGGGAAGAGGAGCCCACCACGCGCACAGATGCCAGCAGGGCCGGTACTTGAGAAACAGAGCTGGCAGAGCGCGCAGGTCACACCAGCACCGCATCGTGGACCCGTCTGCTCGAAGCCGAGGTCCCCAGCTCCCAGCTTCCCAAAACCCGGCGCCGACTATACTGCCACACATGCTTAAAACACACTCGCCTCTCTGGAGGTCTCATCACAGCTCCAGCTCTGCTATAATGTCGTTAATGCCCTCTCCCCAACTAGATCACCAAGAACCCACTTGTCTGGTTTTGCTTGCAGCTGCATCCCCAGTATCTAGCGCAGAATTTGGTATGCAGTCGGTGCTCAGTGGCAAAGGAATTTCAGGACAGGTTTATGACTTGACAGGGGCATCGACAGACAATGCCACCCCAGCGCCCTTTCCCACCACCTCCCCCAAAATCCTCAGGTAGGGGTTTTCTTTGCTTGGAAGGGAGTCAGGGTCCCAGGATGCCCTATTAAAACGCAACTGACATTGGAGGACGGTCCTGCCTTAGTTATTTAGCAGCTCACTGGGGGAGGGGGTGAGAGGACAGACAACTGAGAGAAAAACCCTCTGGAAAATGAACCCCCAATGTGGAGGCAAAGGGAAGTGGAGAGAAAGTGGGAGCGCACAGAGACGCCACGCCGCGCTTCCAGAGCTTGACGCTAGCCTCGTCTTCCCCCCGCAGAGATGTTAAGTGGCTATGTTCCCCATAAAAACGTATCACTTTCTCACCCTCACTGGTCTAAATTGCATTTCCATGGTTTTTATGCCTCCATGGAAATGTGGAAGATTAAAAAAGAATTAGCATTGGGAAGCGGACTTGGCCCAGTGGTTAGGGCGTCCGTCTACCACATGGGAGGTCCGCGGTTCAAACCCCGGGCCTCCCTGACCCGTGTGGAGCTGGCCCATGTGCAGTGCTGATGCACGCAAGAAGTGCCGTGCCACGCAGGGGTGTCCCCCGCGTAGGGAAGCCCCATGCGCAAGGAGTGCACCCCGTAAGGAGAGCCGCCCAGCGCGAAAGAAAGTGCAGCCTGCCCAGGATAGGCGCTGCACACACGGAGAGCTGACACAACAACAAGATGACGCAACAAAGGGAAACAAAGATTCCCGGTGCCGCCGATAAGGATAGAAACGGTCACAGAAGAACACACGCGAATGGACACAGAGAGCAGACAACTGCAGGGGAGGGGAGAGAAATAAATTGAAAAAAATAAATCTTAAAAAAAAAAAAGAATTAGCATAGGTGACAAAATCAAGACTCAAAGGTTCCGGAACAATCTGTGTTCCACCCATAGGCGGGTGCTAGTCTCCATCGCGCCCGTGCTGAGTTCCGCACCCTCCACGGAAGAACTCGGCGAGCACAAAACCCCGCGCCCAGGCAGGCCCCAAGGCAGGCCACGAGGACAGACCCCGCCAAGCGGAGCCATCCCCAGCCACGGCCGAGGACGGGCGCCAGCGTTCAGTCTCCACTTCCAGCGGTACTTTGAGGGGTTCCCACAGGAGCCATCGAGGTCCTGAGAGCAGAGCGGGCGGACGAGGAGAAGCGGGGGCAGGTGGGGAGTGGGGCGCGGGGAGGGGCCTCGCCGGCTTGTGCCGGCACAGCTTCCCATGCGCCCGCGGCCACGGGGCTTCTCCAAATCCCCTTCCAAGATCCGCTTCCGGCTTTAGCAGGCCTGTAGGCCCTGCTCGGGGCGCTCAGGCACGGGTGCCTTCTCTTCCCACAGAGGACACCACCCAGCCTGGAGAAGGAGCCCGTTCCATGACACAGCATCACGACACCAAGTGAGGAGCGTGTCCCTCGAAGGCCGGTGTCATCCCACATAGGGCTTAAGGCTTCAGGACTCCCCAAATTAACACACGCCTGGGTTCCCAGAGTTTTGTCTCATACGTCAGGGCTTTGGAACCCTCGGCCCACTCTCCTAGACGAGCCCACGCAGGTCCCAAGGCAAGCCCGGGCGCCGGGGGGGACCGGGCCACGGGCGCCCGCTCCTCGGGGCCAGAAGCAGCCTGCTGGCCTCCACCGCGTTTCCTGGAGCGGCTGGTGCGGTGATGAGGGATGGAAAGGAGGCTGGAGATGACGGAAACACGTCCCCTCCCTCTGCCTCGGGGGGGTGCCAACTCCGGGGGCAGCACTGCCCACCGTGGCGCAGGACCCACGCCTGGCGGCCTGCAGCCGCTGCCCACCAGTGGCTCGGACTCGCGGTTCACCGGTCTAGGCTCCAGGTTTCCTGTCACTTCATTACAACAATCTCTGAACAGATCCCAATGAAAGCTCGTGGGAGTACCCAGCATTTAGAGGTCAAAAGGCTGAGCAGGATTTACAACCTTCTCAAAAAGAAAAGAAAAAAAAGGGAGGGGGGCAGTAAGAGAGGAAAAGAAAAGGGAAAAAAGAAGAGAAAGGGATAACAACAGGTCACTATAAATAACTTTCTAGATTGCGGCAACAATTAATTTGTGTTTTTCCTTCACTATGGCTCATTTGGGAAGTGCAGGAGCTGAAAGTAAAGCCTGAGTTTTAACCAAGCAATGTTAAAAGATTCCAGAATTCCAAAACCTGGAGCTGTGGACAGGTTTTACTCCTCTAGCACCCCAAATTACCAAAAGAAGCATATAAAATGCCAAAAGTCAATTTCCCATTAAAACCATTGTGATGTTTAGAATTCTACATATCAAAACTCTCAGGGGCCCTGCACAGAATCAAACCATTTAAAATGCTAACGGTAAATCAACTGCATTACTTCCTATCACATTAGAACACGTGTGGCTCCATGCCTTTGTACAAACAGAAATCCTCCTGGTGAGGGGCTCTCCCCTCGCTCCCTGAAAAAAATAAATGTACCATTTTTCCGGGTGCAACTCTTCTACTCTATAAAAAGCCCAGTTTCCATTTACTGCACCCCCCCGCCCCCAGACTGCTGTCACCTGCTTACGAACCTCCCCAGAGCTAAGGAGAGGCTGAGTTGGTACTGGGGACTCACACGAGCAGATTCAATCCCAGGCTCAACGACTTACAGGCTAAGAGTTCAAGGCAAGTTACTTCTCTAAGTGTTGAGAGCGTGTCCTCTAAAGAGGGCTAATAATAAACACCTGCCTTGCCGGGCTGTTTGAGGATGGATGAGATAACACACGTACAATCACGTGCCTGGGATTCAACAAGGCCGATGCTGAGGACGGCGTCATGCCCCAGCGCCGCCGCAGTTCCTCGCACTCAGTGGTGACTCGGTTTGCCGGAGATGCTGTGACAAATACCACACACTGGGCTGGCTTAAGCAGCGAGCATTTCCTGCTCACAGCTTGGAAGGCTGCAAGTCCCAAAGCTCTATGCCAGCAAGGCGTGCTCTCTCCAGGGCACAGGAACGCTTTGGGGACAGCTGTCCTCCATCCCACAGCAATGTCCATCCTCTCTGGCTCCTTCTGACTTCTGGCTTCTAGGGATTTCTAACCGATTGGATGGGGTGCGTCCCCACATTGCAATCTCCCTTGTTGATTGTAGATGCAATCAAATGATTGTAGATGCGATCCCAATTACACAATAGCCTCCCAGTAACCATTGGGCCAGTGCTTGCTTGACCCAACAGCTGGACCCAGAACCCAGCCAAGCGGACATGTGAAATCAGCCAACAAAGTGGGTGTCTTCATTTCCTGGGGCTACCATAGCCAGGAACCGCATTTAGCACAACAGAAACGCCCTCTCTCACAGCTCTGGAGGTGAGAAGTTTGAGCTCAGGATGCAGCAAGGCCACACTCCCGTGACACCCACAGGGGAGCCCTCCCCTGCCACTCCCGGCTGCGGGTGTTGCCTGACGATCCTTGGCTCCCCGGCCCACAGACGCCTCCGTCCAGCTCTGCCTCCATCGTCACAGGCCTTCTCCTCTGGCTCTTCTGGAGGACAGCAGTGTATGACTTTAATTCCATCTGCAACAGCCCCTTTGGGACATCCCCAATTTTCTCCTTGTGGTACGCGAGTCAACCCACAGCAGTCGGAAGCCACACGCGTTTCCGTGGAGCTGCAGTCCCCTCCTCGTCTGCCTGAGGAGATGCTCTATTTCATTCCTGGAGATGCCATTTGAGCAAATCTCAAAACCCGATCCCGCCCCTCCCCCCCCCCGCCAAGTCCTTGGTGATTCCCGGACACTCAGTGCCAGCCTCGGTCTGCACCGTCCTCCAGTCCTTCTGCGTGTGACATCTGACGTGCGCGGCTCGCTCCACCAGCAGCCTCTCCCCAGACGACTTTATCACTACTTGTGCGTGGGCTGAGGCCCCTACGGCCATGAACGGACCCCAAAGGGAGGGACGCGCCTGCACAAGGAAGGTCCAGCCTTGACCTTCAGGGCTCCGGTCAAGGTCACGCCCGGGCGCCAAGACGACCATTCGCGGATTTCACTCTGTTTTCTGACGTACTCAAAGTACTTCTCCAGCATCATCCAATCAAGCCTAGCTTGACAAGAAGACAGGTAGACCGGGTCTGCACTGCTGGGGGGCACCGGCACCCTGAGGTGGGCGTGGGGGCAAGGAGGCCTCTGCCACAGGACAGCTATTTGTCCAGCGCTCGATTTTCTGAACGAATGGCTTAGTGAAAATTAGCATTTTACAGAAACCAAAAAACTACTCCCAACCCAATCTTCGCGGCGTTGCCCGCCAGTGAGCTATATTTTGAGTTACATTTCCTATAATCAAATGGACTAAGAGTGGCCTCAAATGCCCCGATGAGATAAACTGCCCAGGAAACGAGATCGGGGCTGCTCTCCCCACACCAGCTTAGAGGCAGGTGGCCTCCTTCGCACGCCTGCTGCTCTCTTCCCCCTTTCCACATCAAGAACTTTCAGGACCGTAGCACTAACCACCAGCCTCCAAAGTCAGGAGTGGTTTGTAACTTCTCATCAGACTTCCAACACCTGCCCCACCTGGGACGCGTGGCAAGTGGACGAGGGGGCATCTGGGCAGCCTGCGGCACAGGGGGCCGAGCCGCTGCCCGGGCCCACACCTGGGAGGCAGGAGCAGATGACAGCCTGCGTCCCTTCCTCCTGCTCAGAGGGACCGGCCCAAGGGCCTCGGGGCCCCGGCTCCGAGGCTCAGCCTCTTCCTGCACCACAGCAGGTTAGACCTCAGAAGGGACTGGCCAGGTGCCTTCTCTGAAAGAGAGTCCCCGTGGCTCTCAGAAGAGGCCGAGCCCCCTGCAGAAAACGCTGCGCCTTCACCAGCGTGCTTTCCCTCCCTGGAGGCAAGTTTCCCTCCAGGGGGGGCTGGCTCCGCGCCCGCGAGGGAGCGCCCGTCGCCCGGGCTGTCGCTGCGCATGTGGAAGATGCAAGTGGAGTGACAGGTGAAGACGAGGCGCTGGGGCCGTGAGAGACGCAGATGGGGTGTCAGCCCCCCACACGCTGTAGTGGGGTCACGTTCACACTCCCCCCCCTTCCCACATATGCAGCGTGGAGAAGCGAGTCCTAACATGTTTTTAAATATTTAGGGCCAAATAAATCAATACTGTTGGGAAACGCTTGCTCAAACCGGGACGCGTTTCCCTGCCCGAGACCCACGTGGGTAGTGGGATGGAGTCCTCGGGGGGCGGCATGGACGGCCCTCCCCTCCCCACGAGCCCCACCCCAACGTCGGCCCCCACGCAGGGTGGTGGCCCGGCATCGACGGGACAGTGACAGAGTCGCAGAACCGCGGCCTTCCGAGTAACAGTCAGTGCCCACGTAACAAAAGGGCCCCTGGAAATTACCTGACTCTGCAGTTCGCTCTGCTGCTTGAGGCGGAGATTTTCCGGCGTGTCTGCCACGGTGGTGAAGGACTGCTTCGGGTAGTGCCTGCGGAGACATGAACAAAAGGGCACAGTCAGGTACGATGTCACGAAGCGGTGCCTGGCGCCCACTGCCCCGTCCTCGCTGTCACCGGGGAACAGGGCCTCTCCCTGCCCCCCATTCCCACAAATCCTTGACCCAACAGTTCACCCCAGCACTGCGACCCGGCTCCTCGCTTCTTTTTTTTTTATTATTATTTCTCTTCCCTTCCCCCCCACCCCGGTTGTCTGTTCTCTGTGTCTATTTGCTGCATCTTCTTTGTCCGCTTCTGTTGTTGGCAGCGGCACAGGAATCTGTTTCTTTTTGTTGCGTCATATTGTTGTGTCAGCTCTCCGTCTGTACGGCACCATTCCTGGGCAGGCTGCACTTTCTTTCCCGCTGGGCAGCTCTCTTTACGGGGCGCACTCCTTGCGCGTGGGGCTCCCCCACGCGGGGGACACCCTTGCGTGGCACGGCACTCCTTGTGTGCATCAGCACTGCGCGTGGGCCAGCTCCACACGGGTCAAGGAGGCCCGGGGTTTGAACCACGGACCTCCCATGTGGTAGGTGGATGCTCCTTGCTTCTTCCCACCACTTGCCATGTCCAGCGTGGGACACTCACGTCCCCGTCCCTGCTCCCCTCCAGCTCCTCTCAGGCCTCCTTCCTTGACCTCTCCCACCTTGACGCGCCCTCCTGGTTGGCTTCCTTCCATGTCACTACACACCCCCGCCTGCCTCCCCCTCTGTGGTGGGCTCGTCTCTGTCTGCTTTCACCCCACCCCCGGGGGTCTCCCCTCGGCTTTGTTCTCTGCTCCTCCAACGCCGTCACCTGACCCCGTCCACCCCCACGGCTTTGGGTGCCCTCCTCCTACCCCAGGTCGGCTCCCAATTCTGCAGCCCCAGCCCAGCTCTCTCTCCTGAATCGCAGATCCAACGCGGATCCCCTCGTACGTCTGAGACCCACCACAAACGCGCCCCATCCAAAGCTGAGTTGCTGATCCCCCTGCCTTCCCCCAAACAAGGTCCTCCTATGATTTTCCATTTATAGGCGCCATTGCCCAGTGGCCCAGGCCACAGCCTGGCTGTGGTTCTCTTTAGGTTATTTTATGAATCCCAAAAAGAGAAAGATTTTGTTTTTAAACTAATCTGTCCCTGTGGGCGTGATACCCTTTGATTGCACCACATTCGGCTGAGGGGCCTTGATGGGATTACTTGATAAGATCAATTCAGGGCTTTGGATTGATGATGTCAGTGAGGCGTGACTCAGGTTGAGCCTCTGGCCTCTCACTGGGTCTGAGAAAAACTGAGACACAGAGAGACAGACAGACGCAGGGAAAGGAAGCCCCGTTTTGGGCCCTGCCACGTGAGAGATGACCAGAGGACGGCAAAGCACGAAGCCCCCGGGAGGCTGGGCCCGCAGAGCGGCTCAAGAGGAGAGCAGCCCTGCCACACACCCGACAGCGCACGGCCGGACTTGGGAAGAAAGCGGAGCCTCTGAGACTGAGGGGGCCCGGGAAGGGACGAGCCTTGGCCAGGTGTGCCGACAGCCGCAGAGGAGAGGCCGCGGAGGCCACCTGGCTTCCCGGCGCGGAGCTGACCGCGGCGAGGGAGCACCTCGCGTGGTGCCCCGTGGTGCCTTGGAACTGTCAGCTTTTACCCCAAATAAATCCCCCTTTATGAAAGCCAGCCTATTTCTGGAACTTTGCATCGGCAGCCCTTTGGCAAACTAGAACACTGGGGGTGCCCCCGCTCGCCCCCACACCCCATCGTCGATCCCCAGGACTGCTGAGCATACCCCTAAATATACCATTCCTGTGTACACAACCCGAAGGTGCAGCCCTCGGGGCGCAGCCTCTCTCCCCACAGCTGCCCCTGGGGCCTGGGGCCCAGGCCAGCCTCCGCAGCCTTCCTCCCCACCCCGGCTCCCTTCGAGCCCCCATCCTCTGCCCGGTGCTGTGCCCCTCCCGGGCGCCCCCTCCCTTTCTGGGCGCTTGCAGAGGCCTCCCTGGCCCCCAGAGGCGGGTCACGGCTGCGCCCTGCAGCGCGCTTTGTGTCCCCGTGGAGGGCGGGGGCGGCGACGGGCTCAGGGCACGAGGGAAGTTCTGCGACGGCGCCAACAGGCCTCGCCCTCGTCCCAGCCTGCGTCGGGCGCCTGCCAGCACCTGCCAGTATCTGCTCATGGAACGACCTCAATAAATACCTGTAGACGGCAGAAAGGGGGGGGGCGGGTGGCAGAGGAGGCGGCAGGGAGGCCGGGCAGCCAGCCGGAGCTAAGAGGCCGCGGCGGATCACGCACCCTGTCGGGCCACGAAGGCCGCGCCCAGCGGGCGTCCAGCGAAGGGGCCCCTCCCCCCGGCGCCCCGGGGCTCAGGCTGCGCCCCTCTCTCTGCGGCCTCTCAAGGCCCTCTTGGCCTCGCGGCTTCACCTCTGCGGCCTTTCCAGAAGATTCTCTCCTGCTTCCCTGCTTCCCGAGAAAAGACCAGCGCGGTAATCTTTTTGTCAGGGTGTATAAACTCCGTAAAACCTACCGAAAATGCACCTGCAAAATAAGGATTCGATCGTGTGTAGCCCTGTGGGGCCAGATTCAGGGTAAGAAAACGCACACTCGCGCCTTGTTTTTCTGGCATTCCTCGGGAATTAAGTTACCCCTGCGAGTGAGTTTTCCAGACTAAGGAACGTCACCCCACAAGTACTAGACTCCGTGCAACGATTTTTAACATCTTTCCCGAACCTTTACATATTTCCTTGCCTTCTTAGAAAAGGCTACAACCCAATTTCCTTTTTCCACAATGACTTAATGTCTCCACGATATTATCGGATCCTGATATATACAGCCGAGCTTCCGAAGCTTCCAGAAGTGACGGCCTAAATCGTAAGGACTCAAGGGGCTTCCACGCTGGCCCCAGACATCCTTCTCCCTCCTCTTTCTTTCTTCTAACCCGGATGAGACTTGGTTTGAAGAGCTGGTGAAAACTTAAGTTACTGATTCGGGCGCGTGCGCCACAAGCCAGTCCCCTCCCCTCTCCTCTCCCTGAAGTCTGGCGTCAGCCCTGCCCTTGGGCAGCCCCTGACCTTGGATGACGTCCACGAGCCTGCGGTGCCCTAACCGCAAGTTCACTCTCAGAAAGTCGAATTTTACCAGGCTTTAAAATTCAGCACCATCATGTGTCCCAACACTACAGGTCGCTGTACTTTAAAGCTAAAATAATTCAGCTCATTTGTTTCTTTGTTTTTCAATATATAAACTGGGCAATAAAGTTTCTCGGAGATTTCCAGGGGACTCACAATGTTTAATTCAAAAAACGTAAGTATGTACTGTAGCAACTTTAAACTAATTTAAATGTGCCCTGCAAGGTGGCACAGAAAGTTGAGCTCAGAGGCCACGACCCACTGACTGGCAGGTTAATTCGATTTGGTGGCACACTTTGGGGGACAATCTTCACCTGCCATTTATGTTTAATTAAAAATTCTGTTTAAGTTATAATTAAAGAGCACCCTGAGATTAAAAAGCAAGCTGCTTTGTGTGGAGAATCACCACTTGCAACTGCTTCTGTCTGCATACCTGAATTTCCTCCACACGAGACAAAAGAAATTTCTTTTATGATAATAATGAAACTTTGCTTACAACCGGAGCTCTAAGTTTGAAGTGCCATTTCATTATAACAGTCCATTTTCTCCTCTTGATTTTAAAGGAGAAAAAGGTCATAGATGCGAACTTGAAAGGGAAACACAGGTAAATACAATACCACTTTTCTATGTTTTATATTGCCATCCACAATCAGGCTATTTGGAAAGAAGGATACACTGAAAAACTTCTATTTTGGAGAAGACATTTGCCAACCTGGTAATCAAAGCAGCGAAATCACTAACACACAGTGCAAACCTTAAGAGGTGGAAATGCTTCGGGTCTTTCCACTATCCTATTTATTGCTAAAATGTAAGGATTTTATAATAGTGGGCAAATCTATATATAACAAAACCTTCCTTTAATGATGCCTAACAGGAAGAAATTATCCAAAACGCTGACCTAGGAGACAAAATTCAGTTGAATAGGAATAAACGAGCAGACGCCGTGGGAAAGAAGGGACTCGTCGCTGAACCTCCTGGGGATCATGAGTTCTAGGACGAATTAAACCAGAGGCTTTGGGGATCCAAGGTATCTTCAGAGCTAGCAGATCCAGTCTCCTGGTTTGGGGACTGAAGTCTTTGAAGAATACGTCTAACAGCCAAGAGAGTGGGGTGGCCCTAGGAGCTGGAACTAGAGGCTCAGAAGAAATAAGTATGAGGACAGAGATGGCAGAACACACTGCATTACATTAAAAATAATTACACTAGCTGCAGGAACTTCACCCGTCATGCCCGACTTGGCACATCTGAAAAACCCTTGGAATGTCAGACTCCCCGACACGATGTCGATGTGGTGAGGCCCACCAGTTAACCCAGCAGCACTCGGCTTGGAGGTCATGGGCTCAGCTTTTGCCCCCACATACAGCCCATTCCATATGCAGAAAGGAGAGAAAAGCAGGGGTGGGGACAAGCTGAGGGGCGGTGGTCAGTCACAGGACTCCAGGGCAGGGAAGGAAAGCAGTGTAAAGCTATTTCCAAATACCGCATGGAAAAGATGTGGAAGGTCTCCCTAAAATAAATGCCTTGAATCAAATCTTAAAGACAATGATGACCTCCGAGAGCCTAACGCAGGGGCTCTGAACCAGGGGTCCAGGAGCTTGAATCGAAACTCAAGAAAAGGGGGAAATGGAAAGGACAAATGAGTTTATATGGCTATGAGTCTCCAAAAAGAGCCAGGAGGTTATCAGAGGGGTTGCCCTTATGCACAACTCAGCAGAGTCCCAGAGACAGATAAAGTAGATACAACCCCAGGTATTGGTTCTTCTGAGGGCTAAAGAGACCCACAGGTTCTATGGTCATGGCAGATGGAGTTCAGTGCCATCTCAGTTGGCCCTAATTTGAAGTTTGTGTTTCTGTGTGATGGAGCTGGACTCAGATGTGATCTTTGTCCACAAGCCTCTCCAGTTACTTTTACCAGAACTGTAGTTGGTGCTGGGGTTTAATGTATACCCAGGGGACCTGAATCTCTGGACTGACCATGTGATAGCCAGGCCCTGAGCCTCAACAGACTTGTAGCTCCTATACTCTGGTTTATTGGACTTACCCCACTCAGCTAACATGGAGTTGAAGAAGGTCAACCACCACACCAGGGAGCCAAGAGTGCCTACAACTGAAAGCAGGAGAATTGCATCCAGCATCCAAGTGGAATCTAAGCCCCCTCTTGATATAGATGTGGAGTGGACACAACCATTCTAAGGTCCACAGGATGGAGGAATAGAGTATGGATTAGAGTGGACTTACTGATATTCTACTGATGAACTACTGTGATTAGTAATTGAAGAAAATGTGGCATTGGTGTGGAGAAAGTGGCCATGGTGGCTGCTGGGGGTAGGGAGTGGGAGGAAGAGATGTGATGTAGGGGCATTTTCAGGATTTGGAGTTGTCCTGGGTGTTGCTGCAGGGACAGTTACCGGACATTGTATGTCCTCCCATGGCCCACTGGGTGGACTGTGGGAGAGTGTGGGCTATGGTGTGGACCATTGACCATGAGGTGAAGTGGTGCTCAGAGATGTATTCACCAAATGCAATGAATGTCTCATGATGATGGAGGAGGTTGTTGTTACAGGGGGAGGAGTGGGGTAAGGGGGTGGAAGGTATATGGAGACCTCATTTTTTTTAATGTAATATTACATAAATAAATAAAAGCAAAAAAAATTCAAGAAAACATTCTTCCTATGGAGACGTATTGGTGCAGGTGTGATATATTTTTTGAATAATACATAGTGTAGGGTGGACTTCGTAAGGGGGCCGTGGTTTCACCTGACTGGCCAAGGGGTCCGTGAAACAACAAAGGTGAAGAGCCCCTGGCCTAAAGGAAGGATGGAGGTTCTTTTCTCGTTATGAAAACTGTGACCACGTAGGACAGAAGTCACGGGAAGGCACGAGAAAGGAGGCAGGAAGAAAGCAGGCAAGCACCCAGCGGCAGGTGAAGTGGCACGTCCTTGACAGCGGAGCGCCCTCGTGGGAGATGGCAGGCTCGCCAGGGCTGGTGCGGGGTCCAGCGCTGACCCGCCCTGGGCGGCTCCTGGGAACCCTGAAGTGCGCGGGGGGGCAGGCAGGCGCGCCGGGGCGGGGCCCTGAGGGGCAGCAGTGAAGGGAAGGGCGGCCCTCGCGGGGACAGACGGCGCACGGAGCAGAGGCAGGCCGCGGCAAGGGACGCGGGGGTGGTCTCCGGCCTTTCAGCTGGTGGGAAGAGCGAAGGCCACGGGCAGTGGCTGCGGGCGCCGAGGCCGCCATGGACGGGGGCGCGGGCGGATGGCGGGCCTCTCCTGGCCCGGCGCAGGAGCCTGCAGCCCGGCTGCGCCCCCCTCAGGTCCCCGTCTGCAAGACGCACATCCCGGCCACACTGCAGAGGCCGGCTGAGACCTCGGGTGGGGGAGCGCATGCGAGGCGATGCGTGGGGACCTGGCCGGCCCGCGCAGGACGGCCAAGAGGTGGCTGCTCAGCCGCTGCAGGGATACTCCTCCTGCTGCTGCCCATACTGCTCGCCCCTGCTGTGGCTACACACACAACTCCTACTGCTCATACTACTACTCCTGCTGCTGCTACTACTACTCCTACTGCTCATACTACTCCTCCTGCTGCTCATACTACTCCTACTGCCCATACTACTCGCTCCTGCTGTGGCTGCTCACACAACTCCTACTGCTCATACGACTATTTCTGCTGCTCATACTAATACTGCTCATACTACTACTCCTACTGCTGCTAATACTACTGCTGCTCATACTACTCACTCCTGCTGCTCATACTACTGCTGCTAATACTACTACTCCTGCTGCTCATACTAATACTGCTTGTACTACTCCAACTGCTAATACTACTGCTGCTCATACTGCTAATAATACCGCTCCTACTGCTAATACTACTCCTACGCTCATACTAATGCTGCTCATACTACTACTCCTGCTGCTAATACTACTCCTGCTGCTCATACTACTCACTCCTGTTGCTCATACTGCTGTTGCTCATGCTACTACTCCTGCTGCTGCTAATACTACTACTCCTACTGCTCATACAAATATAGCTTGTACTATTCCAACTGCTAATACTACCCTGCTGCTCATACTGCTGCTGCTAATACTACTACTCCTGCTGTTCATACTACTCCTACTGCTCATACTAATACTGCTCATACTACTCCAACTGCTAATACTACTCCTACTGCTCATACTGCTAATACTACTACTCCTACTGCTCATACTAATACAGCTTGTACTACTCCAGCTGCTAATACTACTTCTATTGCTCATACTGCTGCTAATACTACTACTCCTGCTGCTAATATTATTCCTACTGTTGTTGCTGATGCTTTTCCTGCTGTTAATACTCCTGCTGCTCATACTGCTGCTACTAATACTAGTCCTACTCCTGCTGCTGCTGCTCATATTATTCTTATTGCTCATACTACTACCTATTACCTCTAATACTACTCCTACTACTACTACTACTCCTGTTGCTCATACTGCTGCTAATGCTCTTGCTACTGCTAATACTCCTGCTGCTCATACTGCTGCTGCTAATACTACTACTGCTGCTACAGCTCCTACTCCTGCTGCTAATATCGCTCCTATATCTGATACTACCACTCCTACCACTTCTAATACTACTACTGCTGCTGCCAATACTGTCACTGCTGCTCATACTACTCCTACTTCCTCTGCTGCTGCTGCTACTACTCCTGCTGCTGCTGCTACCACCTCCTCTGGGCTCTCCTGCAAAGTGACCTGACCCCAGGTCTCCTGCCTCCAACCAGAAGAGGATGATCCTGCCTCACTCGTGAGGTGACTGCTAGAGTGACACAAAAGGACTTTATAAACTAAAAACTGCAGGTGGAATAAACGGCTCAGGCACAGAAAGCAAAGACCGTCAGGAACTATTTACTCGAAGCCCTGTGTTTTAAGACAGTGGCTCGCACCCACGGCCCCGGAGCGGCCGGCCGGGAAGGGCTGCTCCCGTTCCCTGGTGGAGTCCAGGGGCGCGGCCGCACGTCCCCCCGCACAGGGCAGCCCCCGGCCCAGAGCGATCGGGTCACAATGCCAGCGGTGCTGAGGCCGACAGGCTTCTCCGTCCGCACACTTCCTGAACTGGATAATACGAAGGCCGCTGGCTCTTTCCAACGACCTGCCTCCCGGCAAAGCCCACAGCTCCGGGTCTCCCGCGCCCGCCCCGTGCACGGACGCCCGCCCCTCCACCTGCCTCGGCGCTGGCCACCGCCGCACTCCACCAGAGGACCAGACAGCAGGCGCAGCGTCAAAGGGATGTGCTGGCACGCCACGACGGCCTCGTGGGCTCTGCCCCACCACACGTCATTCTGAAAGAAGAATTGTGACTTTTCTAACCTATCATCTACATTTCAAGAAAACGCACCTTTTTCTCTTAAGAACACTTGAAAGACAGAAGTTCTGCCCTCACACCACTGAGACGGCTTCTGAGCCCGGCCCTTCTGAGCCGGTGAGGGCCCGGCGGCCTTGCTTTCAACAGCCCTTTCACACTCTGGCCTCCACAAAAAACTGTGGACGTTCTCCCTGACCCGCAGGCGTGGTGGGGGGACGACAGGAGGGTTAAGAGGAAACACTTCCCCAGAAGCTGAGCAACTCCATGTGGCAGCAACGACGATGGTTTCAGATCATTAAAAATTGTCTTGAGAGAATGAGAAATAAAAACATTGTTTTATAAGCACACCCAAAAAGAGTTTACCACTGTCAGCTCTTCTGTGAAGCTCCTTTAGGAATGCATTTCAGGAAGAAAGAAAACAATCCCAAAAGGACAGGCTAAAAAGCAAAAACAGGACGCTGAGCAAATAGAACGATGAGTTCACATACATTGTGTGGAATGATGACAATGTCTACTCTCTGGGTGTCTTTTAAAAAGGAAAAAACCAACATACCGGATGGCAAGCGCAAGGGCAGTGTGGGAAATAAAGTGTGCCGAGGCCCTTTTGTTCCATGAGAACGGTGAGGATTTTCTAAATGTGAGGCTCTGCTTAACCACGTGTGGTAAAACTTTAAAGGTAACCACAAAGAATGAAAAGAGTCACAAATTCAAATCCTGGATAAGGTAAAATTTTTAAAAATGTAAAAGAACCAAAAACCTAGCTCAATACAATAAAAAAGGAAAGAGAAGGAAGCATCAACTAAGCAAGACAGAGAGACAAAGACTGGAGGAAACAATCACAAAAAGATCTCAAAGGGCTAAACTTGATAACTAAAAGAGATTGTTAGATTGATAGTTTTCATTCCACCATAAAAAAGCTATCTTAACAAGAGACAAACTATGCTTTTAAAAATAAAGGCATTATTAAGACTAAAGAGGGAGACCACAGAGTGATAAAGCTCAAGTCCCCATTAAGCCTGGCTGCACCTAACATCAGCCTTAAAATATTTTACGTAGCAAAATGAACAGGACAGTGGAGGAGATGTAGCTCAGTGGGCAAGCACCTGCTTCACATGCACAAGGCCCAGGTTCAATCCCTGGTAGCCCTTTAAAAAATTAAAAAAAGAACAGGACAGAGAAAAGCTGGCATATTCCCCACCATGGGAGATGAAAATATCCTTCTCAATCATTACTACCAAAATGAGTAACAAGAGATGAAGCCTGGAAATAACAGGAAATATGGAATTTGTGACAAGGGGTGAGGCATGCCATGACTTGGAAGAAGAGTGGTATTCAGACTACTTAACAACCATACACCTGGGCACCCACCACCCAAAGGGGATGCCCGTGACCCCTGGCAGAGCCCCGTGTGCACAGTGACACGGACTGCCACCCAGCCGTCCCCCGGCAGGCGCCGTATGCAGTGGGAGCAGAATAATGAAAGGGAGGGAGGACCTGGGCTGATGCCGGCTCTTCCCGTCCGCGGCGCTGAGGGCGCAGCAAGGGGCGCTGGGGCGACAGCCAGAGACAGGGGCAGGGGCAGGGGCAGAGGGGCAGAGGAGGAGGACAGGGAGGAAAGGATGACCCCAGGCTCGGGTGGGCTCCCCCACTGCGTGGCAGATGAGAAACCACAGCAAACGCCACAGCGGACGGCGAGGCCCAGGCTGGGCAGGTGGACGCCAGCCCAGGGGGCCGGGGCCAGCAGGACGCTGCAGTGCAGGGGGAAAGAGGATTCACCCAACGGAAAGGTGACCAGCTCTGTGTGAGGGAGCGCAGCCCACGCCCCGCAGCCCCAGCCGACGCGGGTCCCTGCACTCTGCCCACCGGCACTGCAGCCGCTGCAGGGCGCCGGAGAGGCACCCTGAGAGCCCCAGAGCCCTGCACAGCAAGGCCCCACCAGGGCCTCCTCCTCTAGGGTCCCTGAAGTCTGCACATGTGTGGCCACGTGGAGATCTCGACCCCCAAAACACTATTTCTGAACGCACACTCATCCTTTCTGAGGGACTGCGTGTGTTGTCTGGAGGAACGGGGCAGGTTATCGGAGAGAATGAGAAAACGTGGACGTGTCGCCCTTACACGAAAGCTCTCAGGAAGGTTCCCAGCCACGAATAATCTGCATTCATCCCACCTGGGTTTTCTTTCCAGGGGTCTGAGACTGGGTAAATGAAGCAAGTCTCATGTGAAATGTTCTAAGGCCCGGCTGGTGACAGGAGCTCACATCCCTTCTACACGATTCCACACGGCTCTGCCACTGTGACTTCACCGTTTCCCAGGTAGAGGCATCTTAACACCTTTGGCATGGGCTGGGGAAGATGTGGGCGTTTTCTACCTAAAAGCACCACCCAAGTAAAAATCGGTTAGTATCCCACCGGCAAGCAAAAGACACGGGCTACCTTGACTCCTGACGTTCTGCGGGGCCTCAGGTTAGGCGCACTCCTCTCAGGCTGGGCTGTCACCCCCGACATCTAATGGTGACCTCCTTGCCAGCCATCCTCTCGTTCTTAATTCCATAGCTAATCCTCTTCCCTGGAGCAGCTCCATAAACAACCCACATACAACGCCGCTGGTTGCCAAACATCAGTTTTGTGTTCATAAATGGTGAATTCGAGCAACTAAGTAGAGAGTGTCTTTAGAAAGGCGGCTTGGGAGAGCCGCTGAGAGGTGGGTAAAAGCAAAGAATGGATTATGATAACGCTGGCCCCAGCTGAGGGCCGCACGCTCAGGCCCCGCTTCCCGAGAGGGCACGCAATAACCACCTTACAATCCACCAAATTCTCTCCTGGCTGTACGGGCCAAACGACGGGGCGCCTATTGATTTACTTGCTCGGCGGGGTCCGTGGTCACTCCCCCGTGTGTCATCAAAGCAGCGTCCTCAGGGGGCTGACCCGGCAAATCTGACCAACCTCACGGCGAAACCCCGAGCGGCCACTGGGAGATGCCACCTGGGTTAGGAGTTACAGTGCAAAAGGCCAGGAGCACACGGACACCCACACCTGGGTGCTGCTTAAGAAGACGTGAGCTGTGAGCTCGTGGGGGAGAGCGCCCTCCCCACGTGGCAGAGGTGAGCGCGCGCAGGTGCAGGCAGGAGAGAGGTGGCCTGGCGTGCCCGGGACGGCACGAGAACCCGCTGGGCACGGCGAAGAGCGACCCACGCGACCCCCGCACATGGGGGCCCAGGACATCAGAGCCTGAGCACACGTAACCAGCTGGGCACTGGACCGCAGTACGTCTCCTTATGAAAATCATAATAGCTGTCGCACCTGTAGCAAATGCTCGTTTCAGCAAGGCCAAGTACTTAAAGACTAAGGAGGGGAGGAAAGCGTAAAATCATTCTCTAGGGAAAGACCCACACAACCCTGAAAATGCAATTAGAGTCACCCATATACTTTCCCCTGGAGGCTCTAGAGGCCCACCGACACATTTACAACCAAAAAGCACACCAAATGAACTGTGGGCAACTCATCACCAATCGTCAACGATGATGACGACGAGGACGTGGACCCCACGGTCCCCACCGGGCTCGGGGCAGGCATCGCTGACCCGCCACCCTGTCTGCTGACGACGTGCAGACCCGCTGTTTCCAAGCTGGCTGTAAAAGCAATTTTAACAAACTAAAATCTATGTAACCATTGGCCTCCACCATGAAATCAGAGGAATATTCTTGGCGGGGAGGAGACCTCTTCGAGACATAGGCAGACCAATTTTCTTATACCAAAACGGGCATCTTGCACATCCATGCGTGTTACAGAAAGGGAAGCAAACCTCACCGAGACCTCATCCGCGGCGCCGCCCTGCCGCTGGCCTCCTTCCAAGTAGCCCTCTCGCTGACACCTTCCTTTGCTATGTGCCCCAGTGCAGTCTAACCATAATACGTGCCAGCCCTTTTTCCAATCTACTTCTTCTCCTGGTCATTGATTAAGTAATTAAGGTAAAAACCCAACAGCTCGTTAAACGTGTGCTGTGTCCAGGGCCTCAGATCAGACAAAGGGTGTCCAGCTTTAACCCTTTCTCTCCAGCCTAACGCCACAGGATGAAAAGAAGGAGCAGGAAGGGCTGGACGAGGCGCCACGTTTGGAAAAAACTATGCTTAGCACCTTCTCAGGTGTGCACAGTAGCTTCCAGTCCCAAATGGCAAACCTAGTGCCTCCCACCCAGAGTCCAAGTGAAACATCTGATATACCTCTATGTAAATGTAAATATGCATAAAACTTACACACATGCAGAAGGAGAGAGAGAAAGTGTGTTGTATAAATGGACGGTAGAGAGAAAAGACTGAAGACACCGTGTTATTCAGCAGAGAGGAACAGACTGACAGAAAAACAGAGCAGCCAAAGTACCATAGCAGAGAGGGTCTGCAAATGCCCCCACAACAAGGCCCAGGGTAGTTCATTAAAGAGCAGCCTTGGGGCCGGCTGGCCGCCCAGGCCCCTGCCCCTTGCACCTGCAGGCGGAGACTGGGCACACCTAGGCCTGTCTCCAAAGGGCGGGGCCCCGCCGGCCCCCCAGCTCATGGGTCTCCACCTGAGGCAGCCACTGCCCTCCTAGCTTTTGCCTGCGTTTAGTCCTGGGACTTGAAGGGCCCCCAACCTGGACTGGCCCCACCTGGGCTGGTCCCCACCTGGCCTGGCCCCCTCCTGGGATGGCCCCCTCCTAGGCTGGCCCCCCTCCTGGGCTGGCCCCCCACCTGGGATGGCCCCCCACCTGGGATGGCCCCCCACCTGGGATGGCCCCCCACCCGTGCACCCAGGGAAGTGGGTCTTTGGCATCCCATCACTCCTGGCACTCGGGAAGGCTCAGTCAGCACTTCCACTCATGTAGGACCCTCGAGCCCCCTCGGTGTTCGGACAGGAGGGACAGTCAGAGCTCCAGGGACCTGAGGACGGGAGGAGGATGGGTAATGGGTGTTGCAGATGGAAGCACAATATTTTGAATGTAATACCACCTATTTGCACACGTGAAAGTGGTTGAAATGGGGGGATCTGTGTGGCATTTACGTTGCTACAAGAACTGAAAATAAATTACATAAGCTGACCAACTGTAACACAAGCAGCAGTACGGAAGGGCCTAACCGTGACCCGCCTGCGCTTGAGCAGCCGCACCGCCGCTGCCTGCGCCGCCCGGGGGAAGCCTGCCTGGCGCAGCTGCCACGCCAGCCCACGCTCCGGGTGCTGGCCTGGGCACCTGACATGGGCCACGGCGGGGAAATTTCACCCACAGAACGTGGCAAACAACGCCAGTCAGCGCTTTTCCCCCAGAGAGCCGCTGTTAAACGTTTACCAGCACGCTCCCGGGCCTTCCTGGACACCACACGCTCGTAACTATACAGTCTTCTCTTTCACCTGACAGGAATTAAACATTAATTGCCATTAACAAAACAAAACAGAGAGTCTCTGCTTTTACTCTGAAAATTAAACGACATGAAAGTAAAAGTAGTTAACGCCACTGAACCATTTAATTAAATCTTCAGAGGAACACTGTCCCTGTCTGGTTCAAAATAACATTCGCCAAGAAATCAAGAGAGACGGGGGGAAAAAAGACTGCTCTGTCAACCAACAAGAAGGGAATTTTCCTTTCATTGATATTTTACCAGAACCTACCTACACAGCTTCTACTAAAGATTTAAATCTGATGCGAGTAGCTATCTTCCGCTGATACAGTGATTTCTGTATCTTAAAAAGGGTCTGAGATCACACGCTAGCAATACCCTTGCCTCACTGCATCTCCCCACGCGATACTTCACACCCAGCAGATGGTGCAGCCATTTTTGATCATTTTCTCCTCTCGGTAAAATGGAGACACACCAACCAGTTGTCAACTTACAAAAAGACAGCCCTCAACATTGACTAATTTAGAAGCAGCCCTGTCAGAATGTTGAAAGCCTGCAATCTTGTAAAAATGGGAGCTCTTCAAGTATGCTTCCTGTGTACAATGAACAAGATAATTAGCTCCTTTCCTGGAATACTTAACTTTCTCGTTTGAGAGGGCAACTGCTAGATACCAGTCTTCAAAATTTAAAGTTCTCTTTAACAAAACAAGGTGTGTGTGACTCACATTTGTGTGTATAGAGACATACACGATCAAAGGAATGATCTTGGGATTTATGCATAAACTCAATTTTCTTTCTACTCAGAAAAAACCGTAGATGGAAATATTTTAATATCGTCACCTTCGCTATTGAGAGGGTTGCAAATGTTGGAACAATCATTCACACACTCACCAGGGAAGTTATCAGCCAAGCCAGAACACTGCAACCTCTCCAACATGCATTCATCCTTTCAACAAATAAGTATCTAATAATACTGTTGTATTTATTCATCACAGATGCATGAGACTATGTGATCATACATATGATTATGTATTTGTTCTCTGTCATCACCAATCAAATACTGTAAAATAAAAGCAGCTGACAAAGTCAAGGGTAGGAGGAGGGAAACATAAAGGGAGTTTTACACACCGAATCTACAAGGCTGTATCCACAACAGCAAGTACCACTACCTAAAGCCTATTTCTGCAGTTTTCCCTTGAAACAAAGTAGGACGCTTCCTTATACAGAAAGATGAGGTTGAAACACACGATTTCAGACCAACGTTCCCTAAACAATGCTCCACGGAACACAGATTCCATGGATTTGAAGGAAAAAAAGGACTTGTCCTCCAATACAAAAGCTGGAATGATGATCACCAACATATTTTACACAACAGTTACAGAAGCAAAACCATGCCAGAGGGATGTTTAACCACGGCACATGCCACTCCAGCTAAAGGGGCAAATGACCTTATTCTGTCGCCTGAACTCAACTTCAGCTTTCTATTGCGCGCTGAGGCCAGGCAGTGACTTCTCCAAAAGACAGGGACAGAAAGCAAATAAGGTAGAGGACCTTGAAAATTTTCTCTCATTTAACCTCCTCTGAAAAGTTAAATTCCACGTAATAGTAAGATTTAGCTGAAAAAAAAAAAAAAAAAAAAACAAATAAAAAACAATTTAAGAGTCAGACAGTCAAGATAAATTGAAAATACAATACCAAATTTTGGCCTGACAACCCCTTGTGCTGTCTTACAGAGAAACACTAAAATTCATGCAACATGAGGACTTTTTCTCCAGACTTCCTGGGAGAAAACCAAGACTATGCTGTTTTCTTCAGTTTCCTTTCATAGTGAATTGTTCCTGCTTTTGCCTGGCTTTCCCCAACTTCCCCAGTCATTTCTGATGAGAAATCATTCTTCAGTAGCAAGAAAGTCAGGTGAACCACAATGCAAGACACAAGGTGCTTCGTGGGCTCCTTTCGACAGCGAGAGGCGCAATCAAACAGATTGCATAAAACCACCTCCACAGTAAACTGGAAGGTAGGTTTGGAATAGGAATTTTGTCAAGGTATCCTCAAAGTATTAATAAAAGAAAGCTTGTTCTGAAACTGCAAGGGGTGGTAAGAAGAGCCTGTAGCAAAGCCACTGGGTTCTCTAGAAAATGGATATGGTATTCAGAATGTGAGAATATACAGAACTCACACTCGAGTCATAAAATTACACATGGTTCTCAGACAAAAAGCAAATGAGCACAAAAGAATTCCCCAACCATGTGTCTTCCAAAAGACACATCTATATAAAACAACAAGACGCCATCTCAGAGCTCCAAAGAACAGTCTGCTGAAATGGCTGAAGGGGAGACAAACTGAGGACAGACGGGTCAAGAACCCAGCACTGACCGGTCCGACTCTTCTGGCTGGCAGTGTACACTGGTGGCCGCAGGCACACCGCTCATGGGAATATATAAATAACAGCTCATGAGCTGACGGCACTAGGTGGGCAAATGCGAAAACCCAGGTTATTAAGTAATCTCTGGCCATTTAACTCTCCTCTGTTAGCATTTACATTTGACAGTGTTGCACATGAGCAAGTATTCTGGGTTTTTTCACCCAGAATCAACCCTGCCCTTGACAACTCATGCTTTATGCCCCACAGTTCCTATTGTGTCTTAAAGGACCAGCCTAGATGCAATATATGATAGACCATAACTCCATGGACTGATGTCTGCCTTTCCTTGAAGGTCCTCCTCTGGACGGCTACAGGGTCAATGACTACCCACCTTCAACACCTTGTTCAAATGTTCTTGTTCCATAAGCTCCTCTCTTGTCCCTAATTGCACACTCATTGCAGCATTTCCAGAACTCACTACAAAAATCCGTATCATCACCCAAAGATGTGATAATTCACCCAAACCATGTGACAACCTATAGCATCATCATCATTTATTACAAGCTCCTTGTCCCTAATTGCCTGGATGTCACTGTCATTTAAAAAATAAATAAAAGCATGGCAGACTTGACTTGCATATCCTCTCTGGGGCTGCTTTGTCAGGCTTTGCACACACAGAATAGAGCAGTAGGCAACCAAAGTAACTACTGGATTCCGTAATGCTTTAATGACTTCTCTAGGAAGGTCTACAGATTATACAACTCATATTTCTCCTAAGCTCATTCAATAATAGACCACTTTGTATTTAATACCTCCCCAAAGCAGGCCTTTAGAAAGTATTTTAAAAACACATATATCCCATGTCACCTCTAAATCAAGAGGGGACATAGATCCCACATGGCTGATGTATGTGATTCTCCTGCTTGCAGTTGTAGACTCTCTTGGTTCCCTGGTGTGGTGGCTGACCAACTTCACCTCCTGTTAACTGACCTGGGTAAGTCCAATGAACCAAAGAGTAGGTATTGCAACTCTGCTGAGGCTCAGGGCCCAGCTGGCCCATGAACAGTCCAGAGATTCAAGTCTTCTGAGCACACACCAGCCCCAGTGACAAACACAAGGTCAGCAAAAGTGACAGAAGAGGCATGTGTAGAGAGGTCATGTCTGAGTTCAACTCCATCACACTCAGGAGCACAAATTCCAAAGTAGGGCTCAGTTGCAAGGCACTGAACTTCAGAGCCATCTGTCATGACTGTAGAACCTGTGTGTCTCCATAGCCCTCAGGAGCACCACTACCTGGGGCTGTATCTACTTTGGCTGTCTCTGAGATCCTGCTGAGACGTGCATAAGCGCAACCCCTCTGATGACTTCCTGACTCCTTTTGACGTCACTTAGCCATATAAACTCATTTGTCTTTACCATTTCCCCCTTTTATTCAAGTTCTTTTTCTAGTTGCATCACCAGCTGGTGATTGGCAGTAATCCCTCCACCCCAGGGAGGCTCATCCCTGGGAGTCATGTCCCATGCTGGGGGGAAGGTAATGCATTTACATGCTGAGTTTGGCTTAGAAAGTGGCCACATCTGAGCAAAATGGAGGCTCTCAGGAGGTAACTCTTAGGCACCCTGCAGCTCTAGGCCTAGTTCAAATTTCAAGCACACAGACTTATAAGCATAGTCACCAGTATCAAGGGCCCATCATTGGACCATCCTTTTTCACTGGTCTTTGCCCTTGCACTTGGGAGACTGTTGCTGTTCCATTGGGAAACATGACAGAGCTCCCCTGGATGGGAATTCAGCACTCCCTCAGTTGTCAAGTGTAACTCTACCTACTATGACAATACCCAACAAATATTTGAACATATTTATATATTCTATATGCATGTCCTGGAGAACTCCCTCCCACCCTTGCATCCCCCATCAATGACACCCCATACCAGAGCTCCTCCCCTGCCATAGTTGAACCCTTCTGTGAGCCAAAACTTCTTCAAAAATGAAACCTAATATATTGCCAAATTAGGAAAATAAAATAGTAATGATAGGCTTAAAGATTAGAAATAGAATACATAATTTAGAAAACTAAAATAAAAAATAAATTGGTGTATTAAAATGTGAAAAATATAAGTTTGTTTTTGATGTTTTGCCTTTCATCACTGTAATAGGTGTTGCCCTGTATATACAGTGGCAAGGCAATCTCTTCCATTCCTTTCTCAGTGTCCACATCCTTTTTTTTACATTTTTTTATTACATCTTCCAAAAGGTTTTAGATCACAGTAAAGTCACATATACAATATAGGGGACTCCCAGATATCCAACATCAAACTCTTTTCCCACTTCCTCAGCAATGATCAGGGTCTGCAGGATGGAGGAATAAAATATGGATTCGAGTGGACTTACTGAATATTCTACTATAGAACTATCACGACTCTAGCAATGGAAGTAATTATATCATTGATGTGGAGACAGTGGCCACTGAGGGCAGGGAGAGGGAAGAAGAGGTGTGATATGGGGGTATTTTCAGGACTTGGGAGTTGTCCTAAATGATATTGCAAGGACAGATGCTGGGCATTCTATATCCTGCCATTACCCACTGAATGGACTGGGGGAGAGTGTAAACTGCAATGTAAACTATAATGCATGCAGTGCAGAAGTGTTCCAAAATGTATTCACCAAATGAATGTGCCACAATGATGAAAGAGGTTGTTAATGGGGGGGGGCAACTGGGGTATATGAGAACCTCTTAATATATTTTAATATAAATTTTGTGTGATCTATGGATCTTTAAAAAATAAAATAGAATTTTTAAAAAACATATATACTCTTTGTCCTACAAACAAATGTCCTACAAACAAAGCATAAAACAAATACTGGCTAAATACGTAACAGGACCAAACAATAAGCTGGCATTTCATGGAAATCTAGTATGCAAAGTAACCTAAACAACAACTGTAGGACTCAGAAGAGAAGAGAC
Organism: Dasypus novemcinctus; assembly: GCF_030445035.2. NCBI lineage: Eukaryota > Metazoa > Chordata > Mammalia > Cingulata > Dasypodidae > Dasypus > Dasypus novemcinctus. The sequence goes on along the minus strand of NC_080677.1, from coordinate 163,416,677 downwards.
TCTGCTCCTTCACCCACCATCGACGAACTCTGTGTCCAGAGCGAGAGGCTGCCTCACACGCAGCCTGTGTCTGACTGAGGCGGTCAAAGGCAGGCAGCAATATAAGCGAAGGGCTCTGAGGACTCCAAGCATTAGTCACTTTGCCAAGGGGGCCACTTTTACCCCACCACAGGACTGTCACACGCTCATGAGCTCCCCTTCACTGCCGGGCACACGAGCACGACGGGATTTTCACACGACTGGGAAACCACAGACGCGCTGGACAAAGGGAGCCTGCAGGTCACCATGTCAACACCCTTCACTTCAACCCAAGCAGCTTTCCAAGACAAAAATGACTGCCGTGGCAGCTTGGGCAGGAGGAACATCCTGCGCGGACTTCCTGCAGCCGCGCTTGTCATCAGCGCGGGCAGCTTCCATCTTGTTTCCCTGCACGCACGGCTCTGAGGAGCCGGTACCCATCAGTCACTGTGACAGCCCCACAGTACGTATCAATGTAATTTGTTTACTGACTTCTGAATACTCAGTCCCTCCAAGGAGAGGCACAGACCCCCACGTGCCGGGAAAGCTGAAGAACATGGAAATACAGACACTCCCTGGCAGCTCGCAGTGGCGCCCCTAAAAATCTCCCAGACTGCACTTCAGCTTTCGACTTGGTAAGCTGCCCCACTCCCCTCAAGAAAGACCAGATAACAGCAGAGAAACAGATTGACTGCTCTGTGGTGAAGCAGGTAAACGGCTGCTTCGTTTCTCCCAAGGGGGTAGAGCGACCATCTGGCAGACCCAACCCTCCCGGGGTCTGAGGTCTTTCACTTCGCATTTTCAGAGAAGAGATTTTATCAGCTCTTCTGCTGGCTGGATGAGAACCTAGTGAATTCATTTATTCTAACCAAGCCCATAGGAAGACTGATTACAGATCACAAACCTAAAAGGTACTCTTTTTGACCTAAAAAGTAAGCATCACCAAATTTGAATAACACAAGAAAATCTAAAGTCCTAGGAGACTGTACATGACTTTACTAAAAACAGAATTAAGAAGATATAGTGGGAAGCAGACGTAGTTCAAGAGATTGGGTTCCCGTCTACGCTATGGGGGGGTCCAGGGCTCGATTCCTGGGGCCTCCTAGTGAAAGTGAGCTGGCCCACGCAGACCACTAGCCCACGTGAGCTTCTCAGCTAAAATCTCATTTTCCACTTTTTAAAATCGTGGCTATCCTCTAAGGTGTCTCCTGTGTGTCACAAAAGTCTGGAAGGAGATATACAAAAATTTGGACAACGTTTTTTCCCGTATCATGGGAATTTCAGGTAGTTTGCCTTTCTTCTTTATACCTTTATGCTCTTTAAAGTTTTTATGATGTACCTTTATGATCTGGGAAAAACTAACAGAGCTGCTTTCATTTTTAAAATATCAACATAAACCCATTCCTTGGATTCTTTAAAATTCACATCCAACGGCCCCTCATTATATAGTAAGTCCTAAAGAAGTCTGAAAATCTAACAGTTAGCATTTCATCTTTTAGGGTGGGACCTGGCCTTGACTCAGAACAGAAGGACAAAACGGGCACAGAGGAAAAAGTGGAAACTTTGACCAAATTATTTTTTCTCAAATCAACTTTCAACCAAACCTGACAAGTACTGTGATTAATGAACTAGAAACAGTGCAAAGATGCTTTGGGATCCCCTGGTAGTTTGTGTTATTTTTAAATTGCTGTTTTTCTTTTGTTCTCATCATCACTATTAACGAGAAGAGCAAACGGTGCTAGTTCAGGCAGGGCTGGGGGCAGGGGGCATGTCCGTGGTGGCTTTGCCAGGTGGGCTTCGTAAGCCGGGCGGCAGGGTGCTCCGGCGGCGTAGGGGACCTCTGTGTCCCTGGCTCAAGAACAAGCAGCTTCTGTTTTCTCTGAAATGTAAGAGAGTCAAAAGAAGCTTTTTTCCAAGTCCTTTAAAATTCACATTTTACATTTAAATTATCTTGGCTCTGGATGAAGGAAGGGATGGTCACACAAAGGTATTTTCCCAAATGTTCTAAAAATTTTGAAAAACTAGGAAAATGCCAGCTTCTCTGCCTGGGATCCCCACTAAAGTAATTCCAAGAAATTTATTTTATTGAACTTGGGATTAAAAGAAAGGCCTGGCTTGCACCATTTGGCATTTATTACAAGGCACTCACTACAACCGCAGGGCCCAAAATCGCCCGAGTATTTCGACATCGTGGACCTGCAGAGTTCATCACGCAGGCGCTGCAAGATCAGTGCTGTACAGACAAAAGGGGTTCAGATGCCTGAGCGCTGCGCCCCAACTCCAAGACTTCTTTAAAGCATTTCTTACTTCTGGGCTGAAAAGGTAAACTAAGGAAGTTGTGTTTCTTTTAAGGAGCTGATTAACTTCTATGCGGAAGCAAAAAACGGGTCAGTTTTTCTATCTGGTGGAAGCCACGCAACTGAGAGGTTTTCTTTAAATGTTCTCATTAAAAAGCTTTAAAACCGTGTGCAGGCTTACCTTTATCAGAGCACTGTCACAAGGGACAATCTTTAAGGCTAAGAGATTGGAGACGTGCCCAAGCCAATCTTCTAAAATCCATTGTTCGGGGAAAAGATTTACAATTGCCAACGGTTTTATTTTGAGTAGTGGTGAGCACTAAGACCTCGAGAAGCTTTACAGAGAAGGCACCCGTCAGCTAGCAATACTTCTAAATCTGTGAAGTCATGCAGCACAAGGAAGCGGGACGAGGGGCGGGCTGGGGCCTCCGTGTCACCTGCGCGTTGCCCCGGCACGGTCCAGGCACGAAGGTGTCCCCTCTGCTGCACAGCCGCAAGCCACCCGGCCCTTGTGCTGCGCCCTCGCCGCGGGCCCCGGAAGCTGGCCTCCCCTCCAGGTCTCGTCCTCTCGCCGGGGACGCCCGCTGGCCTTAGCAGGGCCCCAGCAGCTCTCCTTTCCGGAGAGCTCAGGAAGGAGCCTCTCATGGCAGCGCCGTGGCCCATCCACTGTATCCGGCCCGCACCGCCTCAGCCCCTCCCCAGCACCCAGCCCACCTGCCGCGCTGCCCCATTCCCAGGAGGGAAGTCAGGGCGCCCACTGAGGACCCACACTGGCTCAAGGAGCCGCCCCGGGGCAAGGCAGCCTGAGTCTTCGTCCCTCGGCTCAGCTGGGCCGGTGCCTATTCATGCTGCGCAGGGGACACGGAACGCTGCAATCAGAAAGAGCCCAGAAGTGCAGGCACAGGGCGCCTCTGCCATGGAGGGACACCCAACCCTGGAGCAAGGGCTGCTCTACCACCCTCGACAGGTGCCACGCCGGGAACTGGAGGACGACGAGAGCCGCGGAGCTGCCTCCGGGCCCTTCAGAAGCAGAGGGAGGCCCTGCAGCGAGAGGACCAAGGCCGGGCCGCTGGGCGACTGAGGCAGGACAGCCTGGGAGCGGCCCCAGCCGCCACTCCAGCCTTCTCTCCAGAGCGGTGATCCCCGCATGTTTTTACCCACATGGAGCATCAAGAAAGGGGCAGATTCTACCCTGGAACTCTGCTGGACAGGGCAGCAGGGCAGGGCAGCGGGCAGGGCCCAGGGGGAGGGCAGAGGGCGAAGGCGGCAGGCAGGGCCACGGGGCAGGGCCATGGGACAGGGCCATGGGGCAGGCAGCCTACGTGGACAGGGACAGATCTCAAAGGCAGAATGCTGACTGAAATCGAGCAACTGACAGACCCAGAACAATACAGATGGTTTATTCCACCAGGACAAAGCTCAAAAGTACATAAAAGCAAGAAATACGTTGTTTACAGAGTCTTCCACATGTGGATTAATCTAAAGCAAGCAAGGGGATTAGAAACAGAAATGGGGGGGCAGCTGCCTGGGGAGGGCAGGACCGGGCCAGCCGCCGGGGTCTGACAACCTCTTTGTGCAGCTTGGGGGCGGGTGCACAGTGTTAGTTTAACAATTCTTTAAACTGTGGATTTAATTTGTAGTCTCTTGCATGTGTGACACGCTTATAAAAATGTTTTAAAAACAAAAGAAAAGACCAGATTGACTATTCATTGCTAAAAGCAAGACAGTCACATACTCGAAAAGCCACAAAATGAGGGAAAATGAGCCAGAGAGGGAAAGCGGACGACCCGCGTCCCAGGCAGGGACGATCCCCTAAGCAGGCTCTAAGAAGCAGCTGTGATGTTAAACTCAGGTGTCAACGCGGCCAGGTCACCGTGTCCAGCGGCAGGCCCAGCAAAGCACGGGGCGATGGTTACTGTGAGGGTGTTACGTGGCTTTAACTCAGCAGCCAGCTGACTGCATCTACAATCAACAGAGAGACTGCCTTCACAAGAGACGCTCACCAGGTCAGCTGAAGCCTTAAAGGGAGCCTATCCCCACCTCGACAGGCCAGCCCGCTTCTCCTGGGGAACTCGTTAAAAGCTTCCACGTCTTCAGCTTGCAGCCCACCCTAGAGAATCTGGACTTGCCAATCCCCACAGTCGCCTGTGCCAATTCCTGTGATAAAGCTCATAATATCTACTTACGCACGCGCATGCGGCCTGGCAGGTCTGCACCCTTGGAGACCCCTAATACAGAAGCTAAAGGGTTAGGCAGGATTTCAGAGAAGAGGGAGGAAGCACCTCATTGGAAGAACTAGTTCCTGCAAACACTGCCGTGTGACTTCACCTGGGGTTGGGAAAAGCATCTGAACGGGGAAGACAGGGAACCTGGCATGCAGGCTGTGGCAGTTTGATATGGTTATGAATTCTAAAAATAAATATTGGATTATGTTTGTAATCTGGTCTGTGCCTGGGCGTGATTAGGTTATGATTAGGGCTTTGACTGGGCCACCTAGAATATTGAGTCACTGCCCCTTGGTGGGTGGGTACTCGCAGATAAAAGGCATGGCAAAGGACAGAGTTGGGGGTTTTTGACGTTGGGATTTTGATGTGGAAGTTTTGATTTGGAGTTTGATGCTGAAGTCTTGAGCTGGAGCCCCAGGGTGTAAGTACGCAGAGGAAAGAAAAGCAAGCCCAGGAAGTGAGGCCCTGAGCCAGAAGAAGAACACAGAGGAATAAAGGCTGCTCCTTAGCCATGGCAGAAACCCCAGGGAGACACAGAGCTGTTCACCTCATAGTCTACAGCTGACCTTGTGGAGGAAACAGAGGCACTGAGCCCAGAGGAACCCAGGAAGCCTGAACCCTGGCAGACGTCGGCAACCATCTTGCTTCAACACGTGGAAACAGACTTTGGTGAGGAAGTGACTTATGCTTTATGGTCTGGGATCTGTAAGCTCCTACCCCAAACAAATACCCTTTATAAAAGCCAACCCATCTCTGGTATTTTGCACCCGTGCACCTTTGACTAATGCACAGGTAGAGAAAGTGACCCCCAAGGAGCCCGCACAGGGACACGGCAGGCTGAAGGGACCGAGCCATCCACTCTTGTCTCTGCTCCAACCGGCCAATTCTCACTCCTGAGAGTCCGTCTGAGACCCGCTGACTTCTAGGAGCCCAGAAAGTCCCCAAGCTGACTCATCAGACACGCCTGCGCTGCCCACTCGTTCCCAACCTGATGTGACATAGAAAGCGGCCTAACACATGCCTTACTCCACGTCTCCCACTGACGTCAGTGAATCACGAGGCCTTGAACCTCAGCTTAGCACACCACAGGGGCAAGTGCTGGCTTTCAGGCTACTTTAACTGGAAGGCGCATCCATTCCCAGGAAAGAGGCACCTTCCAGCTACTTTTAGAGTCGAAGGCAGGAAGTTTTGCCTGCTTTCTTGGAAATACCGCAGACGCCAGCGACCGTCCGGTGGGCGCCTTCTCTCTGGGGCCCCCCTGGCTTCAGCGCGGGTGACTAGCTCTTCCCGTTCGCTGCAGAGCCGGGGCAGGCTCAGCACGTCGCTCGTGCTGAACAGGAGGGCCCTCCCCTCCTGTTCGCGCTCTCTCGGCGGCACCTTCTCCCTGCCGAGCACACTGTTGGCTTCCGGGAGGTGCTTTAAGCTAAACCTGGCACTAAACCGTTCCATTAGTCTAAAGTAATCAAAGAAAAAATAATTCAAACACACAGAAAAGCTTCAATCACTTACCAAGATGAGGTTTGAAAACATGGGGAGAGAGAGGCTGGAAAATGATTTCTTTTTTAAAGTCCATCACAAAATTTCCTCTTTAAAAAACTACAAGCCAAACATTCACCAGTGGGGGTGACGCGTCACAGCACATTTTTTTAAAAGTAACTTCTAAAAGAAGCCACGTTATTTCATGGCAGGCTCCACAAATGCAACGGTTAAACACAAAATTATCTTAGCCACCAGCCTCAAGCTAAACTTTCTTAAAATTTCACAAAACTATTATAAGAAACACTGGTAATTGTGACATCGTTTAAATGCTTGCAGAACCGTAAGCTGCTCTGCGGCACGAGCCGGGTCGTTTCAGAACGAAGGCGTCCCTCGCATGGGCACCAGCGCCTGGAGCAGGGCTCCACGCGGGGCAGAGTCGGTGCCCACTGGCGGTGTCAGCCGGGCAGGCCCAGGGCTCCGAGCCGGGCTTGTCCTCCTGACGCGCCTGCCGACCGGCTGCCCGCAAGCAAGAAACGGATAAAAGCGAGCCGCATCACGACCCGAAGCACGTGCTCAGCTGGGCTAAAGCGCCACGGGACCCTCAGCGAGCAGAGCCCCTCTGTCAAGCCCCCTTCAGACGCTGCCTCCCGCACACCGCCAGCCAGCCGTGGTCCCACCACCCTGAGCTAACCCACCCCTCATCTAGCCGCGCTCTCGTCCTACAGTATCACAGAGGCTGCTGGCTGCCCCGCCAGCCCCCGGCCCACACGCACCTACACTCTGCACCACCTGAGCCCGTGTCCTGCCTCCTCCACCCCACCTGCGCCCTTGCCCGCCCACCTGTCCCACCTGTGCCCATGCCCACCCTCCTCTGCCCCACCTGTGCCTGCGCCTGGCCTCTTCTGCCCCACCTGTGCCCTTGCCCACCCACCTGTCCCACCTGTGCCCACACCCACCCTCCTCTGTCCCACCTGTGCCAGACACACAGCAGACGCCTACCTTAGCAATCTCAGATTTACCAGGAGCATGCAAACAATATCCTCAAATTAATTTTAAAAGCGAGCCATGCCCAGACCCTGAGCTAGCCCAGTCTCTTCAGACCAAGTTATTTTTAAAATGTCAGCGCAAAAATAGAGGAACTGTATCTCTCAAGAGAAATGGTGGCTCCCAGGGCATTAGGGCAGTTGAGCATGTCAAGCCCTCAACACTGTTGCAAGTATCTCTGAACATGGCTCTTCAAGCAATGAAGATTGACTGTCACTGTGGGCCCTACGGGGAGGGGGAAATAGGTATTGAATAGATGGAACCAATGTAACTGTGTGGGCAATAGAAGTGTTCCACAAGAAGGCAAGGATAGATATAAGACATGTAAAATTACACCAAAAATATATAGGGGCTGATAGGCTAAAATGTAAATCATAATGTAAAACATAACTAAAAATTTAGAATATTGTATAGTCTAAAATATAAACCACAATGTAAACACAAATGTTACCTTGTTTGAAAGCTACTGTCTCAATATCTGTACATCAGTTTCAGTAAATATGGTATGAATATGTTAAAAGATTGCTGTGGAAGGGAAAAGGTTTTATGTTGGATATGTGGGAGTACTGTATATTGTACATATGAATTACTGTAATCTAAAACTCTTGTGAAGATAAGCTTAATAATTAGAAAAAAGAAAAGAAAAAGATAGGATGTAGAATTTTTCCAAATTAACATGTATTCTATATCTAACCTTTAAACTCATCGCTATATTCCATTTTACTATTAGGGAACCTGGCAATATATTGGGCTTCACTTTTCAGGAAGTTCTGGATCACAGAGTGGTTCAACAATGGCAGTGGAGGAATACTGGTATAGGATGTTATTGACAGGGGACACATGGTTGGCAGGGAGTTCTACAGGGCATATATCCAGGGTACATAAAAATGTTTGGATATTTTCATAGTGGAAACAATTAAAAATAACAACTGAGGGAGTGCTGAGTTCCTAGCCAGGGGAGCTCTATCACAGTCCCTAAAGGAACAGCAACAATCCCCCAAGTGCAATGGCAAAGACCAAAAAAGAATGAAGGTCCAACAATGAGCCCTTGATACTAACGACTATGCTTGTGAGCCTGTACACCTGAAATAAGAACAAGACCTAGAGCAGCAGTGTGCCTAAGAGTTACCTCCTGAGAGCCTCCGTGTTGCTCAAATGTGGCCAGTCTCAAAGCCAAACTCAGCATATAAAAGTGTTGCCTTCCCACCAGCATGGGACATGACTCCCAGGAATGAGCCTCCCTGGCACCGAGGGATTACTACCAAGTACCATCTGATGATGTAACTAGAAAATGACCTTGAATTAAAGGGTCAACTTGGACCAACAGACTATCTCTGTCTACATATAATAACAGGAGTTAAAAATGCTTTTTGACCTAAATCAAGGGGGAAATGGAAAGGACAAATGAGTTTATATGGCTATGAGTCTCTGAAAAAGAGCCAGGAGGTTATCAGAGGGGTTGCTCTTATGCACACCTGAGCACAGTCCCAGAGACAGATAAAGTAGATACAACCCCAGGTATTGGTTCTTCTGAGGGCTACAGAGACCCACAGGTTTTATGGTCATGGCAGATGGAGTTCAGTGCCATGTCAGTTGGCCCTTCTTTAGAGTCGGTGTTTCTGTGTGATGGAGCTGGACTCAAATGTGATCTCTTTTTACAAGCCTTTCCTGTTACTTTACCAGAATTGTAGTTGGTGCTGGGGTTTAATATATACCCAGGGAATCTGAATCTCTGGACTGACCATATGATAGCCAGGCTCTGAGCCTCAACAGACTTCAGGTCCTACACTCTGGTTTATTGGACTTACCCCACTCAGCTAACATGGAGTTGAAAAAGGTCAACCACCACACCATGGGGCCAAAAGTGCCTACAACTGAAAGCAGGAGGATTGCATCCAGCATCCATGTGGAAGCTAAGCCCCCTCTTGACATAGATGTGGAATGGACACAACTAATCCAAGGTCCACAGGATGGAGAAATAGAATATGGATGAGAGTGGACTTAGTGAAATTATATTCATGAACTATTGTGATTAGTAACCAAAGAAATTGTGGCATTGGTGTGGAGAAAGTGGCCATGGTGGATGCTGGGTGCGGGGAATGGAAGGAAGAGATGAGATGTGGAGGCGTTTTCGGGACTTGGAGTTGTCCTGGGTGGTACTGCATGGACAATTACCGGACATTGTAGGTCCTCCCATGGCCCACTGGATGGAACGTGGGAGAGTGTGGGCTATGATGTGGACCACTGACCATGAGGTGCAGTGATGCTCAGAGATGTATTCACCAAATGCAATGAATGTCTCATGATGATGGAGGAGAATGTTGCTATTGGGGGAGGAGTGGGGTGAGGGGGGTGGGGGGTATATGGGGACCTCACATTTTTTTAATGTAATATTTAAAAAATGAATAAAGACAAAAAAATAAAAAATAAATTGTCAACGCAAACCCTTTCAATTGTCTCAACTTTTCTGGTCCCGTAACATTGGGAAAATCAAAGACAACTTTAATTGACTTGAGCAAAAAGGGTAGTTATTTCCCTGGCGAGTGTGTTTTAGAACGAAAGAGCCATGGCGCAGAGGTGGTGAGACCAGACAGGAGCTAGTTTTTTACCATCTAAGGAGCATCACACACGGGCAGACACCCCAAAGCCTGCTCTTCCTTGGGTGGTTCTCACCACAGTCCCAGGCCACGTTTTAAGTAGACTCAGCACACCCAGATCTCATCTAAGGGCAACGGCCAAATCCCAACCCGCCAGGCCCAGGACGGGCGCTTCCCTGAGGGTCATCTAAAAGGGTCGGCGGTGGAGGGTGGGGAGAGAGAAGCGGACTTGGCCCAGTGGTTAGGGTGTCCGTCTACCACATGGGAGATCCACAGTTCAAACCCCAGGCCTCCTTGACCTGTGTGGAGCTGGCCCATGCGCAGTGCTGATGAGCGCAAGGAGTGCCGTGCCACACAAGCATGTCCCCCGCGTAGGAGAGCCCCACGCACAAGGAGTGAGCACGGTAAGGAGAGCTGCCCCACGCGAAAGAAAGTGCAGCCTGCCCAGGAATGGTGCCGAACACACAGAGAGCTGACACAACAAGATGATGCAACAAAAAGAGATAGAGATTCCCGTGCCGCTGACAACAACAGAAGCGGACAAAGAAGACCTAGCAAATAGGCACAGAGAGAAGACAACTGGGGCAGGAGGGGGAAGGGGAGGGAAATAAATAAAATAAATCTTTAAAAAAAACAAAGGGTCTGGAGTGGGAGAGCCAGATCTCTGGGGTGCTGCAGAGGCTCTTCTAGAGAGCAGAAAGGGTGATGAAGATAAACCACAGAAGTGACAACTGAGACGTGAGCACACACAGCCTGTCCAGCAGAGTGAAGCTCGGCCAGGGCTGACCCGGGGCGCCCCCAGCCTGGCCAGGTGGTCTCTGGGCTCAGGGGGTGAGGATCCTCCTTCCCCACTGCCAAGATCAGCTCAGGGATAGGCTGGCTTGAAGGGAAGGTGACGCAGAACTTACAGAGCTAAAGGACAGAGAGGGACCAGGGGACTCCCAGCCCCTGGACTGAGAGCCCCACCCTAGTTTCCACCTCATATTTATTGGAAACTCCCGAGCAGCTGTTTGCTATCAGAACTGCAACACCATCTACAATAGTAGGGAACAACTGCAACATCCACACTAAGGCAACACCTACAATAGAACAGGTGAAATGCTTTTTCCCACACCACAGCAGGGGCTGAGACAGGGCCCTGGCAGCTTCTGGAAGCGCCGTTCTCCAGCCCGGCTGCCCGCATCACTCAGGGCCCCCTTGGGCCCCTGCTCCCTCTCCCAACTCCCCAGGGACACGGCTCACAACTCGACCCCTCTCCGGCTTCTCTCCCCGCTACCAGGGCGTTCGCAGGCAGAGACACCCGCAGTCCTTCTCGTCGTGGTAAAGACCCCCCCACCGCAGGGTGGTCCTTGTGCAGCCCCCACCACACGCCTGTGCGGGCCTCCTCGAGCTGCCCTCCGTGCTCCCGCACCGCGGTCCAGCTGGCCTCCTCACCGTGCCGCTCAGGCCACCCGTCCCGGGGTCAGGCCAATGGCCACCCCCACCCCCGCCCCCACCCCCGCCCCCACCCTCCAGCTCGCGCAGCAGCGGGTGGCGCGGTCCTCGCCTCCCTGAGCCCGGAGCCCGCCCTTCCCGGCCGAGGGTCCCAGGCCCCTCGGGCCTCCCAGCACGGGCACGGCCCCTTGGCAGCTGCGGACGGCTTCTGGGCCCCGCTGAGAGGCGCCACCCTCCTATAGGCGGCAGCTCCACCGCGCCCACGCACCACCCAGCCGGACTTCGCCAGCTCCCACCTCCCCCGCCTTCCTGGCGCTCCTCCGTGGGCGACAGGCATTTCACACCCGGCAGCCCCCAGCCGAGCTCCGGATGTGCCCACAACGCCCGTCTCCCACCAGTCTTTCCCGTCCCAGTAAATTATGACTCATTCACTAATGGCTCAGACAAAAAAATAAAACGGAGTGGGGAGCAGACGTGGCTCTGCAGTTGAGCGCCTGCTTCCCATGTACAAGGTCCTGGGTTCAAATCCCAACACCTCCTAAAAAAATAAATTAAGTGGAGAGCTACTGGAGCCCTTTCATTTTCCATATCCCAAACGCCAAAGTCAAGTCCTGGTGGCCCCACCTGCAAAACACGCTCCAAACAGGCATCTGCTGGCCTCTTCCACCACCAGGGCCACTGCGCAGCTCCTCACCCCTCACCTGGGCGCGGCAGGCACCTCCTGAAGGGCCTCCCTGCTTCCACCAACACGGCGGTCAGGTGGCACTTTTAAGAAGACATCGTCACCCATTTCACGACACTCCCAGGAAGAGCCAGAGTCTGTGAAATCTCCATCCAGCAGACCCAGTGTGAGCCTGCCCCACCCCAGCACCCAGCTCCGTCCCCTGCCCCACTCTCCGCAAAGCCTCCCCATGTGTTTTGTTTTCTTTTTGTTTTTGAGGTACCAGGGGCCAGGGATGGAAACCGGGACCTCGCACATGGGAAGTGGGTGCTCAGACAGAGCTACGTCTGCTTCCCCCATCCTTTTTTTTTTTTTAAGGTACGGGGGGCTGAGGAATGATCCCCAGACCTCATGTGTGGGAAGCCAGTACTCAACCACTGAGCCACGTCCACAGCCCTGCGTTGGTTTTTTCATATGTTCTGCTTGTTGTTTGTTTTTGTTTACCAGGAACTGCGCCCGGGACCTCCCATGTGGGAGGCGGGCACTCGACTGCTCGCGCCACATCCGCTCCCCTCCACGTGCTCTTTTTTCTTTCATCAGCACCCTGCTCTCCCCAGAGCCTAGACCCCCCGCCCCCAACATCTCCAGCTCACCCTAAGGGGCTCCCGAGGGACGACCCCAACCTGCCACCTCCCACTCCCTCTCCTGGCTGGTCTCCTGGCCCTCGTCTGTCCCCTGCACAGCAGCGGAAGTTTCTCAAGAGGAAGGCATGCATCTACCCACAGGATTTTTAAATGAATGAACAGGGAGAAATTTCTAAAATGAGGCAGAATTTGCTCTTTTTATATAAGTAGCATTTTCATGAGTCCATTTACCGAAACGTCTCCAAAGTTGGGACGCACACAGTACAATCTCGGCATTGCAAACGTTACGGCAGTTAAAGAAAATTCAGAGGTCCTGGGCAGGCTAAAACCTTCTTTTAGATGGTTTGGCCCTACAAAGGCTGGGGCCGCCTCAGCCTCGCAGAGCCACGTAAACGCAGCAACCCTGTGCGTGGTTCCCCCCTGCGGTGGGGGCGCCCAAGAGCCGTGGCCTTCTCGCAGCCATGGCCACAGACTTGCTCTGGAGACAGTAAGCTGTCAATGTCGCACATCACATCGACAAACTACAGACGCAGGCGCATGGCCACACAACTCCAGCTCTGCTTCTGCAGGGCAAAATTAACAGCCTGAGGTTTATTTTCCTCCTTCTCAACACACAAAATTGCCAGCCAGGTGAAAAAGCAAAGGTGGAAACCAGAAAACGGGAGCCGTCAGCGATGAAGATTCTGGAGAGTTCCAACGTGTGCACAGCGGCTGCGTCGCACGTGAAGTTTAATTTGTCAGACGGACTGTATTTCACGGGCCACGTTTCCCCTTTAGGACTTCAGAAGCCGCAATGTGACAAGTAAATACAGCTCAATTCTTAGCCACCAAGCAAAAACCCCCTCTCACAACTCTTCACGGAGAGAGAGAGCAGAAGGTTGGGCAGGCAGAGGCAAGAGGAGGCAAGAATTGGAAGGGGACCCACACTTTAAAGACGCTGAGGAGTGCTGCGAGAATCCTGTTCCTTCTGTTTCCACACCTGAAGGTTTTAGGAGGGGGCCACCCCTTAAGTTCCCACACCTTTATTACCTCCATAACACAACAGAGGCAAACTAAAAATGGGGTCTCAGAAGGGGGCAGTACTGTGACGGCAATTTTTTAAAAACGTCTAAAAAAACAGTTCCACCTAGAGAAGAGCCCAAGAGGGAGCAGAGATGGAAAGGGGCGGCACCCGGGCAGCGGCCTGGACACCCTCCTGGGGCGCCGACCTGGCTGCAGACAGAGTAGGCTAGGTGAGAGGTGAAGCCCCCGAGATTAAGCTGGCGAAGGGGTCTCAGGCGTCCAAGGGCAGCCTGGAACTGGCTGCCAGCATCGATGACCACGGGACACTGCAGACACCTGGCAGGGAAGCGGGGCTCTCCACACACAGTCATGGTCTTGTTCCCCATAACCGCTGGTGTCTCCTCTCTTTTACACGCACACCTGCACACACCTGCGCACACCTGCACACACCTGTGCCCACCTGCACACACCTGTGCGCAGGTGGTGCCATCTGGCTCGAGGACGTACAGTGTGTCTGCTCTCCTGGGTATTACCCAAGGTCCCTCATACCCAATTAATATTCAATCACTAATAGCATTTCGAGCCCTAATATCTTAGACTATCATCAGAACCACATAATTAAGTGTAATAGGTAGGTAATGATGAGGAGCGGGGAGTCAGGATGTCTCTTGAACAAAATCCATGGGAACACGTACTCATCACCACCTCCTTTTCAAAAATAGCAAATCAATGTTGGTTATGTTTTGCTTCTCATTCTCAATGCAGAAATAAAAATGCTTTTAGCTGAGGATTTTTATGGCTTGGGGTTTTTATTTTGTTTTGCTTTTGTTTCTTGTTTTTAAATCCCGGCAATGACGGAGGCTTAAAACAAAGACCTGGTACATCTTTAAATACATAGTAAAGGTCAAAAAACAATTTAAATTCAAATTCATTTTCTAAAAAAAGGATCTAGTTCCTTTCTGATTTCTATAGATTCGTTCTCTGGCTGAAAACTTTTATACTATTTTGGGATTTTACTGCGAAGCCCAGATAAGTGCTGATGTTTATCTGGGGAGGGTGTTTCCTTCTCAGAACAATCCAGTTCAACAGCCACAATCACAGAAAACACAATGGCCCAGGATGTAGAAAAAGAAAATCCACAATTTCACATTCAGTATGTAAGGCTTTAACCCAACCTTAAGAAAAAGATTAACAAGACACACGATTCCTTTTGGAAGCCTGGGTCCCCTAACCATTTAAAGGCAACTGAGAACACTTATTAAAGCTACCTAATTCAATGTATTCTTCTTCTTTATAAAGTGTTATCGAATTCCTTTAATGTGACGATATGCGGAGATGCATTTCCAATTACTATTTCTAAAAATATTGCAAGCCATGTTTTTACCATATGAAAATTAAGCCATCACCTATAAATGCCCATAATTGGACATGCGATATAAATTCTGTTTCAACAAACCTACCCGTGGTGTTTTAAAGATAGGACAATTAGCACAGATAGCAGGAGCCGGGGTGCCATGGAGATGGCAGCCGGGATGGACAGACAATGAGCAGCAGCATGTAAAGGGAGCCAAGTGGACTGCACAAGCAAGAACAAAAACCTCTGCGAATCACAGGGGCAAAAGGAGGGGAGAAATGGGGGTGCTTTTAATTCAGGAAGTAGGGACCCTGTGTTCCAAAAAACACTCAGTACAAGACCTCTCTGTGGACCCGACTCTGCCCAGCAGCGAATCACCAGCACCTTGTACCGAACTCAGAGTTTTTTCTCGAGGGCCCAGGTGAACAGACTTTTGTAAACATGCAGGTAGGTGGGTGGACTGAGCAGAAGAACCCCCTTTGAGGGGAGAGAGAACCCTGACTCACAAGCAGGTGCTTCAGCGACAGAGGAACACAGAAATCTTTCCATTTGTTTTGTACTTAAATCACGATTTTCGGTTTAACACACAAGTGAATAAAAATGTTCTGCCTTCTTCAAACTTTCAATAATCCTGAAAGAATGTCGAAGTTCAGTGTCAGAGGGAAAAAACGAGGCAAACAGCCCACCTTCATAAACAGCTGATTGCTTCCCACCCACAGGGCCTGGAATGAGCAATCAGGTGCTCAGCACGTGCTTACGAAGAAAGCCGGCAGTGGGACCTGCCCTAAAACGCCGACCTCTGCACACCTGCTCCACCCCCACAGCACCTTCACCTCCTCGCCTGCACCCAAAGACGCTCGTGGAGCACCCACCATGCCGGCAGCTCTCTACGGAGCACCCCCCAGGCCGGCGGCTCTCTACGGAGCACCCACCATGCCGGCGGCTCTCTACGGAGCACCCCCCAGGCCGGCGGCCCTCTAATGGAGCACCCCCCAGGCTGGCGGTCCCCTACGGAGCACCCCCCCAGGCCGGCGGCCCCCTACGGAGCACCCACCAGGCCGGTGGCCCTCTAACGGAGTACCCATGAAATGCCCCCTACAGAGCACCCACCAGGCTGATGGCCCTCTACGTAGTACCCCCCAGGCCGGCAGCCCCCTATGGAGCACTCCCGGCCGGCGGCCCTCTCTGGAGCACCCCCCCACACTGCCAGCTCTTCCCAGAGCACCCCCCCGGCCGGCGGCGTCGCCCCGTGTCCTGCTTCAGTACTGCAGCAGCAAAGCGGGGCTGAAGCACAGACGAGGACAGGGTAGCAGCCCACCCAGGACCCTGCCGGCTCGGGATTCCTGGGACAAAGCCTAGGACAGAAACGGGCAAAGGCGGGGGCCCCCCAATGGAAACCGGCAGCTCACGCGCCCACCCCACCCGGCTCAGAGGCGCCTCTCCCGTCCCCCTCGGTGCTCCCCTCTCACCCACCGTCCTGGCCACTCCCCAGCCAGCAGCCCCCGGGGCTCTGCGGGAGCAAACCCCACTGGGGTCCTGCACGGCTGGCCGGTCGTCAGAGGCCTGCTTGCTGCTCTGTCCCCCCCCCAAAGATGTTCCCGCTCCCTAAAGATGTCAGTGTCCTCTTCCAAACGCTTTTACAGGCCGGACACACGGCACAAAGGTGGGGCCTCTCGTCAACGAGCTGCTCACGCAGGCAGCGGAAACTTCCTAGATAAACGGATACATTCGCTAAAATTTCTTCAGAAGGTCAGTCCTTCACCACCGATGATAAACGTTGATTCGTGTTAACCATTATAGAACACAAGAACTACAGCAAAATTTAGAGCATAAAACAGAGCTGATTTAAAACAGAAAAATCAGGAAACAGAATGATATACACCTTCTCCAAGAAAAGACGTTTAAGGTATTTCACTAGAGGAAAAGGACGCTGACGGAGAAATGTAAATGGCCAAAGCAGAGAACTTGAATGAACGAATTTCCTCTAAAAAGCCAAGATTTTAATATTCTTTGCTTGGACTGACCATTGCTAAAAATAAAACAACACAAGGCAACGGGAGAAACCCCTTTTTTAGAGTTCATTTACTAGGTCAAGTGTGCCTTGGAATCTTAATTCTGATCCACAAGATCATCATTCTCTCACGGTCTTTCTATTTAACTGTTTCCACCCATAGACTATTGAAGGACACCCAGAACCATTACCAGCGTGCCCCATTTGCTCCATTTTATGCAATATTTAGAATGCACAAAAAAATAATAAATTATTCTGAAATAATTTAACCTTGTTTTTAAAATGGAATATTTAAATGTTTGCGAATGCTGTTGTAAAACTCTTCACGATAAAGTCTGCTGAGCCCCAAACTGCCATGCAGGAAGCAGCATAAGAAAGCTTTTTCAATGAACTGCATCTCGGCTGTCTTGATGTCAGAGGAAAGGGCTCTGGAATGAGCACCTGCGGGCTTTCTTTAAATAAGTGTAAGAAATGAAAAGGAGGCGGGCTGCAGAGACCAGGGCAGAGCCACATGGACCTCGGGGAGCGGAGGACAGTGGCCTGGAGAGAACTCAGGAGGCGAGAGAGGAGGGAGCCGCCTCCTCCAGGAAGCAGCCGCCTGACGAAGGCAGAGCCGCATCCCGGGGGGACTCCGCAGGGACCGGGCGTGGAGGGGGCGCCAGGCGCCAGGCCCATGTCACCGCCCGCCCGCGGCGCCAGCGTCTACACCCATAGGGAGCCGGCAGGGGTGCGCGGCCCCCGCAAACAACACAGAGCCTTGCAGGGCCAGGGAGGACGCTGGAACGCTGACCCCAGCCCCGGCCACACCGGCCTCCTCCCTGACACCAGCCCCGGCCACACCGGCCTCCTACCTGACACCAGCCCCGTCCACACCGGCCTCCTTCCCTGACACCAGCCCCGTCCACACCGGCCTCCATCCCTGACACCAGCCCCGTCCACACCGGCCTCCTCCCTGACACCAGCCCCGTCCACACCGGCCTCCGTCCCTGACCCCAGTCCCGTCCACACCGGCCTCCTACCTGACACCAGCCCCGTCTACACCGGCCTCCGTCCCTGACACCAGCCCCGTCCACACCGGCCTCCGTCCCTGACCCCAGTCCCATCTACACCGGCCTCCGTCCCTGACACCAGCCCCGTCCACACCGGCCTCCTCCCTGACACCAGCCCCATCTACACCGGCCTCCGTCCCTGACACCAGCCCCGTCCACACCGGCCTCCTCCCTGACACCAGCCCCGTCCACACCGGCCTCCGTCCCTGACACCAGCCCCGTCCACACCGGCCTCCCTGACACCAGCCCCGTCCACACCGGCCTCCTCCCTGACACCAGCCCCGTCCACACCGGCCTCCGTCCCTGACACCAGCCCCGTCCACACCGGCCTCCGTCCCTGACACCAGCCCCGTCCACACCGGCCTCCGTCCCTGACACCAGCCCCGTCCACACCGGCCTCCTCCCTGACACCAGCCCCGTCCACACCGGCCTCCATCCCTGACACCAGCCCCGTCCACACCGGCCTCCGTCCCTGACACCAGCCCCATCTACACTGGGGTTCCCTCCCTAACACCAGCCCTGTCTACACCTGTCCCCCTTCCCTGACTCCACCACCCCGTCCACACCCGGGTCCTTCCCTGGCGTCCAGCACCGTTCACACTCGGCTCCTTCCTCCTGGGGGCTCCCCCAGCCCCTGCCCCTGCCCCTGCAGTGAGGACCGTCCTCCAGCCCCAGGTGGCCCGCGCGGGAGGCGGGTTCCACCCACCGCATGGCAGAGCTCTCCTCTCCTTCAGACAGCTAGGCACGAGAAGCCACTTCTGCTGGGGCGGCTGGGAGGGAGGACAGAGCCAGGGCTTCTGATCGCCGTCCGCCCCCACGACGCAGAGGCCATCTGGAAAAGATGAGGGGCAGGGGCCGAGACTGCCGAGGAGCCGGAGCCCCCACCCCGGCTCTCCCGGCAGCGCACGCCTTCCCGCTCAGCGAGTCCAGGTGGGCTCCCGTCGCTGGCCATGGAGAAGTCCTGACAACGGTGAGGAGAGGACGGGAAGGGGCAAGGCTGACCAGCGACGGCTCCCCAGAGCCTGGGAGCCTCCCTGACCGCGGGACCCCCGGCCCTCCTCGCTCCGCCTCGGGCCTATTTGCCAACCTGCACTGAAGCCCCCTTCTCCCAGCCTTCTTCCTTGGTTTCCCCGAATCCTCAGGAAGTTCCCCCGGTTCTCCTTATCCCCCAAGAAGGAAGCGAAAGGGGCACTGCCAAGGGCACTCGGGTGTTTCCTCCTCGTGGCATGCACCCATGGGTGCCGTGTCACCCGGGCTGCAGCTAGCGGGCAGCAAGGAGGATGCCCTCCAAGTGACAGGGTGTGCAAAGGCCAGGCTTTCAGGGATGGGTGGTCCGGCGTCCAGACTGGCCGTCACGAAACTGCCCCCCATTAGCCAGCACGTCCTCAATGGCTGCTCCACTCCACACTTAGGCACTCTGCATTTTTTTTAAGCATTTTTGGACTTTTATTTACATTTTCTTAGCAAACTAAGAGATTGCTCATTTTGTAAATTTTAGTATAACCTGGCGTGGACAGCAGCAGGGATGGAAATGTCACTGGCATCCGCAACCATTTCTAACCTCTAGAACCAAATAAGGTGCCCACAGGGCAAACGCACACACTCATATTTGATTCTGATAGCCACAGCATTCTGCAACAAAATATTAAGACACGTTTTCCAAAGGATGACGTCTTCTGTGATGCCCCACCTGCCGGGGCTTAGGGTGCCCAGGGCAGTCCCGGGAGCCACAACCACGCCGGGCACGAGGCAGCCCCCCGCCCGAGCCCCCCGCCCGGGATGGGAGGGAACAATAATCTGGAAGCCAGCGGGGGCCGCAGGGCCTCCGGGGGGCAAAGGGGCACTGCCGCGGCCAGAACGCTGGCCAGGCCACCCAGGCCACCCCCAGAGCGCCTGCAGGGCCCCCCCAGCTCTCAGACCTCGTGCCTTCTGTGAAAAGAAGAGCTGAGGAGGTGGTTTAAGGAGATCCCCGGGGGGCTCCTGGGGCCTCCGGTTACCTAGACAGGCCTTCGCCCTCAGCTTGCCCTGGTTAAAACTAATGACAGACGAGCGAGGGGCTCTCCAAGATAGCAAAGCCTGGAGGTGGGTGCTCCTTAGCACACCGCCTGGGTATTTCTTCATCTGTCCCCCAGGAGGTTCATTTAGAGCCAGCAATTCCTCCTTGGACTGATGCGTGCTGTTTTAAAGCATGCGTAAGATCTCAGGCATCCCCGTGCCCTCATCTTTGCAAGCCTCCCGAAGGAGGCCACTGCAGTGGGTGATTACATTAATACCATCGCCCTGAAACCAAGGTCCTGTTTCAAAGGGCAGGTGTTTTTTCCTAAACAACTAACACATACCCAGGATAAGACTTCAAACACAATTGTTCATCTTCTTTGAATACAGAGATTTTGACTCTATTCAGATTTTTATTTTATTTTATTTACTCATGTTTTTAAAAATATTAAAAAAATATGAGGTCCCCATTCACCCCCACCGCCCCCACCCCACCACTCCCCCCACAGTAACACTCTCCCCCATCATCATGTCACATCCATTGCATCTGGTGAGTACATCTCTGGGCATCGCTGCACCCCATGGCCTGTGGTCCACACCATAGCCTACACTCTCCCACGTTCCAGCCAGTGGGCCATGGGAGGACATACCATGTCCAGCAGTTGTCCCTGCAGCACCACTCAGGACAACTCCAAGTCCCGAAAATGCCTCCACATCTCATCTCTTCCTCCCATTCCCCGCACCCAGCAGCCACCGTGGCCACTTTTTCCACACCAGTGCCACATTTTCTCGATTATTAACCACAGTAGTTCATGAATAGAATATCATTAAGTCCACTCTAATCCTTACTGTATTCCTCCTTCCTGTGGACCTTGGCTTGGTTGTGTCCATTCCACATCTATGTCAAGAGGGGGCTTAGATTCCACATGGATGCTGGATGCAATCCTCCTGCTTTCAGTTGTAGGCACTCGAGGCTCCATGGCGTGGTGGTTGACATTCTTCAACTCCAGGTTAGCTGAGTGGGGTAAGTCCAATAAACCAGAGTGTAGGAGATGAAGTCTGTTGAGGCTCAGGGCCTGGCTATCATATTGTCAGTCCAGAGATTCAAATCCCCTAAATATATCTTAAACCCCAGCACCAACTACAATTCCAGTAAAGTAGCATGAAAGTCTTGTGAAAAGAGATCCCATCTGAGTCCAGCTCCATCACGCAGAAACACCAGCTCCAAAGAAGGGCCAACTGACATGGCAGTGAACTCCATCTGCCATGACCATAGAATCTGTGGGTCTCTTAAGCCCTCAAAAGAACCAATACCTGGGGTAGTATCTACTTTATCTGTCTCTGAGACTCTGCTCATGTGTGCATAAGGGCAATCCTTCTGACAACCTCCAGACTCTTTTTTAGAGACTCATAGCCATATAAATTCATTTGTCCTTTCCATTTCCCCCTTACTTTAGGTCAAACAGCATTTTTAACTCCTGTTATTATATGTAGACAGGGATATTCTGCTGGTCCGCGTTGAACCTTTAATTCAAGGTCATTTTCTAGTTACATCATCAGCTGGTACTTAGTAGTGATCCCTCGGTGCCAGGGAGGCTCATCCCCAGGTGTCATGTCCCATGCTGGGGGGAAGGCATTGCATTTACATGTTGAGTTTGGCTTTGAGACGGGAATAAGAAAACAGAGTTTTCATCTAGCTGGTAATAAAATTCTTAAATATTTTATACTGGCAAACACATCTAAGAGGGAAAACATCTGTTTTCTCCTACAGTATCACATGAACAAACAAATGCTCTTCAAAAACGGGACTAAGGAGGTCACTGAGAAATCCTAAAGACAAGCATGTAATTTCTTTCTCCCCCACGTAGTCACCATCTCCCCCCCAATTCAAAAAGAAATGAGTGAATTTCCGTCTTTTTTTTCCCTAAAATTTAATTTACAAACACTCCCTCATCCTCCTGGGGTTGTTTTCTCCTTCTCATCCCACACAAAGGATTTCTAAAATTGGTCTCTGAAGCTCCAGGCAGCTTCGTGAGCCAAGGTTCCTCATCAAGAGAATACAGCAGCTGGGAGAGCTCACAGCAAACGGGCCCGACCCGAGCCCCGGAGTCCTGGTGGGCACGACACCCAACCTTTTTTTTTTTCCTCATTTATTTTATTATTTATTTCTCCCCCACCCACCCTCATTGTCTGCTCTCTGTCCATTCGCTGTGTGTTCTGCTGTGTCCACTTGTATTCTCGGTGGCACCAGGAATCTGTGTGTCTTTTTTGTTGCGGCATCTTGCGGCATCAGCTCTCCGTGTGTGCGGCGCCATTCCTGGGTGGGCTGCACTTTCTTCGCGCTGGGCAGCTCAATGTGGGGTGTGCTCCTTGCGCGTGGGACTCCCCTACGTGGGGACACCCCTGCGTGACACGGCACTCACTGCACACGCCAGCACTGCACATGGGCCAGTTCCATACGGGTCAAGAGGCCCGGGGTTTGAACTCTGGACCTCCCATGTGGTGGACGCTCTATCAGCTGAGCATGTCCACTTCCGTAGCACCTGACCTTTTTTTATCCTAATGTGACCGTAAGATGCAGCCGGGTCCAGGCCCCGCGCACCCGTGACCTCCTGGACAGCCATCGAGCTTGCATGCCCGGACGCTGGAAGGCTGGGTGGGGCTGCCGAGCCCCTGCCACGCAGGACGGCTCACGGCCTGTGCTCCCGCAGTTCCCAAGGCCACAGGCAGCGCTCGGCCCGCTGGACGCTCTGATGCAGTCCAGGTCACGTCTTCCCCCAGCAGGCCTCGGGGGTCCTGGACTCGGAGGCGCCTTTCCTCCGCCTCCGTCGTCACGGGGCTCCCCCCAGGTCTCCCGCCACTGGCGTCGGGCCCATGCTTATCCCACAGGGCCTCCTCTCCACCCTCATTACACTTGCAGAGACCCGCACCCGGAGGCTCTGGGTGGACCTGCCTTTCGGGGACCACTATTTGACCTGCCATAATCAAGAGCTCCCAGAAGAAGCCGCGGGCCGCGGTGCTGCTGCCCCTGGCAGGAACAGGGCACTTCAGGGCCTGCCTCGGGGTCCAGCTCGCCGGCAGGTCAACTCCATTCCACCTACAGGCTCGAGGGGCCAAGCGGCCGCATCACTCCGCGCCCCCAGCCCCATAAAGACACCCGGAGCTCCAAAAGCCTGTGGGGCCTTCCAGAAGTTACACGCCTCCGGCCCTGGAAAAGCCCCTCACCCGTTAGACCCGAGAACACGACAGCTGTCTGCCCCCACCATGTCCAAGAAAAATGAACCCTCACGCCCGAAGGATTTCCCCGCAGCCTGTCAACACCCAGAGCGAGGAGGAAGAGGTGCTCGCGCTGCCTGGCCCCGCACAGCCGGAACCTGCCGGGAGGACCCCGCAGCAGCCCGCCTTGGGCCGATGCCCACCCTTTCGTGACTCATGGCCACATGAGGGCTCGACCCCACCCCAGCCACATGCTCCATTTTACCTCCCCTTCTGGGGTTTCCACACTCACCCCTACATCTGAGCAAGGACCATCGCAGCAGAAATCCTGCATGGAGCTCAAGGGGTTGTTCCCAAAGACAGATGCTGCCCTCCCCAGCAGCCACGTTGCTAACTGAGAGAAGGTTCTATTAGTAAGTCTCTAGGAAAATGCCGCTCGCTTATTTAACTTCTTTCAGAAGTATGGTCGATCCCCCTACTTCACAGATTCTGCTTCTGCAAATTCACCTACTTACTAAAACTTACCCGTGACCCCAAATCAGGATCACAGCACTTCCAGTCATTTGTGGACACGAGCAGAGATTTGAAAAGTGGGGTTCCTTGATGCACATTCCCCGCCGAGCCAAGCAAGGTTTCTGCCTTCTGGTTTCTGCTCGCTCGCTGTCAACGAGAGTCCTTTTTATGGTCTGGTCAGTGCCACATCTTCCACATTTTTGTGTTTTTGTTGGTGACTCTTGCTACTTAAACTGGCCCCCAAGCACAGTCCTGAAGTGCTGCCCAATGCTCCTAAGCCCAGGAAGGCTGGGATGCGCCTTGTGGAGAAAACATGTGTATTAAATGAGTGCCATCCAGGCGTGAGTTCTCATCTGCCGGCCGTGAGGTCAATGTCAACATTAGGCAAGGTGCGTTTAAGCAGGACACACATGGCACAAGATGCCATCGGTGGACGAAAATGTTGAGTCCAGAGGAAAACACAGGACTTAGGCCTGTGTCTCCCCAGGAGCAATGGCTCAGGAGTCACCAACTCAGGATCCATGTAGACTTTACAGACCATGACGACTGAGAAAATGAACCACCTGTATGACCAAAAAAAAGAAGGAAAGAGGAGGCAAGAAATGCTTCACTGTTCAGAAATAACAGTGAAGTAATTTGACCACCATTGGCAAAATACAATGATGACCTTTTGTATGGCAAATCTACCCATTTGTGGGCCTGCCAAGGAATACTTATGTAAAACACAATAAAAACCAACAACGACTCTCCAACACCCACTGGGGTTCTTCCTGCCCCTAAAATGGCCAAGACAGGTGTGCACACCTGGTGGTCAGAGGTGCTGTCAGGTGCTCCTCAGGAGGTCACAGGCAGCTGCGCGTTACCCAGGGCTGGCACGGCTCCACAGGCGACCGGGAGGCAACCCAGGTGGCACAAGGAAGGAGCAGGGGTGAGGGTCTCCACAAGCAAGCCCCTCCCCAGGGCACAGGAAGTGGCTGTCAGGAGGGCCAACCCCCCGCCCCACTCTGCGCTGAGGCCCGCTCTCCCCTAGCGTGTCCCTCCTTTCCTCAGACCTGGCCCCCCGGCCACTGGCCAAGCCCCATGCAGGCTGGTAGACCGTGTCAAGCAGACTTTATCTGCCCACTTAGCTGGAGCTACTTTCTAAGAGAAAACAAATCCATTTTGCCTTTCCTCACTGTAACAGGTGTTGCCCTGTCTGTACAGCGGCAAGGCACTTTCTTTCATTTCTTCCTCAGTGTCTACATCCTTTTTTTTCTGATTTTTAATTTTGTCTTCAAAAAAGTTTTAGATCTCAGTAAAGTCACATATACAATACAGGGGACACCCACATATCCAACATCAATCAAACCTTTTCCCCCTTCCCCAGCAATGATTTTCTGGCATGTTCATGTTGTATTTGCTGCACCTGATGTACAGATATCAAAACACAGCTACCAAACATGGCTTCATTTTGGTTTACATTATGGTTTATACTTTTAGACTATATAATTTTCTGAATTTTTAGTTACTTTATGTTTTACATTATGGTTTATATTTTAGTCTATAGACTTTTATACGTTTTTGGTGTAATTTAACATGTCCTATATCCATTATTGCACAATCTTGTGGAACACTTTCATTGCCCCCCAGTTACCCTGCTTTCATCTATTCTATTCCTCTCTCCCTCTCCCCTCAGGGCCCACAGTGACAACCAAGCTTCACTGCTTGAAGGGCCAGATTCACAGATACTTGGAACAACGCTGAGGGCTTGACATACTAGACTGCCCTAACCCATTGGGAGCCACCATTCTTTCAAGAGACACAATTCCCTCTATTTCAGAACATCAGGCCTCCCCAGGATGGGGGTACACCTTCCCACTCATTGATGGGTCTCCATCCAATGATATAACACACTATGACAAGATGAGCACTCACACACTCCTAGAAGCCTGCCCTGTGCCAGATGCCCCCCCTTAGGCACCTTCAACAGGTAATCCTTCCTTATAATATTTTCTAAAGACTTTTCTCAACATTAGAGTTTCAACCACATACCCAACAATCTCCCATATTCAACTGTTCCCCCCAGTCCTCCCCCCAATTCCTCGGGTCATCTGAACCATTTCCCCAACCCTAGTCCCCCCCAGCCTGCAAACCCCCATTCATCATTTTTTAATACCCCAATTCATTTTTTACTTTTAGTTTTTCTAAATTAGTATGTATTTTATTTCTAATCTTTAAACCTACCTCTACTATTTCATTTTCCTACTAATTGAATTTGGCAATATATTAGGCTTCATTTTTGAAGAAGTTTTGGACCACAGAGGGGTACGACTACGGCAGGGAAGGAGCACTGGTGTGGGGTATTATTGATGGGAGACACATGGTTGGGAGGGAGTTCTCCAGGGCATATATACAGGGTACATAAAAATGTTCAGATATATGTTGGGTATTTTCATAGCAGTTACAGTTACAAATGACAACTGAGGGAGTTTTGAGTCCTATCCAGGGGAGCTCTGTCACATTCCCCAATGAAACAGCAACAATCCCCCAAGTGCAAGGGCAAAGACCAGTGAAGAAGGATGGTCCAATGATTAGCCCTTGATACTGATGACTATGCTTACAAGCCTGTGTGCATCAAATTTCAATTAGGCCTAGACACGCAGGGTGCCTAAGAGTTACCTCCTAAGAGCCTCCACGTTGCTCAAATGTGGCCACTCTCTAAGCCAAACTCAGCATGTAAATGCATTACCTTCCCCCCACTGTGGGACATGACTCCTGGGGATAAGCCTCCCTGGCACCGAGGGATGACTACCATTCACTAACTGGTGATACAACTAGAAAAAAAACTTGAATAAAAGGGGGAAATGGTAAAGACAAATGAGTATATATGGCTAAGAGACCTCAAAAAAGAGTCAGGTCATCATCAGAAGGGTTGCGCTTATGCAGGTCTCAGCAGGATCCCAGGGACAGCCAAAGTAGATACAACCCCAGGTACTGGTGCTCCTGAGGGCTATGGAGATACACAGGTTCTACAATCATGGCAGTTGGCTCTGGAGTTCAGTGCCTTGTCAGTGTGCCATACTTTGGAATTTGTGTTTCTGAGTGTGATGGAGTTTGACACAATATGAACTTTCTACACACACTCTTCTGTCACTTTTACTGAACCTGTGGTTGGTGCTGGGGATGGTGTATACCCAGGAGACATCAATCTCTAGATGGGCCATGTGCCAGCTGGGCCCTGAGCCTCAGCAGAGTTGCAGCTCCTACTCTCCAGTTTGTTGGACTTGCACAGGTCGGCTAACAGGGAGGTGAAGATGGTCAACCACCACAACTGGGAACCAAGAGTGCCTACAACTCCAAGCAAGAGAATCACATCCATCAACCATGTGGGATCTAAGCCCTCTCTCAATATAGAGGTAGAGTGGACATCACCAACCCAGGGTCCACAGGATGGAGGAATAAAATATGGATTAGAGTGAACTTACTCGTATTCTACTATAGAATTATTGTGACTAGTAATCGAAGAAACTATAGCATTGATCTGGAGAAAGTGGCCACAGTAGTTGCTGAAGGCAGGGAGAAGGAAGAAGAGATGAGATGTGGGGGCATTTTTGGGACTTGGAGTTGTCCTAAATGATATTGCAGGGACAGATGCTGGACATTGTATATCCTGCCATAACCCACTGAATGGACTGGGGGAGAGTGTAAACTACAATGTAAGCTATAATCCATATGGTGCAGCAGTGCTCCAAAATGTATTCACCAAATGCAATGAATGTGCCACAATGATGAAAGAGGCTGTTGATGTGGGAGGAGGGGGGGGCGGGGTATGCGGGAACCTCATATTTTTTAATGTAACATTTTTTGCAATCTATGTGCCTTATAAAAAAAACAATTAAAAAATAAAAAACAAATCCAGACTTGGTCTTCAAAAGGTTATTCTGAGGGGCAAGGGGCTATGGGAGACCATGCTCACTGAAAGGTCCACATGGGCCTCCAGCAGGGAGGCAAAGGGTTTCTCTTTCACAGAGAGGAGAGAACCGGGCATGGGGAGGTGAGCTGGTGTGACTGAGTAGTGGATCTGAGAATACTTTTTGCAGAAGCAGTTTATTTTCTGGGTGGGTACCCTTAAAATTCTGGGGCCTGGAGGAAAGAGAGAAGCTTGACAAATGTTTGGTCGATGAGCATCCATGGTGACAAGCAGTTCAGCCACTCATCTGTAAGACAAGGGATGGGATGAGGAGGAGCTCTGCCTGCCTCGTCCCAGAAAACCAGGGGCCTCTGGGGGCTTCTCGACGTTAGATGGGGAGGGTGGTTCTGTGCAGCGAGCCACCTTCCAGGATACGGGGTGGGGGTGGGGGGGGTTCTTAAACTTCTCTTCTTCAGAAACCCAGAGCTTTCTGGAAACGCTCAGGATAAAAGTTAGCACTGTTGCTACACACGCCAAAAACGATCTGTCCCATAATACTAAGCCGCTGGGGTCAATTCCGCTTCACGTTCTGAGCAATGTTGAAACATGCAACAGTAAAAGCACCCTTAATCCTCCTTTCTCAGGAAATAAATAAGTAAAAGCTATCCCCCTCGCTCATCCTGCTCAAGTTTGATGCGTATGAAGTTTTATTTTGGTTTCAGTATTAAAACTCAACCACTGGCGTGGTCAGCCCGTTGGCTCCACCCGTCTTCTTGTTAATTACGTGGTATCCTCACTTTCTGACCCTCGCTCCCATCTCCTTCATAAATGAGTTCTCACACCCACGTGCCCAGGAAGTGGGAGGAAATCGTTCCCCCCTGCAGCTTCCAGCAGCCCAAGCTACCAGCCCCACACATTAGCAACCACAGGAGGGTGCCTGAGCACCTTAGGAGGGCGAAGGCATGAAGGCCAAACCAGCATCAAGGCCAAGCTGATCCCACAGACTCGGGCCACGGCCAGGACGCTGAGTCTGGCTCCAGCCTGTCGCCCGCTCGGCCTGCACGGTCCAGAAGACCAGGTTGGAGAAAGCAGCAGGCAGAGCTGGAAGCCCACCTCATGACCGGCAGCTACAACTAGACCTACAGATGAGCACAGCGGCAGGAGCACGGCATGTACTTTCCTTAGGACAGAAGAATGGACGAAGATGACGCAGATTTTACGCATCTCAAAAATCTTAATACTCTGTGTTATTAACAAAGTGTTTAATAGCAAGTTTTATCATCTGCATTTAGCTTATGATGAAATAAAACAGGCTGTAAAGTGACAAAAATGGTCCTTTAATAAACCCTAGAACTCATATATACAGCAAAAGAACGCCATCACCTTCTAGACGCTTTGGAATATTATATACATGTTCCTGCGATCTTGAGAATGCGCAAAACTCTTTGAAAATTTCACTTTTCATATCACATTTAATGCCTGAGAAGTACACTTTTGACTCTTACAACTGTCAATGTTCATTCTTTGAGGGGCTTTCATTTTTTGGAAACAGCTGAGACATCTGGAACAAAATCTGGCAAATAAGCTGGAGAAAATGGAATCAAGTCATTGCGTCGTTCCACAAACACTGTGCTGGATGCTACAAAACATGAAGCGAGGCTTTGCTCTAGGGGCTCACAGTCTAGAGGGGAGATAAATACCGACATATAAATAAGTGATCGTAATAAAAACAATACAACATTCACAAAAAGATTTAAGCAGCTCTGGTGGCTCATGAGTAGGACCATGACTGGAGAGCAACAGGCGGGGTCTCTTAGTCGGCTTGTAAACTGGTGATAAAAATAACTCCAAAAAGAGGTGTTTGAGCAATAGCACCTTCAGTGAAACAAAAAGGCATCCCTCAGTGTGGCTACTCAAGCAAAGGAAGCTTATGCAGACATTTAGCTGCTGGTATAAGTTACCTGTAAAATCCGACTCAGTATTACTTTTTGGTCACATCTACCTACCCCAACAAAACCACAGTCAAGGGTTATGGCTCCAAATGGTGTGAAATCTTTCCACTTTGTTTCCTCAGTGGACCTAAAATCTACCTGGCAACCCTGGAAGGTAGAAGAACTGCAGGAGCTGGCACAGGATGTGGAATCTCCCACCGAGGCAGGGTGAAGCTGGGCAGAGGCTGTGATGGAAGGGCACTAACCAAGTAAGTACCTATATTGAGGGTAAGAGGAGACAGGTTTCCCACTGTCTGAGAAGGGAGTTACAAGCATGGAAAGGGAGAAAAATGGAGCTGAGATATTTGTGTGAATCCATGTTTTCAACATATATGTATGTTGAAATTAATGTAGTTGTGGGTGGGTATTGAACAGGCACATGCATTTCCTAGCTCTGTCTGCCGAGAGGACATGGGAGCAGTGACACCCCAGTATTCGTGAGCTCACCTCATGCCCTAGTTCTTGGTCTCTAATACCAAGCCCCATTAAAAGGAACCAGAGCTACTTAGAGAAATGGCTGCTTCCAGGGTTGGGACAGGGAACATCCGAGATGAGCCAGAAGATCTTATTGTGCCAGAGTCAGGATGTGCCCAAATGATGAAGGATCTTGGCAAAAGGGCTTAGAAACCTGCTCATAGGCCTCCCACTGGCCAAGTACAGGACAATTTAGGCATCAGCCTAAATAAGAGTGATAAATTATAATACACTGAATGAAACAGGAAATCCTGAGTCCACAGTGATAAAAATAAACTTGAAAACTTGAAAAAGAGTAACAAAATTCTTATTAATTACAAAGACAAAGTAATATTACAGAGGCAGACAGAACCTTTAAAAGTGTCATGGAAGTCAAAGCAGGGCAAAGGAATAGTAACAGGTTGAAGGAAACTAAAGAAATATGACAACAATTGCAGCACTTGATTCCAGACTGGATCCTTTCTCTGTGAAGGATGTTACAGGCTGTGTCAGTCAGCCAAAGGGGCACTGGTGCAAAGCACCAGAACTCTGCTGGCTTTTATAAAGGGTATTTATTTGGGGTAAAAGCTTACAGTTACAAGGCCCTGAAGAGTCCAACTCAAGGTACCATTGGAGGTAATTTCTCACCCAGAGCCTGTTGCCCCATATTGAAGCAAGATGGCGGGTGGTGTCTGCAAGGGTCCATCCTTCTGGTCTCCTCTTAAGGCTCCGTGGTCCCACCTTCCTCCGATCTCAGCTGCAGGATGACATAAGGCTCCTCTCTCAAGGCTTCTCAGCTACCCTGTGTTCTTCACAAGGCCAGTTGTACACTGTCGAGCTCATCTCTCTTCCTGGGGCCTCTGCTGTGTCTAATGAGCCGTCTCTCTTCCTCCGTTTTCTCTGTGTATCTACTTCCGTGTGAGAGTCTCTTTCATCAGCCCACCAAGGGGGCGGGGCCTCAACCTAATGACATGGTCAAATCAAAGCCCTGATTCTAACATAATTTAATCAAGGGCATCTCAGTTGACTCTAATACAATCAAAGGGTATCAGGCCCAGAAGAACAGACCAAGTTTACAAACACAATCAAATATCTTTTTTGGAATTCATAAATAATATCAAACTGCTACACTGGCGCTGCTGGCAAGACTGGGATGGGCCCGGGGGCCGATGCAGCACCTAACTCCTCTCCTCAGAGAAGACCTGTGGAGGGAGGGAAATGGCCCAAGTGCAAAGGGAAGCAGGGACCACGGGAGAGGAGGGGCGTGGGCACGGATTCCTGCAGCACGCCCTGTCGTTCCAACAGCCGCGCCAGCTGCCTTCCGGGGCCCGCATTCCTGCCTATATGCAAGCGTCACGGGCCGAGATTACCTCGTTTGCCCCCCGAAGAGTCAAGAGCAATGCGGCTGCCATCTTGGAAAAAGGCAGTGCCTGGTGCAAATTAGGAACCTGATTTTCCCGCACATGTTCCCATGTGTTTGGGGAGCATGCCCTGGTTTTCCAAGGACCTCACCACCTGCTGGGTCAACTCACTGCTGAGATGCCAGATTGGTGGGGCAAGGAGATTAAACTCTCAACTCCAGAGATGGGAGTGACCTTGAGACTTCCTCAGGACATCCCTGCCCCTGAACCGTAAACGTTCAGCTCAGCAGGGCTTCTTGGCTGATGGTCTGGGGGTTGAATGTGGCTGTATACACTGTGGCCTTGTGAAGTGCTATATGTGTGTGCGCCTGACCTCCTCAGTTATAATATGACTGCTTGGCTAGAGCCTACACTTCTTTTCTTGCTCACTGCAAATAACAGCTGTGCAGACACCCAACACACACCACTGAATGAGTATATCAAGAATAAAAAGATACAGCTAGGGCTCAAGGCTCAGAGTGAAAAACGAGATTAAAGATTACGAGATTTTTACTCGAAATTCACAGCACCTTTTTTGGGAGACACTTCCAAGAAGTACTGAGCGAGTGAACAGCGCTGCCTTCTCCCTCCTGGTAAGTCACCACACTAGCATGCCTCCAGCCTGCTCACTGCCGAGCCGACGTCACTTGGCCACCTGGTCTGGTCACGGTGCCCGGTCAACTTGTTAGGACGCCTGGTGGGGAGTGCACGCATGGCTGGCCCCGTCACACATGGCTGCTCTTTAGAAAAGAGAACCAGGGCTTGGTGCCGGGAGGTATGAAAGGGCCATGCCAATCTGACGTCCTTGGCAATAGGGCAGGGTCACTCCTTTCAAGCCACCAGCCAGCACCACTCGGAAGACAAACCACCGAGGTCTTCAAAGAATTGCCTTCTCACAGCTCAACGTCCACACCAGTCCCATCTGAACTCATGTGCCCCATCACACACCATTCCCGAGATACTTACATTTATATTTCTTCCAAAAGATAATATATTTCAGTTATTTATCAAGTCACACCATGAGAAGCAGTTCCTTCTCATTGTTTCAGGGACACTGACTTTTTTTTTTTTTTAATTTCGGGTATTGGGGCTGGGAATTGATCCTGGGACCTCATATGTGGGAAGCTGGGGCTCAACCACCAAGCTATATCAGCTCCCCAGAGTTGGCTTTTCTGGTTTGTTGTTTTATTTTTAGGAGGTACCAGAAATCGAACCCAGAACCTCATATGCAGGAAGCAAGCACTCAACCACTCAAGCCACATCCACTCCCCTAGTGACACAATTTTTACCAAAGTGCCCCTCGGTAACAACAAATATATAAATGCCCATTTAATTAATACATTAAAACCACTTTTTCTCCCTAAGCATTAAAAAGTTTATATCTTTTGAAGTGCAATTTAATTCTAATATGAATACACCACTATGAAATGAATACGTATAAATACACATGTAATAAGTGCAGGCCCTCAAGGCAACTAAGCAATGGGACAAAATGAGAAAAAGTATTTATTCATCATTTGCACTTCACTCTGCAGGGTAGACGGGTCACTCAGACATCATTATAAATATAAAAAGATTTTCAATGTATCAGGGAGGGTGTTTATAGAAATATGCATTTTCTTATCTTGAATTCTCTTTAAAATTGGCTACATCTGTCTTTTGCCTTGTCTTGACAATGTTTCTTTGATAAAATACATTTGAGAAATAACAAATATGTGCTCAAGAGGCAGAATTCAGTATTCCATCTGCACACTGACATAAAGAACAAGAAGAGACCACACGTTATCTGTTTGCGCACCATCATCATTCTCAAAGGCATTTAAGGGCTCAACTCTGTACCATTTGTCATTACAGCCAATGTAAAATAGAACTCTTGTGTAGTGGTGTTTAGAAGTACCCCAGAAGAGAGTCAGAATCTAGAATTTGGGTTAACAAGGGGGCAGGGAAAGGGTGGGAAATAGGGAGGTGAGAATTAAAATGTACAGTTTCTATTTGGGACCAGGGAAAAGTTTGGGTAATGGATGGTAAGGAGAGAAGTGTGGATTTCATGCACAATTGTTCTGTAAACCCACAGCCTCTTTAATAAAAATAAATCAGGAGATTTAAAAAAGGGCTACCTTAGAATAACTGTTTTTGCAAAACTGGGTAACTTGAGTAAGAAGAACTTGGTGTTATACTAGATGGTTTTCTATCAATCGCACTAGGACCCTATAACTCGAACAGGATGGTGCTACCTCCATATGGTTCCTTTCAAACGTGAAAGAGCTATTCTTTAAAATGCCGACACCAAAGAATGGCGTGGAGAATTTTGTTTCTGCAGTTGTGAATCAGAGCACAGGCTTCTGATGAAACTAAAGGCCAGGACCGCGCGCAGTGTGCTGACGAGCCCGGCCCGGCCCCCACAGCTGCCATCGGGGGGAAGCAGCGGTCGCCCCACAGCGCCCTGCCAGCCTCCTCTCCCCCCCCCCAAGCGCCCCTCACCCTGTGCCCAACGTCCTCCCCATCCCACCCACACCCCAACTAACTTGGTGAAAGGCTACGCTGTCCATCCACACTCAGGGGAACCATGACTCTCCCGAGGACCTTTCTTGACCCACTCGCCCCCTGCACCGAGAACCGGCTGCTCTCTCTTTCCCGGGTTCCCACCACTGCAGCAAGACACATGGCGCAGAATCACACTCATCACTTTCCTATCTCTGAACTCCTAGGGACAGTTTACATCTCCTTGCATCTCCAGGAGCAGCACTGTCAACTGTGGTCGACAAAAAATGCTTGTTAGGAAATGAATGAATGAGTTCTCTGGATTATGAAAATAGCCCCTGCATGGACGAGGGAAGCAACTTCACACTTCTCAACAAGCTAAAACGGCGTGAAGTCTCTACAAGTGGTAAATCTACTGCCGCCAGGGAGGCGGCCCCTTATCATGTCTCAGGTATAAAACGTCCCTGTCAAGGGCATTTGACCTTAAGTCCTTATTTTCATCAAAAAAAAAATCTTTTAATGTGACTATAGCATTTCAATATTTGACCCAAAGAATAAAGGATCAAGGATTCCAGCTAGATTTTTATGTTCTTTCTACTACCACAAAGGATCTGAGACTAATAAGCAGCCTACAAAATACAGACTATTAATAAAAATAAATAAATAAAAACACCTCACCTCTTTACCCTTCGAGCTATCAGATATCTTCAAGTTGTCCTCTGAAATGTCCCCCAAATTCAACTCTTACTCTCCATTTCTCCAAATGACAGGCTTAGACTGCACCTACAGGATACTCATGGTTCCTTCGTCTTGTATTTGCTCCTGGTATTTTTATCCATAATTAATTTATTCCTACAGCATGGCATCTTTCTAATTTGTTAGAGTCAGTGTGAGTTTTTCATATTTTACACAATCCCAGCAACTCCATGAAACCTGAGATTTTTTTTTTATTGACTTTGTAATAATATTACATTAAAAATATATATGTGAGGTCCCATTCAACCCCTCCCCCCCACCCTCCCTCTCCCCCCCTCAACAACACTCGTTCCCATCATCATGACACATCCATTGGATTTGGTAAGTACATCTTTGGGCACCTCTGCACCTCATAGACAATGGTTCACATCATGGCCCATACTCTCCTCCATTCCATCCAGTGGGCCCTGTGAGGATTTACAATGTCCGGTGATTACCTCTGAAGCACCATCCAGGGCAGCTCCATGTCCCAAAGACGCCTCCACCTCTCATCTCTTCCTGCCTTTCCCCATACCCATCGTCCACCATGTCCACTTTTCCCAATCCAATGCCACCTCTTCTATGTGGACATTGGATTGGTTGTGTCCATTGCACCTCTATGTCAAGAGGAGGCTCAGATTCCACATGGATGCTGGATGCAATCCTCCCATTTTCAGTTGTAATCACTCTAGGCTCCATGGTGTGGTGGTTGTCCTTCTTCAACTCCATCTTAGCTGAGTGTGGTAAGTCCAATAGATCAGATTGTAGGTGCTGGAGTCTGTTGAGGCTCAGGACCTGGCTATCACATTGTCAGTCCAGAGATTCAAATCCCCTAAATATATCTTAAACCCCAACATTAACTGCACCTCCAGCACATTAGCATGAAAGTCTTATGAAGGGAGATCCCATTTGAGTCCAGATTCATCACACATAAACACCATTTCCAAAGAGGGGCCATCTGCCCTGGTAGTTAACCCCATCGGCCATGACCATAACTCCCATGGGTCTCTTTAGCCCTCAAAGGAACCAATATCTGGGGGTTGTATCTGCTTTATCTGTCTCTCTGACTCTGCTCAGTTGTGCATGAGGGCAATCCTTCTGCCAGCCTCCAGACTCTTTTTTAGAAACTCGTAGCCATATAAACTCATTTCTCCTTTCCATTTCCCCCTTACTTTAGGTCAAACAGCATTTTAAAGTCATGGTATTTTATGTAGACATGGATATTCTGCTGATCCGCATTGAACCTTCCATATAAGGTCATTTTCCAGTTGCATCATCAGTTGGTAGTTGATAGTGGTCCCTCGTTGCCAGGGAGGCTCATCCCCGGGTGTCATGTCCCACGCTGGGGGGAAGGCATTGCATTTACATGCTGAGTTTGGCTTCGAGACTGGCCACATTTGAGTAACATGAAGGCTGACAGGAGAAACCTGAGATTTTGATGAATAATATTTTCCAACCCTGACTCAAGTTACCCACAAATATATTATACAGAACTGGTCCCTGTGTGCAGCCTCTCCTTGCCTGGCCCTTCATCAACACTGGGAACAATAACAAATGCCCTGTGGATGTGCCATGCACCCATTCATTCACGCACCATTCGTTCACACACCATTCGTTCACACACCATTCATTCGCATACCATTCATTCACGCACCATTCATTCACGCACCATTCATTCACGCACCATTCATTCACATACCATTCCTTAACCAGAGTGAAGACGACCAGACCTACTGTCGTCCATTACCTACTCACCCTATCCTGCTAGATAGAAGAGGCAGTTCAGTTGGTCTAATGCTATTTAGTTTATGCAAACCCAATTGGTGCTCACTTCAGCAGCACATATACTAAAATTGGAACAATGTAGAGACGATTAGCATGACCCGTACACAAGGATGGCATGCCAATTCATGAAGTGTTACATATTTTTTATTTTTTTATTATTCTAAATTTTTTGTTTGTATTTTATTCACTATTTTTAAAGCTATCATTATTTTATTTTATTATTAATTGTATTTTGTTATTTTGTTGGCTTCATTTTTTAAGAAATTTTGGATCACAGAAGGATTAAAACTATGGCAGGGGAGGATCATTGGTGTAGGGTGTCAGTGATGGGGATGCATAAGAGGAGGTTCACCTGGGACATACCTACACGGTATATAAATGTGTTCAAGTGTTCATGGGGCACTGTCATGGTAGGTGGAGATTCACACAATGACCAAAAAAATATTGAGTTCCCATCCTGAGGAGCTCTGCCACATTCTCTAATGAGTCAGCAAGAATCCCCCAAGTACAGCGGCAGTGACTAGTGAAGGATGGACCATTGATGTGCCCTTCATATCAATGACTGTACTTACGAATCTTTACTTTTGAAATTGAAACTTAGCCTACTATTAGAATGCCTAAGAGTTACCTCCTGAGAGCCTCCTTGTTGCTCAAATGTGGCCTGTAAGCCAAACTCAGCATATAAATGCATTACCTTCCCTCCAGCATGGAACATGACTCCCGGGGATGAGCCTCCCTGGCACCAAGAGATTACTACCAAGCACCAACTAGCAATGCAACTGGGAAAAGACCTTGACCAAAAGGGGGAAAGGGTAAAGACAAATGAATTTATACTGCTAAGAGACTTCAAAATGAGTCAAGGGCGTCATTCCAGAGGTTACACTTAAGCACATCTCAGCAGGATCTATTAACTGCCAAAGTAAATATTCCCTCAAAGAGCAGGGCTCCTGAGGGTTCTGGAGACATCCAAACACTATAGACAGGGAAGACAGCTCAGGAGTTTGGTGCCCTGCCTGTGGGCCCTACTTGGGAATTTATGATCCCCAGTGTGACAGAGTTGGACTCACTGTGGTTTCCCTACACAAGGCTCTTCTGAACCTACAGTTAGTGCTAGAGTTGATAGGTTTATCAACTCTACATTAAGAGATGTAAATCTTTGGGCTGTCCATGTGCCAGCTGGGCCCTGAATCTCAACAGAGTTGTAACACCTACTCTCCAGCTCTTTGGACTCACCCAGGACAACTAACAAGGAGATGATAATGGGCAACGACCATCCCAAGGAGCAGAGTCTGCAACTGCAAGCAAAATAGTCCCATCCATCTGCCCCATGAGATTTAAGCACCCTCTCAATTAGAGGTGGATTGGGCATCACCATCCCAGAATCCTCAGAATTGGGGGATGAATGATGGACTAGAATAGACTTACTGTTATTCTACTATAGACCTATTGTGATTCTAGCAATGGAAGAATTTTTATCATCGATGTGGAGGCAGTGGACACTGGAGATTCTGAGGGGAGGGAGAGGGAAAAATAGGTGTAATATGGGGGCATTTTGGGGACTTGGGAATTGTCCTGAGTGAAACTGCAATGACAGCTACAGGTCATTATATATCTTGTCATAACTTTAAAAACTGTGCTGGAGAGAGTATAAACTACAATGTAACCTTTAATCCAGTGCTTAGTGGCAGTGCTCCAAAACGTATTCGTCAATTGTAACAAATGTTCCACACTAATGAAGGATGTTGTTAATGTGGGAAAATGTGGGAGGAATAGGGAACAGGGCATGTGGGAATCCCCTATATTCTTTATGTAACATTTATGTAATCTAAATATCTTTCTAAAAAAAATAAAGTATATATTTTTTTAAATTGATCACAATGCTCCTCTAGAAACAAAAATAAATTACTTGGTTTGTTCTGAAATCCTGAATTTGCCGCCAGTCTGATTTGTCTGAAGTTTCCACGGTCAAACTACTTGGGCTGCATATTTCTGTAAGCTGGTCACAATACTTAAATACTTCAATTCTCAGAGGCTTTTCTTTATCTCCATAATTTAAAAAATACTCTGAATGGCTCACCCCCACAGGGCGCCTCCCAGCTCCTTCAGTCCCCAGCGAGCCAGGCTAATACAAATAGCTCCAACTCTTCAAAGCACTTTTTAACTTTTTGCTCTTTGGACTCTCTTTACTTTCATCAAAACTGGGAACTGTTCCAGACCCCTTGCGTCTGATATTTCTTATGAAGAGTGAACTGAACGAGGCATTAAAGCCTCTGCCTTTTCACCAGCTTTGTTATCGGTTTTCCCAGCCTGCCCTTCAGGGACCCTGGCCAGGCACCTGGTGAAACTGTATCACCACAGTCTCTCCAAAAGGTGGTACCCAGCCCGTCTGGACAGGGTCCAAAGCAGACAGTGTTTTCTCTCCAATGTGGATCAGTTTATGTTGAAAGAAGAGGAGAAAATACGGGCCACTTTTCTCATTTATTTTATTGTACTTTTGCTCTTGGTTTCTGTGGTCTTCCAAGAAGGCAGCAAAAGAGGAGGCTTTGTTAAGAGAATTTCTACTTACTGAGAATCAAGTCAGTCTTTTTTTGTTTTTTCCATTTTAGCACGGTCAAGTGAATATTCTTCAAGGTTTGGCCTCTTTTCACCTGGCTGTATGCATCTTGGTGACTCAGAGGATACACATTTGGCAAAGAAAGGACGGGGGGTGCCAAGGTCTCTTGGCCCGAAAGTATTTGAGACATTTTATCAGAGGAGAGTGAGTCACACAAAACTGTAGAGGAGGAAGGGAAATAAGAAGGGAGAGGGGTGTCCAGTCTTTTTAGCTCCTCAGCCCCTCGACCACCCCTGGAAACAATCCATCGAGTTCGCTAAAAGTACTGAAAAGCACTTCCAAATTGCCACACTGCCAACAAACTAAAACAGGAGAAACTATATGTGGTTAAAACATTTTCAGCGTTTTCTTCAAGACTCAAGAGAGTTGGCAGAATTGAAAAGAAGGAAAAGACACACAGGGTCTCTTTGGCTCCTGTATCCACAAAATTTCATCTTGATCAAATATACTTAAAGATCACCCACTGGAAGAGAAGGAACATTTTTTTTTCCCTGAAAAATCTACTTCTTAATACATAAATCAACACACTCCACATGAAAATCTTTAATAAAGAAAAATAAAAATGTCCAGGACTGGTTTCTAAGCCTCTACTGCATGTGTTATTCATACCCCATGAATCACACAAAGTTCTCACTGACCTCCCTTTGTACAGAGATAATTTTTCTTTCTTGGAACCAGGAAACATTTTGTCATTTCTGTGAAAGACTATTTTCCATTCTGAGCTTTCCACATAAAATTATATTTATCTGTGGTTTGACACTTTAAGCATCATTACTCAACTTAATTTGTTCTTATGAGTTCTTTAGAGTCTGGAGAAGGCCTGCAGTGGGCCATTGTTTAAAACCTGCCCCTTCTCAAATGCCGCTCTTGGCTGTAGCATGTGTTTTACAGAGCCCTTTAACATCAGATGACAAAGGAAGGTCACCCCCTGTCTTCTGAGCCTCACATCATAGGAACCAGATTCATCAACCACAAGAATGGCTATGCTGCCCGGGACCGAGGACTCTTTCCCATGCACGGTTCCCAAGTGATGTACGGAGAAACCCAGGACCACACGGACAGAACCCTTGACTGGGACAGCCCAGAAAAAGCTCCGTAAACTAGGCAAAGGGACCCAAAGTGGAGGTGACCAACACAGGTGTGCACTGCTATGGTAACATCAGGGAAGTGGAGTTGACCAGTACAGGTGTGCACTGCTGTGGTAACATCAGGGAAGTGGAGGTGACCAGTACAGGTGTGCACTACTATGGTAACATCAGGGAAGTGGAGGTGAGCAATACAGGTGTGCACTGCTATGATAATATCAGGGAAGTGGAGGTGGACCCATACAGGTGTGCACTGCTACGGTAACATCAGGGAAGTGGAGGTGGACCAGTACAGGTGTACACTACTATGGTAACATCAGGATATCCAAAATCTGGCACTATAAACCCTGTTGATGCCTGAACCACCTGCACCAAAATCAGCAGGAGTGTCTGTTTAAAACACAGATCCCAAGGCCTCACGTCAGACCAACTGCATCAAAGCTTAAGAGGTGGGGCCCAGCGATCGCCTCCCCGACCACCCCGAGGCCCTCAGAAGCTTCAAACCTCGTCCTGCAAGATGGGCCTCACAGATCTTCCACCCAGAGGACAGGTATCGGTGGGTGGTAAGATCTCCCCCCTTGGCCAAGGTATTGACAGAGCTGGGGAAAACCAGCCTGAGAAAGGCAGACAGAAGGAGAGAGAAGGGGAGAGAGGTCAGAGGGACGAAAACAGAGGAGGAAGGACGGCCCAAACCAACCGTAGATTCCCTGAGACGTGGAGAGCATTTAAAATACACATCAATAGACGCCTGGAAAACACTGAGGAAAAGCGGTTCAGCTACCATATTAGCCTACGTCTACTTTTTTAAAGTAAGCCACTGAAC
Source organism: Dasypus novemcinctus (assembly GCF_030445035.2). Taxonomy (NCBI): domain Eukaryota; kingdom Metazoa; phylum Chordata; class Mammalia; order Cingulata; family Dasypodidae; genus Dasypus; species Dasypus novemcinctus. The sequence continues at coordinate 163,375,882 of NC_080677.1, read as the reverse complement.
TGCTGTCCAAACTCTCAAACTTAAGGATTTTGAAGCCAATCAGATTACTGAGGATGTGGTTTTCCAGTAAGTATGATCCAGCTAAAAATAGCAACTCTCTCTTAAATCTTGGACATTGTCTACAGTAATCCACCCAGTGTGAGTGCGGAGCACCCTGCCCTCAAAGACCAAAGGTCGCCCAAGGGGGCTGGTCTCCAACTGCTGGGCAGTTCATTCCACCTCAGCCGGGGCAGTCTGTTCACCTCGGCCCTGTAAGACCAGCTCATCTCTCGGCTGTAACGTTCTAAACGCAACGTTATATGGGCATCAGTGATGGCGTGGTTTTTGGTGTAAACAGGCTAGAGCCTGGAGGCGTCTCACTTTATTTCTCCCCAAAGAGAAATGTAATACGGCAAAATGATCCTGTTGTTAATACTGTAACTTTGAGAGAGAAAAAAAATATATCCTGTCTAGAAGCAAAGGTATTCAGTGTGCACTGGACATCAGGTAGCCCTGAAATCCCAAGACCCTCTCCTCCTTCCCCCTTCCCACCTTCCCTGCGTGGTCTCTTCTTCCCTCTCCCTAACCTAAGCAGCTCACCCCTTTCACTCCTGCTGGGCATAACACAATCTGCAGATGAAACTTATTCTTCAAAAAATAACGTACGGTACTGCCTTTGAATAGCCTGAAGTTGTTGAGAATCTCTTTTCTGGAAGGCTCTGTAAAGAACAGAATATTTACGCAGCGTTTCAGAGTGATGTGGTTTGGAGTATGTGCTTCCAAAGAGGGACCTGAACTGGTTTCAGTCCACCGCCTCTCCTTCCTTGACTTAAGCGCTTCCACCTCACTGAGGGCCCCTCTGCTACACCAAGCACCCCACAAGCTCCTGTCCCCTCCACGGTCACGAAGCTCAGTATCAATGCCCGGACACTGTCCTTAAGGGGAAAAAAAAGTCAAATCTGACAGCTTACATGTTACTTAAATACACTTATAGCACTTGAACTTCTCAGATACCACTACCTTGGGTATTTTTTGCCCACACACCCCAATTCTTT